>NC_091346.1:18426428-18508928 GCF_038502225.1 Cherax quadricarinatus
ACTCCAGTACATAATGACGCAAGGTGTGACAATAATCCATCTGGCAAAGTTTACATTTCGTTTGGTCTACATCTGGTGGTGGTGATTTAACCTGCCAAAGATACTTGTAACCCAGCCGGAGCCGGGCAGTAGTGACATCCAAGAGTCTGCTTATTTTGTTGGATGCACCATAGACATGTGGCTCCTCCTGCATGATGGAATGATGATAGATGGACTGACTTGTGTCAATCTCCCTAAGTCTTAAGTCAATAAAGTTCATTTGAAGTTCTTTTCGTATTATTGTTCTCAAACTGCTAAATGACAACCCAAGATTGTAATCTACCCCCTCTTTGAAAGCATACAGCTTAGCCAATTTATCAGTTCTATCATGCATCTGAAGACCAATGTGAGATGGAATCCACAGCATGTGCACTCTGACTCCACTGTCCACAATCTTACCATATCTATGTCTGGCTTCTGACACAAGCATGCCACAATTTATACTTAATGAGTTGAGAGCATTTATGGATGACAGAGAATCAGTTACAATTAAAGTGTCAACCTTAGATACATGGACACATTTGAGTGCAAGGAGTATGGCAAACAGTTCTGTTTGAAGGGTAGAGGCCCAGTTATTGATGCGTGCTCCAATTTCTTTATGAGAGCCATCACTCTGTGTGACAACAGCAGCACTACCAGCTGCACCAGTGGACTGGTGAACAGAACCATCGACGTAAATAATTTGTGAAAGATTGTTCTGTGTGACTAAGTTATCAATACAGCTTAAGGCATCATGTTTGGCTTCAAGACGAAGCTTTGGTTGTGATTTAAGAAGAGTTTTGGGGGGAAATGGAGGAATGGTAGTTTGGAATGGGGTAATATCCCATGGAGCAGGGAAATGTCTCTGTTGTCCAACTTGATATAGATCATGTAGCTGGTTCATGCGGAGGTCGGTTCCAGTTTTTTCGATCCATCTGGAAGGATGTTCACCAGTGCTGAGGAAAGTTTGGAGGGCTTCTGTGCAGGGGTTTGAATGGGCTAGCCTAAGCATATTGACCCCAATAAGGATATTTCTTTCAGTAACACGATCTCTAATGCTTGGAATATTAAGTTCTTTCCGCATATTTAAAATTTTGGCAGTACGAGGGCATCCTAGGATGATCCTCATTGCTTCGTTTTGCAGTTTTTCCAGCCCTCCAAGCTTCCAGTCAGACACGAGTGCAAGTAGTGGCGCTGCATAATCAACCAATGATCTAATATAAGCAAGATACATCATTTTCACAATTTTAACATTAGCACCATACCTGGGATGAAAACCTGCCACAACTCTAAGTGCTCTCAGCCTTTCTTTGTATTGGCGACAAAGTCTCGTTACAACAGGTCCAAGTAGTGGAACCTCAAAGCCTAGATACCTGTATCTGCTTACATATTCTAGAAGAGACCCATCATGCAACTGGATCTGACGAACTGTGCCTCTCTGCCGAGGAGGACGCCTGTTGAGTATCTTTATTTTATCCCCTGAGATTATTAACCCCAGGTCCTGACACGAGGCTAAAACATGATTAAGAATGTTTTGGGTGTTGGAGAATCCGGTAGTGTGAATCATTATGTCATCAGCAAAACTAACCATATAATGATGGGGCTGGCTAGGCATGGCATTAAGTAGGGCATTAATCAAAATGTTGAAAAGGGTGGGACTAAGCACACCAGCAATTTGTCTATTAATCCACGAGTTCTATCTGACTTAGGTGTTTCTCGAAAAATTATCATTTTTCTCCCTCACTATTTTCTGCGAAAACACGTAAGAACTTTAGCTCCACATTCTTTGTTGATACATTTAAAGCGAGAACAGAAATGCTCTAACTTCAAGAATATTTCGTCTATATTCCCTTTAAGTAGAGACTTAAAGCCCCGCTGAACAACAACTAGGAGACGCGGTTCATTGAGCGACCGGGTCAGTTTATGCATATCACTGAAGGTAGACGGATGGTCGCAATGTCGCTTCCGAGAGTGTGGTTGCTGGTAGTGGTGTTAGTAAGGCTGGTTAGCAGCACAACCTGGTACCCAGCTAATATATCCACCTCAAACCTTGGCTATCCTCAAGCCATCTCTTACAACCTCCCTAGTGAAGCCAGCTGCGCTATGCTTGCTGACGAGGAAGAGGGGTGTTTGATGTACACTTACAAAGATGGAATATGTGCCATGTATAAAGTGCCTATCAGAGGCTATATGGATCAGTCTTCCGAGGGAAGCACTACAGCCTGCAAAACCAGACTACCAAAAGGTCAGATAGTCTACGTCTCTCCAGATTATTTAATATAAGATAAATAGTGTGCAGGTGCCTTTCACACAGCACACACAATATAAAGAATTGGACACATGTAAAACATCTGGGTATCTTTATTGGACACATATACAACTTCTGGGTGTCTTTATTTGTAGACGTTTCGCTCTTCAGAGGCTTTATCAGTACAAGTCAAACTACGGTGCTCATCACCAGCTCCAAGACTGAGGGACTCATTACCTCGTCTTTTGAATATAGTTCTACATTCTTCACATTATGTCCTTGTATTGATAAAGCCACTGGTTGGCGAAACGTCTACAGTTAAAGATAAACAGATGCTGCACATGTGTCTAATACTTCATCTTGCCGTTATTGTATAAGTTTCTTGTACAACGCAGACATTTCCAAAAGTCTGGATTTTCCTTAGGCAGAAAAGAGCATTGAAATAAATTGGGGTAGACAAACAGCTCTTAGCCTGTAAATGAGCTGAAGTAAGATAACTCTTAGCCAGTAAATGAGCTGAAGTAAGATAACTCTTAGCCAGTAAATGAGCTGAGGTAAGGAAATTCTTAGCCCGTCAATGAACAGAGCTAGGCTAGCAGCTCTCACCCTGTAAATTGAGCTTTGATTTGCAAATTAATCAACTCCTTATGTTCTTCCCGTAGGCTGCCTACCTCCCCTGGTGTACGTGTACAAAGTGGGTTGTGTGTACCTCCATCTGACACCCATGGACTGGACCCAGGCTAGGTCCTATTGCTTCACGATGGCAGCTGATCTTGCAGCTCCTATTACCTTCCAGGCAATGCAGAAGTACCTCAGTCTACACAACAATACCAGTGAGTGTTTTTGTTGCTTGTAACCCTTAACATTAGCGTCCTTGTGGCCTGGTAGCAAAAGTTCTCGCTTCACATGGTGAGGTGTCCGGGTTCGATTCCCGGCAAGGGTGAAAACATTGGGCGTGTTTTCTTACACCGGTTGTTCATGTTCACCTATCAGTAATAATAGGTACTTGGGTGTTAGTCGACTGGTGCGGGACGCAACCCGGGACAAAACTGACCTAATTTGCTCGAAATGCTCTGCATAACAAGCGGCATCAATCACATCTGCTAGAAAAATGGCAGGATGGATAATGAGAGCCTTCAAAACCTGGCCAAAGCAGCATGAGTTCGAGTCCTTGGCTAGTGGAGTGTTGTTATTGATCAATACCACTCGTTCGTGGTCACAGTAATATAAAATACTGCTCGTTGAACTAATACACCAAACAGGGACTAGAATGAAATTACCTGGAGACGTGGAGTTTACCTGGAGAGAGCTCCGGGGGTCAACGCCCCCGCGGCCCTGTCTGAGACCAGGCCTCCTGGTGGATCAGAGCCTGATCAACCAGGCTGTTGCTGCTGGCTGCACGCAAACCAACATACGAGCCACAGCCCGGCTGATCCGGAACTGACTTTAGGTGCTTGTCCAGTGCCAGCTTGAAGACTGCCAGGGGTCTGTTGGTAATCCGCCTTATGTGTGCTGGGAGGCAGTTGAACAGTCTCGGGCCCCTGACACTTATTGTATGGTCTCTTAACGTGCTAGTGACACCCCTGCTTTTCATTGGGGGGATGGTGCATCGTCTGCCAAGTCTTTTGCTTTCGTAATGAGTGATTTTCGTGTGCAAGTTCGGTACTAGTCCCTCTAGGATTTTCCAGGTGTATATAATCATGTATCTCTCCCTCCTGCGTTCCAGGGAATACAGGTTTAGGAACCTCAAGCGCTCCCAATAATTGAGGTGTTTTATCTCCGTTATGCGTGCCGTGAAAGTTCTCTGTACATTTTCTAGGTCGGCAATTTCACCTGCCTTGAAAGGTGCTGTTAGTGTGCAGCAATATTCCAGCCTAGATAGAACAAGTGACCTGAAGAGTGTCATCATGGGCTTGGCATCCCTAGTTTTGAAGGTTCTCATTATCCATCCTGTCATTTTTCTAGCAGATGCGATTGATACAATGTTATGGTCCTTGAAGGTGAGATCCTCCGACATGATCACTCCCAGGTCTTTGACGTTGGTGTTTCGCTCTATTTTGTGGCCAGAATTTGTTTTGTACTCTGTTGACGATTTAATTTCCTCGTGTTTGCCATATCTGAGTAATTGAAATTTCTCATCGTTAAACTTCATATTGTTTTCTGCAACCCACTGAAAGAATTGGTTGATGTCCGCCTGGAGCCTTGCAGTGTCTGCAATGGAAGACACTGTCATGCAGATTCGGGTGACATCTGCAAAGGAAGACACGGTGCTGTGGCTGACATCCTTGTCTATGTCAGATATGAGGATGAGGAACAAGATAGGAGCAAGTACTGTGCCTTGTGGAACAGAGCTTTTCACCGTAGCTGCCTCGGACTTTACTCTGTTGACTACTACTCTCTGTGTTCTGTTAGTGAGGAAATTATAGATCCATCGACCGACTTTTCCCGTTATTCCTTTAGCACGTATTTTGTGCGCTATTACGCCATGGTCACACTTGTCGAAGGCTTTTGCAAAGTCTGTATATATTACATCTGCATTCTTTTTGTCTTCTAGTGCATCTAGGACCTTGTCGTAGTGATCCAATAGTTGAGACAGACAGGAGCGACCTGTTCTAAACCCATGTTGCCCTGGGTTGTGTAATTGATGGGTTTCTAGATGGGTGGTGATCTTGCTTCTTAGGACCCTTTCAAAGATTTTTATGATATGGGATGTTAGTGCTATCGGTCTGTAGTTCTTTGCTGTTGCTTTAATGCCCCCTTTGTGGAGTGGGGCTATGTGTTGTTTTTAGTAACTGTGGGACGACCCCCGTGTCCATGCTCCCTCTCCATAGGATGGTAAAAGCTCGTGATAGGGGCTTCTTGCAGTTCTTGATGAACACGGAGTTCCATGAGTCTGGCCCTGGGGCAGAGTGCATGGGCATGTCATTTATCGCCTGTTCGAAGTCATTTGGCGTCAGGTTAACATCAGACAGGCTTGTGTTAACCAAATTCTGTGGCTCTCTCATAAAAAATTCATTTTGATCTTCGACTCTCATTCTGGTTAGCGGCTTGCTAAAAACTGAGTCATATTGGGATATGAGTAGCTCATTCATTTCCTTGCTGTCATCTGTGTAGGACCCATCTTGTTTAAGTAGGGGCCCAATACTGGACGTTGTTCTCGACTTTGATTTGGCATAGGAGAAGAAATACTTTGGGTATCTTTCGATTTCATTTATGGCTTTTAGTTCTTCCCGCGATTTCTGACTCCTATAAGATTCCTTTAGCTTAAGTTCGATGCTTGCTATTTCTCTGACCAGTGTCTCCCTACGCCTTTCAGATATATTGACTTCTTTTAGCCGCTCTGTTATTCTTTTCCGTCGCCTGTAAAGGGAGCGCCTGTCCCTTTCTATTTTACATCTACTCCTCCTTTTTCTTAGAGGAATAAGCCTTGTGCATACATCGAGCGTATATAGTACACTGAAATACTTGTACATTATATATATATATATATATATATATATATATATATATATATATATATATATATATATATTATTGTGACCACGAACGAGCGGTATTGATCAATAACAACACTGTACTAGCCAAGGACTCGAACCCATGCCGCTTTGGCCTGCCTCATGGTGGGCGAAAATGCATGACGCCCTGATCCACTGGACTATACGATCCTTAAGACCCTCTTGTAGTCGATCGTTTTCAGATCTAATTAACCAGTAAGTTAAGACCCTCTTGTAGTCGATCGTTTTCAGATCTAATTAATCAGTCAGTTAAGACCCTCTTGTAGTCGATCGTTTTCAGATCTAATTAACCAGTCAGTTAAGACCCTCTTGTAGTCGATCGTTTTCAGATCTAATTAACCAGTCAGTACGACATGGTAATTCTGTTTTGATAGGCACCATGGTAAGGTGGTCAGACTCGCGGCTCCCATCATGGAAGGTAAGGTTCAGTTCTCGGCATAAGGATAGAGCCTTCAGTGTTTCACACAGTTGCAATATTATTATTATGATTATTATCATTATTATTGATCAAATTCATTCCCATTTATTATTATTATTATTATTATTATTATCAAAACTAAGCGCTGAATGAACTGCGACCGAGTCGTACGCTTCCACGTAAATATAATTGCTCGTTCTGTCTTACAGATATATGGGTCGGCGTGAGATATCGTATGTGGGTGCATGGAAATCAAGGTATTTACGATGGCTGGGTTAACAACACCGCCCCCACTAGCTCCGAGATGGGTTTGTGTGGACTCCTGCAACCTTTCGATGGTGTCCACTACTTGGTTGAAAATGACTGCTACCAACCTAACATCTTCCTCTGTCAGAACTTGTATGCTTAAAATGTCTAGTGGTAATGGAGAGAAGAGGATATTATTTTTATTTATTTTTTTTAGCACCTGTCGTCTCACACTAAGATACGAAAAAAACAAAACAAAAATATAATGTTCACCATCGTTCTTTCAATAGCTGTCTAACTTGATATGCGCAGATATCATAGTTCAAGATCAACACCCCTTTGGAGTGCAGGCACTCTTCTTACCACCTCCAGGACTCAAGTCCGGCCAACCAACGCTTCAGAATCCCTTGACAACACGTCAAGTCATAAAAAAAAAACTGTCTCCACTAATTGCTGTCTAACAAGCTCACACAAACCTGCTTGATGCTCAAGCCCTTAGTACAGAAAGCCACTTTAAACCCCACCCTCGAACCCTTCCTGGAATGGCCCCTGTCCATTTTTTTCTCTCCAGATTTCACACCATCTCGATCTTGATGTCACACGACAGCTAGGGATTGGAAGGGAAGGGTATATGCAATACCTTGAATCAAGAGCCCTTCAATTTTAAGACACCTCTGTGGAAGGGTTAGGGGTAACTACAAGGTGGAGCCAGTATGGTTAATAAGACACATGTACGTCACTTGGTTATCTTTGCTGTGGAGAGACGTTCCACCGACCAGTTGCTTTATCAATCCAACATTCACTGTGGAAGACCTAAAGCAGTGGATGTGTCCATTCTATCAGTTTTGTTGAATTTAAAGTGGATGCCCGAGGATGGAGACTTGTATACTGAGAGACAAGTGAGAAACAATGTGGAGACGGCACTGTTGGGTTATTCTCTATACCAAGAATTATCCTGATGGGGAATTTTTCAACAACAATAGCGCTTGCCTAATTAATTTTATTTAGGCACATGTACACTTAACTACAATTATCACACATAGTGTAAATCACCTTGGAAAACTAAAAAAAAAATGTCAAGTGACTTATTTCTATAGTATAAATAGTAGTATAATCATGGGGAGCGCTAAACCCGTAGGATTATACAATGTGTGTGTGTGGGGGGTTATGGAAGATATTCAGGCTCAGTTTAGGGAACCAGAGCACAGATCCAATTCCTTAGATCAAGAGCCCCTCACCAGCATCAAGGAACTTCCCGTGAGGGGGGTCTACAGTAATCTATTAACCTATTAATATGACCTAGTCTCACCAGCAAGTTCTGCCCACATGTGACAGTCTCCACCTGTCTACCCCCTCACGGAAGGTTCCTTGATGTTGGCGAGGGGCTCTTGATTTAGGGAATTGGATCTGTGCCCCAGTTCCCCGAATTAAGCCTGAATGCCTTCTACTCTTGATACGTTCAGGATTGCTTTTTAGAACAGGTTGTGACAGAACCAACTAGAGGAAACAATCTGCTTGACTTGGTTCTTGCCAACAAAGATTCACTAAATAATCTTGAGGTTAATGATGAGCTTGGGGAAAGTGATCACAAATCACTTAGTTTCAATATATCATGGAATTACCCAGATAACTGCAATCAAATCTCTGTCCCAGATTTTCGCTTGGCCGACTTCATGGGACTGAAAAATTACTTGGGTGGGCTAAATTGGGATGTCCTGACTATGGGTCAGGTAGGTGATCTTGGTTGCCAATATGACAGTTTTTCAGAGCATAGTTCTAGCTGCCCAGACAACTTTTGTTCCGAGTAGGGAAATTAGATCTAACAAAAATGATCCCAAATGGATGAATAGATTAAAACATCTCATTGGTCAAAAGAGAGGCATATATAGGCGTATCGAAAGAGGGGATGGACAGTTAAGAAATCAATATATTCAATTAAAGAGAGAACTAAAAAAAGGAATAAGAAAAGCAAAATGAGATTGAGGCTAAGGTCGCAAGGGATTCAAAGACTAACCCAAAAGGGTTCTTTCAGGTATACAGAAGTAAGATTAGGGACAAGATTGGCCCACTTAAGAGTAACTCTGGTCAGATCACTGACAGTGATAAGGATATGTGTGAAATTCTAAATACCTACTTCCTCTCAGTTTTCACCCAGGAAAATACTAGCAATATTCCTGAAATAATAGATTACGTAGAACAGGATGATAATAAACTATGTACGATTGCGGTAACTAGTGACATGGTCCTCAGACAAATAGAGAAACTAAAACCTAACAAATCCCCAGGTCCTGATGAACTGTTTGCAAGGGTGTTAAACGAATGTAAAGAGGAACTTAGCATACCTTTGGCTAATCTTTTTAACATATCACTACAAACTGGCATAGTGCCTGAAAAGTGGAAAATGGCAAATGTAATACCTATTTTCAAGGCAGGTGACAGGTCCTTGGCTTTAAACTATAGACCAATAAGCCTTACCTCCATAGTGGGAAAATTTATGGAATCAATAATTGCCGAAGCAATTCGTAGCCATCTTGACAGGCACAGATTGATTAATGATTCTCAACACGGTTTTACAAAGGGACGTCCTGCCTTACGAATTTACTAACTTTTTTCACTAAGGTGTTTGAGGAGGTAGATCATGGTAATGAATATGATATTGTGTATATGGACTTCAGTAAGGCTTTCGATAGAGTTCCACACCAGAGGCTATTGAGGAAACTTAGGGCACACGGAATAGGAGAAATTTTTTCCTGGGTAGAGGCATGGCTGACAAATAGACAGCAGAGAGTTTGCATAAATGGGGAGAAATCAGAATGGGGGCACCTCACAAGCGGTGTTCCTCAGGGGTCAGTGTTGGGCCCGCTGTTGTTCAAAATTTACATAAACGACATAGATGAGGGAATAAATAGCGACATAAGCAAATTTGCTGATGACACCAAAATAAGCCGTCCAATTCATTCTATTGAGGACATTAGAGCACTCCAGGATGATTTGAATAGACTGACGCAATGGTCGGAGAAGTGGCAGATGCAGTTTAATATTGACAAATGCAAAGTTCTAAATGTTGGACAGTTAAATAACCATGCCACATATAAACTAAATAATGTAGATCTTAATACTACTGATTGCAAAAAGGATTTAGGAGTTCTGGTTAGCAGTAACCTAAAACCAAGACAACAGTGCATTAGTGTTCGCAATAAAGCTAACAGAATTCTTGGCTTCATATCTAGAAGTATAAATAATAGAAGTCCTCAGGTTGTTCTTCAACTCTATATATCCTTGGTTAGGCCTCATTCAGACTATGCTGCTCAGTTCTGGTCACCGTATTACAGAATGGATACAAATGCTCTGGAAAACGTGCAGAGGAGGATGACAAAGATGATCCCATGTATCAGAAATCTTCCCTATGAGGATAGACTGAAGGCCGTGAATCTGCGCTCTCTCGAAAGGCGTAGAATTAGGGGGGATATGATCGAGGTGTATAAATGGAAAACAGGAATAAATAAAGGGGATGTAAATAGTGTGCTGAAAATTTCCAGCCAAGACAGGACTCGCAGCAATGGTTTCAAGTTGGAAAAATTCAGATTCTGGAAGGATATAGGAAAGCACTGGTTTGGTAATAGAGTTGTGGATGAGTGGAACAAGCTCCCGAGTACAGTTATTGAGGCTAAAACGTTGTGAAGTTTTAAAAATAGGTTAGATAAATACATGAGTGGGTGGGTGTGAGTTGGACCTGACTAGCTTGTGCTGCTGGGTCTGGTACAGTGCTCCATCCTTGAGTGGGGATGACCAGACTGGGTGGGTCATTGGGATAATCCGAGGGGTGGGTCATTGGTCTAATCCGGGGGGGTACATGGACCTGCTCCGCATGGGTCAGTAGGCCTGTTGCAGTGTTCCTTCTTTATGTTCTTACGTCCCCCCCCAGGCGCTGTATAATCCTACGGGTTTAGCGCTTCCCCCTTGATTGTAATATATTAATAATCCATCTGTCTACAGTGTGTGAGCTTCTAGCAAGTGACATCCGCTTTTAATTTAATTAGGCTGATGGACTGTACACTACCGAGTATTATCTCGTCTGAAACCATCTCCAGTAATTATTCTCTGTATTAGAAATAAGTCACTTTGTCTGACTTTATTTTGGATTACCCTAGGTAATTTACACACGTTACTGTGCAAAAAACCACTGTGAAAAACAGTGAACTTCTAAGTGCTTTCATGATTTCCCACATTATCACATTTCCTTGATAATGTGAGAAATGAAAATGCTTCAAAGCTCACTATTTTTTCACAGTGGCTGTTTTGCATATTGTGATATCACCTATTTACTGTGACTTTATTGCATATGTTACTATGTATGATAATTGTACTTGTGTGGACCTGTATCTGGATACTGTACTTACTATGTGGTTCAGTGAAGAGAAATTTCAATTACTCCGATATGGAAAACTCGAGGAAATTATAACTACGTATATCGGAGTATAAAACAAATTCCAACCACACGATAGAGCGAAAAACTAATGTGAAGGTCCTGGGAGTGATAATGTCAGAGGATCTCGCTCTCAAAGATCACAACACTATCTAATGCATCTGCTAGGAAAATGATAGGATGGATAATGAGAACCTTCAAAACTAGGAATGCCAAGCCCATGATGATTCTCTTCAAATCGCTCGTTCTCGCTAGGCTATACACTAACAACCCCCTGGTGGTTAACGCTCTCGCTTCACACGGCGAGGGCCTGGGTTCGATTCCCAGCCAGAGTAGAAACATTGGGCGTGTTTCTTTCCACCTGTTGTCTATGTTCCCCATCAGTAAAATGGGTACCTGGGTGTTAGTCGACTGGTGTGGGTCGCATCCAGGGACACTGACCTAATTTGCCCGAGATGCTCAGCATAACAAGTGGCTTTCTATCTAGTAGTATGTCATTGTTGTCAGCTAGGACTGTATACCATGTACATGCACTTGTAGTAAATAAAGATTATTATTATTATTTCAAAGCAGGCAAAATTGCAGACCTGGAGAATGCACAGAGAAATTTCACAGCATGCATAAATACAATATTATTATTATAATCACGGGGGAGCGCTAAACTGTAGGATTATTACAGCGCATTGGGGGGGGGGGGGAAGATATTCAGGCTCAATTCAGGGAACCGAATCAGATCCAATTCCCAAGATCAAGAGCCCCTCACCAGCATCAAGGAACCCTTGAGGGGATAAGTAAATAAAGCACCTAAATTAGAGATGTTAGAAGCCTCTTGATTTGTACTCCCTGGAACACAAGTGAGATTATTATTATAATCAAAAGGAAGTGCTAAACCTACAAGGGTCATACAGCACAGAGCACAGGTGAGGAAGATACATCATAATATACACTTGAAAAATCCTAGAGGGACTAGTCCAAAATTTGCAAATGAAAATCACTTCTTACAAAAGCAAAAGACTTGGCAGGAGATGTAACGTCCCCTTAATGAAAAGCAGGGGTGCCATGAGTATGCTAAGAGACAACACAGTAAGAGTCAGGGGCCCAAGACTGTTCAGTTGCTTCCCAGCATATATAAGGGGATTACCAATAGACCTCTGGCTGTCTTCAAGAAGGCACTGGACAGGTACCTAAAGTCAGTACCTGATCAGCTGGGTTGTGGTTCGTACCTCTGTTTGCGTGCAGCCAGCAGTAACAGCCTGGTTGATCAGTCCCTGATCCACCACGAGGCCTGGTCACAGACCGGGCCAGGGGGCATCGATCCCCGAAACCCTCTACAGGTATACTCCAGGTAAAATGTCTCTACAGTAAACATACCCAAGTATGGCACATGTCTTATTAATCTACTTGCCGGTTTCTTATATTATTAAAATCATCGTTGGTGCTGGTCGAGGTAATAAGGTAGTGCTGGTGGGGGAAAATTAAGTTGAACTGAAGTTGTGGTGGAAAATGGTGATGGTTCTGCGGTAGAATGTATTGTGGCAGCAACAGTTTTTTTTTTTTTTTTTAACACATCAGCCGTCTCCCACCGAGGCAGGGTAGTTGTACATTATGGTTAATAGGTTGACTATGTACCTCTTATCCATTATGTGGGCAGCAGTCAACATTATGGTGTTATGATTAGAGGGGTATGGTGATACAGATAGTATGTAGAGACGTATACACATCCTCTATGGCGATATGTTCCCTCAGTGTCTTGAGCAACGCATGTCTGTCTGCATAATGGTGTATGTGGTGTGAATTATGGTGGTTACTGTAGTAGTGATGGTTGTGGTGCTAGTGTTGTGATAATGTGATGATAGGGGTGAAATATTGACAGCAAATAGAAAAATATTTTATTTGGATAATTAACCAGGGGGTTAAGCCAGGAAAATAAGGCTTATTCTATTGTGATCCTTCCTCAGGATGCTGCTCTTAAGTCTCATAACATCCAGTACCCTACTCACTGGAAAGTGAATAGGAATAAGGAAGTACACTCAATGCTTCCACTTGTCCCGAGATTGAACCCGAATTCCTTGGTTATTAGCCAAAGGTGCACAATATACACCTACCACTTGTGCCATGAGCCGCCAAGTGCAAGTAGAAATGGAGACGATAATATTGGCTCTTGTGGTTGCAATACAATCGCATATTATAATCAAAACTAAGCTAAACCCACAAGGGCCATACAGTGCTGCAGTTGTGACACAAGCAGCATTACTTGCTGCTAATTATTAAAGAACGTGCACTAAACTCTTGTGGGTCGCAGCACTATTCTGTAGATTATTATAATAAAAAAGAAGCGCTAAGCCACAAGGGCTACACAGCGCTATTCTGCAGAACAAAAATTTTCAAGCAAGTAATTCTGTTTACCCTTGTGTGACTGTTCTGAGTCATTATTATTATAATCAAAACTAAGTGTTAAACCCACAAGGGTTGTACAACTGTTCTGGTTTACTCTTGGTTAAAAATCACTTTCCACACCTGTGTGCCTATACTATTTATGTATAAGATGTAATAATGTAAATGTTTTGAAAGACAAATCCAATGTAATGTAATAATTTAAAGCAATCTTGATTGTTAAATATATGAAGAATTGCTAAATCACCATAGAAAATTTTACTTTAAAGAGGAAAATAAAATTTCTATACATTAACTGTTAACAAAAAGTTTTTCAAGACATGTCCACATTTTTTTTTTTAATTTAGCATACAGTATCTCCTCACTTAATGATGTACTAATTTACTGACTGCTCGGACTTACAACCGGTTCTCCAACCAGTATGCAAATCTGTGCATATTAGAGCTGATTTCCTCTATTCTGTTCATTACAGTATACAATACACAACTGTATAAACATTTAAAAATATAAATGGTGCAAAGGTGACATATAAAAAATATCTAAAGATGGTTGGCACAAACCCACCACCAGTACAATATGCTCCTCGCTTAACGACCAATTCGCTTACCAACCTACTCTTAGGAACAGAATAATTTATGTAATTGTTTTCATAGGGAATACCATGTGTCTCTGTACTTGAGTCCTGGCAAGCCATCTCTCTCTCTCAAATAAAGAAACACAGATACTGCTAGTCTTTAATAATCGTCAAAATCTGCTTAGTCTCTTGATGGCCGAACTTTTTAGCAATGCTACACAAAGCCTATTGTGGAGAACATTTCATGGGGAGTGAATGCCAAACCAGCAGGGGTTATACATCACCTGGGAGGAATGGAATTTCCCAAACTACAACAATTACTGTACATACACAAATAACCCGCACATAAAAGAGAGAAGCTTACGACGACGTTTCGGTCCGACTTGGACCATTGACAAAGTCACACAGTGTTACTTTGTCAATGGTCCAAGTCGGACCAAAACGTCGCCGTAAGCTTCTCTCTTTTATGTGCGGGTTATTTGTGTATCGTTCCAGTCACAGTATTGTGCCTTTTTGTGTTATTTAATTACTGTACATCTGATGAGAGTATATTTTGTATATGAATATAGAAATCTCCATTGTGTACACCTGTATGAATAAAACGGTACAATGATCATACTGAAGAAGGTTCAGTCTCAATCAGAATGTACGAGTACTGAGGTGTAAACATTTAAAACCGTATTTCCACTATAATGCATTCACTAATACATTATTACAACTGTACACACACATTCATTTTTTTAATGAAGACGGAGCCCTAAACCAGTAGAGGTTATATAGCACCAGGAAAATAGAAGGTATTTAAATCTGAGCCAAGCAGAGGATAAATCCAGCTCTTTGAATCAAGAGCTTTTTACTGGCATCAAGTATCCTCCACTTAGGGATATAAAATAATAACCAATAACCTATAAAGTATATATATACTATATAGTGCAGAATAACCACTGTGAAAAAAATAGTGAAATTCCAAGTGCTTTCGTAATTTCTCACATTATAATGTGAGAAATCGTGAAAGCACTTGGAATTTCATTATTTTTTCACAGTGGTTATTCTGCATATTGTGATATCACCTGTTTACTGTGAACTTACTGTATGTATGTATGTATGTATGTATGTATGTATGTATGTATGTATGTATGTATATATATATATATATATATATATATATATATATATATATATATATATATATATATATATATATATATAAATATATATATATATATAGTATATAAACATTACCTATATTATTACATATGAAAAATATAAAAATAATTCATAAAACATTACAGTGGTACCTCGAGTTACGAAATTAATTTGACCCAGAAGGCTGTTTGAGTGCGGATACCGAACGAATTTGTTCCCATAAGGAATAATGTAAATTAGATTAGTCCGTTTCAAGCCCCTAAAAACATACTTACAAAAGAACTGGTGGCCTGGTGGCGAAAGCTCCTGCTTCACACACGGAGGGCCCGGGTTCGATTCCCAGCGGGCAGAAACATTTCAACGCGTTTCCTTACACCTGTTGTCCTGTTCACCTAGTAGCAAATAAGTACCTGGGTGTTAGTCACATCCTGGGGGGGGACAAGATTAAGGGCCCCAATGAAAATAAGTTACAGTCCTCGATGACGCACTGAATTTCTTGGGTTATCCTGGGTGGCGAACCCTCCAGTGTTAAAAACCCAAAGAAAATCTTATCTTAATTTACAAAAATACACTTATATAACTGTTTGAGTTGGGAGCTGTTTGAAACTCGAGGTACCTCTGTACAGTGGACCCCCGGTTTACGATATTATTTCATTCCATGTGTGCTCAAATTATAAATAAATAAATAAATAAAAGTATGTTCAGGTGCCAGTACTGACCGAATTTGTTCCCATAAGGAATATTGTGAATTAGATTAGTCCATTTCAGACCCCCAAACATACACATACAAACGCACTTACATAAATACACTTACATAATTGGTCGCATTGGGAGCTGATCGTAAACCGGGGGTCCACTGTATTTGGAATTAAAAAAAAAATGCCATCATGGGACAAACGAAAGCCTGTTTATTATAATCACTTTTTTAAATCATGGTAGAAGAAAAAAATTAAGAATGCAATCCATACATTTATTCTAACAAAATTACAGCAATAATTTTTAAGCACCAAAATATTTTTCAAAAATAGTAGACCAAAAATATAAAATTAACATTTCATTTTCAAATCAACAACGAGGCTTAAATTATGACTTTTCAGTCTATTGTATGCTATTTCTTAATGCACAATGTTTATTTCTAAATATTATACATTAAATTACCTTACATTCAAAATTACAGATTTTAATTTTATGAATGTTGGGTAGAATTATGTGTTTTATGAATAATTCCATTTATTGATCCTAATCATTTTCTTGCATCACTCCAATACTTTTGTGTATTCTATTACATTTTTTTTTTACCTTACTGGCCATCTTCCCCAAAGAAAAAAAAAAGGAAATCAATTCACCTTCATTCATTCAAATGCTGTTTTGTTAGATGTGTACTCACCTAATTGTGGTTGCAGGGGTCGAGACTTGGCTCCTGGCCCCGCCTCTTCACTGACCACTACTGGGTCCTCCCTCTCCCTGCTCCATGAGCTTTATCATGTCTTGTTTTAAAACTATGTATGGTTCCTGCCTCCACTGCATCAAAATGCAAATGACCCACAGACCAACATTCCTGCCTTATCAGCACTACATTGCATCAACACAGTTTAAAAATCTCAAACAGCAGTATTTAGAAGCTAATTAGCATCTATTAATACATCATTATTCTTGCAGTTAAATAAGAGTGAATCAAACGGTGGGAAAAGTTTTGGTAGATTATAATTAATGTATTTGCATGAAAGCTCTAAGCCTGCATGGAACAAACAGTGCCAAAGGTTGCTGTTAAGTTGCTACTTCTTGTCAATCAACATTTCACTTTCTAAAATATACTCAATTTTTACTTCTGCACGACAGTAAGTTGTACCAACAAATTTTACGCCCTTGTGTTCAGTGTCGATGTCACCCGAGTCTGTCATCACAAAAGTTTTACAAATTTTTAACAAGACCTTATAGGTCTGATCAGGAACTAGGTGAACTGGCTTTTTAAAATGGCAAACAGCACCTTTCCAAGTCCCTTGAGCAAATTCCTCTTCAGCTGAATTGAGCACAGATACCTCACCATCTTCAACACTTGAAATACATGGAGAAGAAATCTTCATTAAAAATATTGGCTCTGATGTCTTAAAATTATCAAGCACTTGAAGGAGAAGTTCACTCCTAAAGTTAAAACTATAGTTACTACCATCTGATAAACGGGGCCTAAACAAGCAGCAAGAACTCATTATATGTTTTCGTTTCTTTGTTGAAAGAAATGAAATAAAGTCTGGTAAAACTACAGATTGTACACCTTCAATTCTTTGTAGAATAGCCACACCTTCATCATTAGTGAGAATGCCAGAAGGCAGCACATATCTCATAAATTCTTCAGATGTCATTACAAGAAATCTCACCAGAGGAAGAAATCCCTTCACTATATTACGCAGCTTGGGAATGAAAGGTTCTTCTCCACAATGATTAATGTCAGATGGTACTGCTACTTCCGTTTCTTTTTTCTTCTTTTCGCAGACTACTACTTCTGACTTGGCTTCATCATCTTGTGCCTCCTCAACATTAAGAACTTTTTTCTCAACATTTTCTATGTCACCTTTCAGCACCTCATCTTCAATGATGGTTAACTGTACTAAGCCCCTGTATTTTCAGAGTAAAAAAAATAAATTTAGAATTAAAAACATTACTGAACACAAATGTTTTTACGGCATTGAAATAATCACAGGAAAAGGGCCTAAATAAAAGAAAATTTATATATAATACAGTCTCTCCTCACTTAATGACAGAGTTCCATTCCTAAGAGTAGGTTGGTAAACGAACTGGTCGTTATGCGAGGAGCAAACGATACTAGTAGTGGGTTTGTGTTAACCGTCTTTAGATATATATATATTTTTTTTAACAAGTCAGCAGTCTCCCACTGAGGCAGGGTGACCCAAAAAAGAAAGAAAATCCCCAAAAAGTAAATACTTTCATCATCATTCAACACTTTCACCTCACTCACACATAATCACTGTTTTTGCAGAGGTGCTCGAAATACAACAGTTTAGAAGTATATACGTATAAAGATACACAACATATCCCTCCAAACTGCCAATATCCCAAACCCCTCCTTTAAAGTGCAGGCATTTACTTCCCATTTCCAGGACTCAAGTCCGGCTATATAAAATAACCGGTTTCCCTGAATCCCTTCACTAAATATTACCCTGCTCACACTCCAACAGCTCGTCAGGTCTCAAATATCATTCATCTCCATTCACTCCTATCTAACACACTCACGCACGCTTGCTGGAAGTCCAAGCCCCTTGCCCACAAAACCTCCTTTATCCCCTCACTCCAACCCTTTGGAGGATGACCCCTACCCTGCCTTCCTTCCCCTACAGATTTATACGCTCTCCATGTCATTCTACTTTGATCCATTCTCTCTAAATGACCAAACCACCTCAACAGCCCCTCTTCAGCCCTCTGACTAATACTTTTATTAACTCCACACCTCCTAATTTCCACACTCCGAATTTTCTGCATAATATTTACACCACACATTGCCCTTAGACAGGACATCTCCACTGCCTCCAACTGCCTCTTTAGCCCATAAATGGTCCAAACATATTACCTGGAGTTCACCTGGAGAGAGTTCTGGGGGTCAACGCCCCTGCGGCCCGGTCTGTGACCAGGCCTCCTGGTGGATCAGAGCCTGATCAACCCGGCTGTTACTGCTGGCTGCACGCAATCCAACGTACGAGCCACAGCCCGGCTGGTCAGGTACCGACTTTAGGTGCTTGTCCAGTGCCAGCTTGACGACTGTCAGGGGTCTATTGGTAATCCCCCTTATGTATGCTGGGAGGCAGTTGAACAGTCTCGGGCCCCTGACACTTATTGTATTGTCTCTTAACGTGCTAGTGACACCCCTGCTTTTCATTGGGGGGATGTTGCATCATCTGCCAAGTCTTTTGCTTTCGTTGTGAGTGATTTTCATGTGCAAGTTCGGTACTAGTCCCTCTAGGATTTTCCAGGTGTATATAATCATGTATCTCTCCCGCCTGCATTCCAGGGAATACAGGTTCAGGAACTTCAAGCGCTCCCAGTAATTGAGGTGTTTTATCTCCGTTATGTGCGCCGTGAAGGTTCTCTGTACATTTTCTAGGTCAGCAATTTCACCTGCCTTGAAAGGTGCTGTTAGTGTGCAGCAATATTCCAGCCTAGATAGAATAAGCGACCTGAAGAGTGTCATCATGGGCTTGGCATCCCTAGTTTTGAAGGTTCTCATTATCCATTCTGTCATTTTTCTAGCAGCTGCGATTGATACAATGTTATGGTCCTTGAAGGTGAGATTCTTCGACACGATCACTCCCAGGTCTTTGACGTTGGTTTTTCGCTCTATTTTTTGGCTGGAATTTGTTTTGTACTCTGATGAAGTTTTAATTTCCTCGTGTTTACCATATCTGAGTAATCGAAATTTCTCATCGTTGAACTTCATATTGTTTTCTGCAGCCCACTGAAAGATTTGGTTGATGTCTGCCTGGAGCCTTGCAGTGTCTGCAATGGAAGACACTGTCATGCAGATTTGGGTGTCATCTGCAAAGGAAGACACGGTGCTGTGGCTGCCATCCTTGTCTAAGTCAGATATGAGGATGAGAAACAAGATGGGAGCGTTTTTGCCACTAGTGCCCCAAACGTATATATACGTTTTATTTGTTATGCATTCAACATTGCCACGATAAGCGTGAGTCGCCTAGACATGAGAGAATGGGTGTGCACACTCACTTTGCACCATACTGAAATAATTGGGGATGCCGTGGTACCATATGGTCTTTTTTCCTATTAAAAAAAAAAAAACTATTTATTTTTCTCGAAAAATTTGGGGCACTACGCAAGAGAACGTATATATACGTTTGGACCGTTTGCACCATTTACAACATTGTTAGTATATTTTTAAATGTTTATACAGTAATGTACTGTACATGTATATTGTAATAAAATAGAGGAAATCAGCTCTAATATACATTATACTTATGTATGCACATTGGTCAGAGAGCTGGTCATAAGGCCAAGTGGTCGGTAAACGAGTATGTTAAGTGAGGAGAGACTACAATAATGAAAATTTCAACATTCACTCAAAAATCAAAGCCATTCATCAGACATCATCTCACTCATAATTGATGATTTACTTCTTAGAGATTTCAACAAATACCATACAGACACTGCCTACTAATAAGACTGTTTTTCACTGTCAATACATTCATCAGAGTTCTCATTCACACACCACTTTTTCCATTTCTTTTTGAAATTTATTCAATATGATCTAACCTGCATTGTGTGTTTTCCTCGTATTGAATCAACACTGATTTTTTTATGAACACACTGGCCATTTCCTGCCGAAGCAGGGTGACAAAAAAAAAAAAAAAATGATCACTCAATCACTGTCTTGCCAGAGGAGCGCTGACATTACAGTTCAAAAACTGATTTATAAAAATATATTAAAACATACACTAGCAATCCTTGTTAGAATTCAGTATACTGATGATGGATTTTATAAATGAAATTTTTTATTGGTAACTTCAGAAAAGTTTGAAAGAAAATTACCCTAAATGAACTCATTGATATTAATTTACATAACTGAATCTTAAAGCTAATAATAATCATAATAAAAGAATTAGCAGTTGGTTTATTAGGTTTAAAGCCTATCAATTACACAAGAGTAAGACTGCACTTCACCTTTGCAACAGCTGTTTGATATATATCAGAACCAAATATATATCTGGTTCCTAAAATAGGCATTAAAAAAACTTTGTAAATATATACATTAAGATACACAGCTCTTGGTATATATACAGTAGGGCCCCACTTATATGGCAGGTTAGGTTACAGGCTATCGCCAGAAAACAGAAAGCCATTTTTTTCCACTAATAAAGGCATATACAGTGGACCCCCGGTTTACGATATTATTTCATTCCAGAAGTATGTTCAGGTGCCAGTACTGACCGAATTTGTTCCCATAAGGAATATTGTGAATTAGATTTGTCCATTTCAGACCCCCAAACATACACATACAAACGCACTTACATAAATACACTTACATAATTGGTCGCATTGGGAGCTGATCATAAACCGGGGGTCCACTGTACAGTGGAACCTCTACTTGCGAGTTTAATCCGTTCCATGACCTTGCTCGCAACTGGATTTGCTCGTTTGCAGAGTCAATTTTCCTCATTTAAATTAACTGAAATGCAATTAATCCATTCCAGTGGAATTCTGTGCTTCAATAATTTCGCTAATATCAACTCTATGGCTTATTTATCTATCTCACTTCATCTAGTATGACATAATAAACAATATAAATAACATAGAAACTTGATATATATACTCTAAAATGAATAAAATATGTAATTCATGTAGTGGTATGGGCGGTGTCGGTGGTGGACGAGAGTTTGTCTGGAGACCGGACAAAATACTTTTTGAATAATTTCGCTAATATCATCTATACAGCTTATTTATCTATCAAAGTTCATCTAATATGACATAATAAACAATATAAATAACAGAAACCTGATATATACTCTAGAATGAATAAAATATGTCATTACATATGTGGCGGCAGCGGGCGACAAGTGTTTGTCTGGAGACAGGACAAAATATTTCTTGAATATTTCGCTATCATCAACTCTACGGCTTATTTATCTATCACAATTCATCTAATATGACATAACAAACACTGTAAATAACATAGAAACCTGATATATACTCTAGAATGAATAAAATATGTCATTACATATGTGGCAGCGGCAGCTGATGAGTTTGTCTGGAAACAAGACAAAATATCCATTGAATATTTCGCTATCATCAACTCTGCGGCTTATTTATCTATCACAGTTCATCTAATATGAAATAATAAAAAATGTAAATAAAACAGAAACCTGATATATACTCTAGAATGAATAAAATATGCCATTATGTAACAGGTGGAGGCGGCCACAACCGCTCCTTCTATGTTGTGCTAAACACCGCCATCTAGTGACGGCCTTTTGAAGCCGTCTATTATTATAATTATTATTATGTAGTACATTATTATTAAATATGTGTTATTTTTATACGTATTATATTATTATTCTTATTGTATTATATTATTATACGTACTATTATTATTATACATATTATTATTATTATTACAATATAAATAATTTGTAATTTTTATTCACGCAAAAAATATAAGATTTACTGTTACGCCTTATTGCAATAATTGTATAAATAATGTCAACCCATTCACAACTGCATATTGGAATGGACAGTGACATCATTTGTTTACTCTGAAACATAGCCAAAACAATCGAACACTTCTCCTGTGTTGAGCTCAATTTCAAGGTACTTTTCGTCGTGAAAGCAATCAAAATCATATCTATTTCTGTAAAATATCTTCAATTCTATCAAATGAGACCAGAAAAATGAGAATACAACCATAAAAACCTTATGAAAATAGCGCTAAGGGGTGGCTAATTGCCGAGACGTGAACTCCATTATTTATGCTTAGATTTCTTTCATTTTTGGTGTACGTTAAGAAGCATCTTTCCATCATACATTGCCCAAGTTTCAATAAGATAGTCCAACAAACAAATGAGATACAATTCCCTAGATCAAGAGCAAGAGCCCTCACCAGAGTCAAGGAACCTGCCTTGAGGTCTGCTCGCTTATAGAAATTTTGCTTGCATATGGAAACAAAAAATCGACCCATCGACTGCTCGTATTTGGAAAAACTCACACGTGGATGGGCTCACAAGTAGAGGTTCCACTGTATATGCCTAGTTCTATTACTAACTTATATTAAGCTAGTAATAGAGCTAGGCATTAAATAACACAAAAGTAAAATACATACACAGTACATTCATTACTTACCTTAAAATATTTGTAGTCTTATTAATGTAGGCAAGAGGTGAGTAGTATTTATTTGTAGGAAGTCAGGTCAGCAGAAATTTGTGGTTACAGGAAAGTGGGTGCGGGAGGGGAGAGGAGCGAATGGTGGAATGATGATGTAAAGAGAGTAGTAAGGGAGAAAAAGTTAGCATATGAGAAGTTTTTACAAAGTAGAAGTGATGCAAGGAGGGAAGAGTATATGGAAAAAAGAGAGAGGTTAAGAGAGTGGTGAAGCAATGTAAAAAGAGAGCAAATGAGAGAGTGGGTGAGATGTTATCAAGAAATTTTGTTGAAAATAAGAAAAAGTTTTGGAGTGAGATTAACAAGTTAAGGAAGCCTAGAGAACAAATGGATTTGTCAGTTAAAAATAGGAGAGGAGAGTTATTAAATGGAGAGTTGGAGGTATCGGGAAGATGGAGGGAATATTTTGAGGAATTGTTAAATGTTGATGAAGACAGGGAAGCTGTGTATAGGGCAAGGAGGAATATCTTGTAGGAGTGAAGAAGAGCCAGTTGTGAGTATGGGGGAAATTCGTAAGGCAGTAGGTAAAATGAAAGGGGGTAAGGCAGCTGGGATTGATGGGATAAAAATAGAAATGTTAAAAGCAGGTGGGGATATAGTTTTGGACTGGTTGGTGCTATTATTTAATATATGTATGGAAGAGGGTAAGGTACCTGAGGATTGGCAGAGAGCATGCATAGTTCCTTTGTATAAAGGCAAAGGGGACAAAGGAGTGTGCAAAAATTATAGGGGGATAAGTCTGTTGAGTATACCTGGTAAAGTGTATGGTAGAGTTATTATTGAAAGAATTAAAAGTAAGATGGAGAAGAGGATAGCAGATGAACAAGGAGGCTTTAGGAAAGGTAGGGGGTGTGTGGACCAGGTGTTTACAGTGAAACATATAAGTGAACAGTATTTAGATAAGGCAAAAGAGGTTTTTGTGGCATTAATAGATTTGGAAAAGGCATATGACAGGGTGGATAGGGGGGCAATGTGGCAGATGTTGCAGATGTATGGTATAGGAGGTAGGTTACTGAAGGCAGTGAAGAGTTTTTACGAGGATAGTGAGGCTCAAGTTAGAGTATGTAGGAAAGAGGGAAATTATTCCCAGTAAAAGTAAGCCTTAGACAAGGATGTGTGATGTCACTGTGGTTGTTCAATATATTTATAGATGGGGTTGTAAGAGAAGTAAATGCGAGGGTCTTGGCAAGAGGCGTGGAGTTAAAAGATAAAGAATCACACATAAAGTGGGAGTTGTCACAGTTGCTCTTTGCTGATGACACTGTGCTCTTGGAAGATTCTGAAGAGAAGTTGCAGAGGTTGGCGGATGAATTTGGTAGGGTATGTAAAAGAAGAAAATAAAAAGTAAATACAGGAAAGAGTAAGGTTATGAGGATAACAAAAAGATTAGGTGATGAAAGATTGGATATCAGATTGGAGGGAGAGAGTATGGAGTAGGTGAATGTATTCAGATATTTGGGAGTGGACGTGTCAGCGGACAGGTCTATGAAAGATGAGGTGAATCATAGAATTGATGAGGGGAAAAGAGTGAGCGGTGCACTTAGGAATCTGTGGAGACAAGGAACTTTGTCCTTGGAAGCAAAGAAGGGAATGTATGAGAGTATAGTTTTGCCAACGCTCTTATATGGGTGTAAAGCATGGGTGATGAATGTTGCAGCGAGGAGAAGGCTGGAGGCAGTGGAGATGTCATGTCTGAGGGCAATGTGTGGTGTGAATATAATGCAGAGAATTCGTAGTTTGGAAGTTAGGAGGTGCGGGATTGCCAAAACTGTTGTCCAGAGGGCTGAGGAAGGGTTGTTGAGGTGGTTCGGACATGTAGAGAGAATGGAACGAAACAGAATGACCTCAAGAGTGTATCAGTCTGCAGTGGAAGGAAGGCGGGGTAGGGGTCGGCCTAGGAAAGGTTGGAGGGAGGGGGTAAAGGAGGTTTTGTGTGCGAGGGGCTTGGACTTCCAGCAAGCATGCGTGAGCGTGTTTGATAGGAGTGAATGGAGACAGATGGTTTTTAATACTTGACGTGCTGTTGGAGTGTGAGCAAGGTAACATTTATGAAGGGATTCAGGGAAACCAGCAGGCCGGACTTGAGTCCTGAAGATGGGAAGTACAGTGCCTGCACTATGAAGGAGGGGTGTTAATGTTGCAGTTTTATAAGAAACTGTAGTGCAAAGCACCCCTCTGGCAAGACAGTGATGGAGTGAATGATGGTGAAAGTTTTTCTTTTTCGGGCCACCCTGCCTTGGTGGGAATTGGCCAGTGTGTTAATAAAAAAAAATATAAATAACTATTACATAATGTTTTCCCTCTGCCCGGCAACCACACCTCCATAGCATATAACCATTACTTTTATTATTTATTAACACAATGGCCAATTCCCACCAAGGCAGGGTGGCCCAAAAAAGAAAAACTTTCATCATTCACTCCCTCACTTTCTTGCCAGAGGGGTGCTTTACACTACAGTTATAAAACTGCAACAGTAACACCCCTCCTTCGGGGTGCAGACACTGTACTTCCCATCTCCAGGACTCAACCCCAGCCTGCCGGTTTCCCTGAATCCCTTCATAAATGTTACTCTGCTCAGATTCCAACAACGCATTAAGTATTAAAAACGATTTGTCTCCATTCACTTCTATCAAACACACTCATGCACGCTTGCTGGAAGTCCAAGCCCCTCGCACACACGTTACATAGCATATATACACAGTATGTTTATATGCTATGTAACGTGTTTCTTGTATAATTTTGAAGAAAATATCACAGATGGATTAATGAAAATGTCTATATTAACATACAATATGACATTTAATGTGCCCAAGAGTGATTAATATGTACTTTTTGTATTACTATGGCATTAAGACTAGAGGGACACTCTTAGTGATTAATGTGTACCTGCATGCCAGTACAGTGTATAAGTATATTTAGGTACAGGTACACAAGTACAGTGGACCCCCTCATAACGATCAGCTCCCAACTCGACCAATTATGTAAGCGTATTTTTGTAAATGCTTTTGTAGGTGTATTTTTAGGGGTCTGAAACGGACTAATCTAATTCACAATATTTCTTATGGGAACAAAATCGGTCTATAACGGCACCCAAATAGACTTCTGGATTGAAATATCGTTATGCGGGGGTCCACTGTATTATTATCAGAGCACATATAAATTATGCAATAACTTTAAAACACTTGAAATTTTGGAAAGTTTCCAGACATAATAGATGTGCTGATGGAGAATATAAACAAACAGGGTGGCACTCTCCATATTATAAAGACAGGTGTCGTATAGTGAGTTTTGGTCATAATTTGAAATAGCCATATTAGCGGAACGCCGTAAAGCGGGGCCCTACTATAAACCCTTCATAAAAGCATTAATGTTTACACTATTCTGACTATAATTTGCTTTGTAACAATAATTAACATTACCAAGATTGGAGGGCAGCAAATACTTTGCCCTCTGAAGATACATTGAGCTTGGGGTGACTAAGGACCTTCTTCAGAGATGATGGCCTAAGAAGACCAAAGTTCTTTGATTCCAACACTGCCTCTGAGGATGTTGCAAGTACCTGTTGGAAATTCCAAACTATGGTATTTTAAATGTTGATACAAAACCTGCCATTAGCAGGTATCAATTCATGAGGATATTTTTAAATGCTGCAGTTAAGAGGAACACTAAGTGTGAAATGTAAACTGCTGGAAAAACAACAAGAATGATGTTGAATGACTCTTCTGTCTCTCTCTGCCTTGTTACAATAATAAAATTTATTTGTACAAGTACATATACAACATGTACAGGCCTAGCTGACATCAATGACATACTACTATACAGAAAGCCCCTTGTTATGCAGAGCATTTTTGGCAAATTAGGTCAATTTTGTCCCCAAGATGTGACCCACACCAGCTGGCTAACACTCAGGTACCTATTTTACTCCTAGGTGAACAGGGACAGTAGGTGTTTTAACCCTTTCAGGGTCAAGACCCCCTGATCCTAAACTCATTCTCAGGGTCAAAAATTTTTCAGAAAAAAAAATTATGTTTTTCTCATGAAATGATAGAGAATCCTTTCCCGGTGGTAATGACACCAAAAGTATGAAATTTTATGGAAAACTTATGGAATTATGCTCTCGCGAAGTTAGCGGTCTCGACGATATATGTATACGCATCGGCAATTTCGCCCCACTTTGAACCCTATTTTCAACCAATTCCAATGTTCCAGTCGACTAAAATCATAACTATTTCACTAGTACTCCCTTTGTTCTATTGAATGAGTACAAGAAGCTGCCCATTTACAGATTTCAGCTACACAATAAAGTGGTCAGAAATTGGCAATTTGGCCAATTTCACAAATTTCAAACAATGCCAATTTCAAAATAAGGTCAGGAATAAACAAGATAGACATTCCTGGCACTAAAATAACATTTTCTCTGTTCATTAGTCATGTCTCCAGGCCCCTTTTCTATTACACTTGCTTTCCATTTTGAATTTTTCTCACAAAAAAACAGAAGATTTACTGTTATGCATTATTGTAAAAATGGTATAAATAACATCAGCGCACTTGTGAAAGAATACATGTATTAGACTCGCCAGTTAATGTGTATTGGACGCATGATGTGATTTGTTTACTCCTGAGCATCAGCAAAAAATCGAACATTTCTGCTACTTTGAGCTCAATTCCAAGGTACTATTGATTTTGATTAGTTTCACAATGATCTCCATTTCTGTAATACATCTTCCATTCTATCAAATGAGATCAAGAAAACGAGAATACTACCATAAATATCATACAAAAATACATGGCAAAGTTGCTGTTTTAAACCAAAAACACAGTCAGTTTTTTTCTCTCATTTTGCACTGTGCTGCAGGATTTCTTTTTTATACTGTGCACACTGACCATGCAGACCCATTATTTCATATGTAGGCCTACCAGCTCTCTCACTAAATTTGAAAGTGCTAGAATTTACGTGTTCAAGTACAGCACCAACCCTGGCTTTCAAGCCTTACAAGTATGGCACCGACCCTGAAAGGGTTAAGGAAACACACTCGAATGTTTCTACCCATACTGGGGATCGAATCACGGACCTCAGTGTTGGTAAATTACTAATGAATTTAAAAAACACAATTCCCACTTAAAATTAAAACATGCGCATTCAATGATTTAACTCTTTCAGGGTTTTGGCCGTACTAGTATGGCTTACACGCCAGTGTCCATGACGTACTAGTACGCATAAATTCTAGCACCTTCAAATCTCACGGGAAAAGGCTGGTAGGCCTAGATGTGAGAGAATGGGTGTGTGTGGTTGGTGTGCATGGTAGAAAAAAAATCTGGGACCCAGTGGCGCATTGTGGGAACGCCATTTTAGTAGACCTTGTTCACCATGCCTCGCAGTAAGAAGCTCCTCACTCCTCAGTGAATTGGGACATTTTGTTCCCCAGTGATAGTTCTAATACAGATGGAAGTGCTAGTGAAGATGAGTTTCAAGGTTTTGGCGAGGTTTTGACTGAAACTAATGGCCATAATATCGGTAATAGTGAGGAAAACCCAGACGACCCTCAGCCTTCCACCTCTGCTGCTGGGCCGTCTTGTCCACGTTCAATTGTACCAGAATCAAAGTGGAAACTCCTATTTTCCCAAATCCCGGACTCAGATGTGAGCAGTGGAGATGATAGTGATAGTGAATATGAACTACAAGCTCTTGAAACCAGTTCCAGTAGTGATAGTGAAGTGCAATACATGTATTCTCGAGTGAAGCGTCAGTATATACGACGATATATGCGCTCTGGTAGTGTGCCATATGCTATTCCAAGGGGAAGGAGTACATCTCGGAGTACATCCCGTCGCTGTACAACAGGAACAGACAGTGAAAATGACGATGATAGTGTTGCAATTGGGATGGAAAATGTGCATGGTGGTGGTAGTGGTGGTGCCAGCTGTGAGGCACCAGCATTGGGCCATGCTACCACCCATGCCACTACCTCAGCTGATCTACAACAAAGGCCACCACCCCTTGCCCACCCACCACACCAGCTTCTACAACCACAACCTCCACAACCACCTGTCATTGTCCAGTACCCACCAGCAGACCGCACTTGGGATTGGCAGGAAGCTGTCAGTTTTGTTCCAAATCCCCACAAGTTTGATGAAAGCCAAAGTGGAACACGACCATGTTGTACACTGGGGAACAATGCCACTGAACTGGAATGTTTCGAGTTATTCTTTGACGAACCCCTGATGGAAATTATTGTCAGGGAAAGCAACACATACTACGAGTACACCATGGCAAACAATACTTTCACCAAACTCACGGCTACAGAGGTGGAAGGAGACAACCGTGGCTGAGATGTATTTTTTCTTTGCCACAATGATGCTTATACCATATGTGTATAAGCACACTGTGAAATCATACTGGTCAACAGACCGCCTGATTGCAACCCCAGGTTTCAGTGATATAATGGGAGTGAATCGATTTGTGCTACTATTACGTATGCTTCACTTCTCGGACAAAACCAGGCCTGACAGAAACGACAGGTTATATAAGATTAGGAATGTGTTTGTGTATCTGAAAGAGAAATTCAATATGTATTTTTATCCCTTCAGGAAGCTTGTAATTGATGAGTCTTTAATTCTGTTCAAAGGAAGACTCTCTTTCAAGCAGTACATACCAGGTAAGAGGAAACGCTTTGGTATAAAGTTGTTTGTGCTTTGTGATTGTTACAGTGGTCTGGTATTGGATATTATTGTGTACACTGGAAGTTATACATTGCAAAATACTAAGAGGTTATTGGGCATCTCTGGTGATATGGTTAGAACAATGATAGGACCATACCTTGGTAAAGGGCATGTATTATATACTGATAACTGGTACACAAGCCCCTCACTCAGTGATTTTTTTTGCGAGTGAACATGACAGATGTGTGTGGAACAGTGTGTGCAAATTGTAAACATATGCCCAGGTTTGACGCTGGCACTCGTAGAGGTGAGGTGCAGGCATTTGCTACCAATGACATAATGGCATTTCGGTGGCATGACAAACGTGATGTCACACTGTTGTCATCAGTTCACCCTAACGAAATGACAAACACTGGCAGGCAGCATAGAGAGACAATGAACCAATTCTAAAACCTGCAGCTGTGATTGAATACACCCTCAATATGCGCTCAGTGGACAAATGTGACATGCAGATTGGGTTTGCTGATTGTGTTCGCAAGAGTTATAAGTGGTACATAAAACTCTTTTTCCATCTTCTGGACATTTCCATGCTCAATGTTTATAATATGTATAAGATGAGGACCAGAAACAAACCATCATATGGCGAATTTGGTTTGTCTGTCATCAGACAAATAGTATTCAAGTACCAAGGAACAACACCTGCAATAGACCGCCCACTAAATTATCAATAACTACCTTCTTGTCTGAAGCATGGTGATCACTTCCTAGTAAAATTGCCTGCAACGGCTTTCAAGAAAAAGGCTCAGAAAAGGTGTTACGTCTGTGCACATACAAAAAAAAAATGCCCACAACACACAGACACTCATTTTATGTGTGAAGAGTGTAAAACACCACTGTGCATGACACCAAGTTTCAAAGACTTCCACGGCTGCAGAACCTCTAGAAACATTCCCTGTGACTGTATATGTGTATATAAAATATAGATAAATAGTAATAAACAACATTTCATATCGTTTGTGTGTGTAAACAACAATTATAAACAATATAAGGACAAGTGTTTGTGGAGTTATTGTGTAGTAAATAAATAGAAAAAAATGATAAAATAACGTTAATATTGGTCTCACAGGCAATAAAAGTTACTTGGAAAAAAAAAATTAAAAATAATAGAAAATATTACCTAAAAAACAAAAACAAACAATACCGGGTGACGGCAGTCGGCGATGTTACCATATACCGGGCATTTTCTGTCAACTTCACGCCTCCATATCTCGGTAAGTATTGATGGTAAAAAATTTTTTGTTTAGCCTATAATGTTTAGAAAAAAAAAAACTATCTTTTCATAAGAAAAAATAATTTTTTTTTTTTTGAAATTTGGTGGACCCTGAGAACAAGTCTCGGAGAGGGCCTGTGGGCCCTGAAAGGTTTAATGTTGATAAAAAGAAAAGCATACAATGCAAAATAAAAATTGTAGATGCAGTTATTTATTTCTGACTTAGAAAATATGTACTATTATTATTATTTCCCAGAGGAACTTATAATAGCTGAAAAATCAGAATAATCCTACTGTACAAAATAAAGGATTGTATATTATTGATTCTTCATTTTTATTTGTTATTAGCATTTTCTCTCAATACAAATTATAAAATACCACTCAACACTGGAAAATAAAATTCAGAGAATCACATACATCAATTCAAATGATTTCCTTTTGTCACTTTGTTTATTATTTGTCATATGGAGACAATACAGTGAGAGACATTTATAAACAATAATAAAATTTTGTGTGCTACTTAAAAATTATTTCTTATAATTTGTACATAGTAATTTTTTAACCTGATCAACCTCTTCTTTCACACTTAAAACAACTGTAATGATCAACAAATATTGACAAGAATATACAGCAGGACCTCCATATCCATGGGGATACCAAAACTGAAGATATCAGAGAACCCTATACAGCCTCTCCTCACTTAGCAACGTACTCACTTACCGACGACTAGGACTTACAACGGGCTCTGACCAGTACTCATACCTAAATAATGTACAGTGGACCCCCGGTATTCGATGGCATTGGTATCTGATAAATCCAGTATTCGATGCATTTTAACGCAAAAATTTCACCTTGGTATCCGATCAAAAACCCGGTATTCGATGCGATTCGTACGAGACGTGTCCACGTGTGGCCTGAACTGCCCCATGTGTGCCAGTGTTTACAAGCCAGGCAGTGTGTGCGCTTCTAAGGATACATTCGGTACATTTCATATCACTGTTTTTGGTGCTTGCTTCTGCAAAACAAGTCACCAGGCTAACCCTGAGAAGTGTATGCCAGTTGAGGAATCCATTGTGGCATTGGGGAAGTCCTTGGGGTTGGAGGTTAGTGAGGAGGATGTGGAAGAGTTGGTGGAGGAGGAAAATGACGAACTAACCACTGATGAGCTGCTAGATCATCTTCAACAGCTCTGGTGCTCTGGTGGCCTGGTGGCTAACGCTCTTGCTTCACACGGCGAGGGCCTGGGTTCGATTCCCAGCCAGAGTAGAAACATTGGACGTGTTTCTTTCCACCTGTTGTCTATGTTCCCCATCAGTAAAATGGGTACCTGGGTGTTAGTCGACTGGTGTGGGTCGCATCCTGGGACACTGACCTAATTTGCCCGAAATGTACCGAAATGCGGAGCATAACAAGGGACTTTCTATATAGTAGTATGTCATTGTTGTCAGCTAGGACTGTATACCTTGTACATGTACTTGTAGTAAATAAAGATATTATTATTATTAAGAGGCCAGACCTGAGGAAACTGCTTCGGAGGAGGGGATAGAGAAATTGAGGAAGTTGCCAACTTCAAAGATTAAGGAAATGTGTGCAATGTGGCTTAAAGTGCAAACCTTTTTTGATGAAAATCACCCTGACACAGCTACTGCAAGCTGCGTTGGCAACCTGTACAATGACAATGTTGTGAACCACTTTAGGAAAGTCATAAAGGAATGAGAGGTACAGGCCTCTATGGACAGATATGTTGTGCGACAGAAGTCCAGTGACTCTGAAGCTGGTCCTAGTGGCATTAAAAGAAGGGAAGTAACCCCGGAAAAGGACTTGCTACCTCAAGTCCTAATGGAAGGGGATTCCCCTTCTAAACAGTAACAACTTCGACACTCTCCCCTCCTCCCATCCAATCAATCATCACCAGATCTTCATTAAAGGTAAGTGTCAATTATTCTATTGTTATTACGTATTCTATTGTTATTGTTGTTATTGTAATTATTCTATTGCATTAAACTTAATATTTCACGTGGTAAAATTTTTTTTTCATACTTCTGGGTGTCTTGCACGGATTAATTTGGTTTCCATTATTTCTTATGGGGAAAGTTGATTCGCTTTTCGGTATTCGATGAGCTCTCAGGAATGGATTAATATCAAATACATGTACCGGGGGTCCACTGTATATTAGAGCTGATTTCCTCTATTCTGCTTATTTCAATATACAGTACACTACTGTATAAACATTTAAAAATACAGTGGACCCTTGGTTATTGTAATTAATCCGTTCCAGAGAGCATGACCAATGCCAAATTTGACTATTTCCGAATTAATTTTTCCCCATAAGAAATACAGTAGGGCCCCGCTTTATGGCATTTCATCTTACGGCATTCTGCTAATACGGCAATGTTAAATTATGACCAAAATTTGCTATACAGCAAGCGGTCTTTCAAATACAGCACGCCACACCCGGTGACCACATCTATTATGTCTGGAAACTTTCCAAAATTTCAAGTGTTTTATAGTTATTGCATATTTTATATGTACTCTGATAATTATACTTATGTGTATCTGTACCTAAATACATACTTACACACTGTGCTGGTGTGCAGGTACACATTAAAATTGCTAAGAGTCTCTCTACTCATGACGTCAATAGTACGTAATAATCATCATTCTTGGGCACATTAAATGTCTTATTTTACATTATTATTATTATTATAATCAAATAGAAGCGCTAAGCCACAAGGGCTATACAGCGCTGCAGGGCAGGAAGGAAGCAAGGGTATCAGGTGGCAAAAGGGAGAGGGATGATTACTAGGTTACGGAGAACAGCAGGGCAGTGGATAGTGAAGGGATAGAGGGTAGCAAGAGATTGAGGGAGAAAGGGCTGAGGAGAGTGCAGAAGGTATCATCATCAGAGTTTGTGGAGTAAATCAGTCGTTGTCAAGAAGTCAATGAGAGAGTCAGGATTAAAGGAGGGTCCATCAGCAAGAAGGGAAGGTAAAGAAAGAGTAGTAGAGCAGAGACGACGTTGGAGGTAAATTCTGCGTGCTCGTTGATAGAGAGGGCAGTCTAACAGAATGTGGCTAACCGATACTGGAACCTGACACTTCTCACAGAGAGGAACAGGGTGCCTCTTTATGAGATACCCATGAGTAAGACGAGCGTGGCCAATGCGAAGACAGGAGAGAGTAGTCTCCCAACCTCGACACTGGTGACAAGAAGACGGCCAGTAACCTATACTCAGTTTAATAGATTGAAGTTTGTTACCGAGCAGAGTAGACCAACGTTGTTGCCAACGGGTGTGAAGATGGGTAGCGATTGCAGCAAAATAGTCCGTAAATGGAACACCTCTACAGTGGACCCTCGACCAACGATGGCATTGATTAACGATAAATCCGACTAGCGATACATTTTAATGGAAAATTTTTGCCTCGACTAGCGCTAAAAAACCCGGCCAACGCTATTCATTCCGTTCGAGACGCATCCACTTTGGCCTGAGCGCGCCTTACTTGTCCCATGGGTGCCAGTGTTTACAAGCCAGCCAGCCACCGTGGTCACTTCCAAACATACAATTGGAACATTTTATATTATCACAGCCTTTGTAGTGATTGCACCTGCAAAATAAGTCACCATGGGCCCCAAGAAAGATTCTAGTGCCAACCCTACAGCAAAAAGGGTGAGAATTACTATGGAGATGAAGAAAGAGATCATTGCTAAGTATGAAACTGGAGTGCGTGTCTCCGAGCTGGTCAGGTTGTATAGTAAACCCAAATCAACCATCGCTACTATTGTGGGCAAGAAAACGGCAATCAAGGAAGCTGTTCTTGCCAAAGGTGCAACTATGTTTTCGAAACTGAGATCGCAAGGGATAGAAGATGTTGAGAGACTCTTATTGGTGTGGATAAACGAAAAACAGATAGCAGGAGATAGCATCTCTCAAGCGATATGTGAAAAGGCTAGGAAGTTGCATGACGATTTAATTAAAAAAATGCCAGCAACTAGTGGTGATGTGAGTGAATTTAAGGCCAGCAAAGATTGGTTTGAGAGATTTAAGAAGTGTAGTGGCATTCATAGTGTGATAAGATATAGTGAGGCTGCCAGTTCGGACCACAAAGCAGCTGAAAAATATGTGCAGGAATTCAAGGAGTACATAGACAGTGAAGGACTGAAACCTGAACAAGTGTTTAATTGTGATGAAACAGGCCTGTTTTGGAAGAAAATGCCAAGCAGGACATACATTACTCAAGAGGAAAAGACACTCCCAGGACATAAGCCTATGAAAGACAGGCTTACTCTGTTAATGTGTGCCAATGGTAGTGGTGATTGCAAAGTGAAGCCTTTATTGGTGTATCACTCTGAAACTCCCAGAGTGTTCAGGAAAAACAATGTCCTCAAGGCTAATTTGAGTGTGCTGTGGAGGGCAAACAGTAAGGCATGGGTCACTAGAGACTTTTTCTATGACTGGTTACACCATGCATTTGCCCCCGATGTGAAAAATTACCTAATTGAAAAAAAATTAGACCTTAAGTGCCTCCTGGTATTAGACAATGCTCCTGGTCATCCTTCAGACTTGGCAGAGTGACTTTCTAGGGACATGAGCTTCATTAAGGTGAAGTTTTTGCCTCCTAATACCACTCCTCTCCTGCAGCCCATGGACCAGCAGGTCATTTCCAACTTCAAGAAACTGTACACAAAAGCTATATTTGAAAGGTGCTTTGTAGTGACCTCAGAAACTCAACTGACTCTCTTAGAGTTTTGGAAAGATCACTTTACCATCCTCAACTGTGTAAACATTATAGGTAAGGCTTAGGAGGAAGTGACTAAGAGGACCTTGAACTCTGCTTGGAAAAAACTGTGGCCAGAATGTGTAGACAAAAGGGATTTTGAAGGGTTTGTGGCTAACCCTGAGAATCCTACGCCAGTTCAGGAATTCAATGTGGCATTGGGGAAGTCCTTGGGGTTGGAGGTTAGTAGGGAGGATGTGGAAGAGTTGGTGGAGGAGGACAATGAAGAACTAACCACTGATGAGCTGCTAGATCATCTTCATCAGCATGAGGCCACACCTGAGGAAACTGCTTCGGAGGAGGGGATAGAGAAATTGAAGAAGTTGCCTACTTCTAAGATTAAGGAAATCTGTGCAATGTGGCTTAAAGTGCAAACCTTTATGGATGAAAATCACCCTGACACAGCTACTGCAAGCCGTGTTGGCAACCTGTACACTGACAATGTTGTGAAACACTTTAGAAATGCCGTAAAGGAACGGGAGGTACAGGCCTCTATGGACAGATATGTTGTGCGACAGAAGTCCAGTGACTCTGAAGCTGGTCCTGGTGGCATTAAAAGAACAAGGGAAGTAACCCCAGAAAAGGACTTGCTACCTCAAGTCCTAATGGAAGGGGATTCCCCTTCTAAACACTAAGAAGATCAACACTCTCCCCTCCTCCCATCCCATCAATCATCACCAGATCTTCAATAAAGGTAAGTGTCACGTAACTGTGCATGTCTTCTTCAGTTTGTGTGTATTCAAATTAATATTTCATGTGGTAACATTTTTTTTTTTCAATACTTTGGGGTGTCAGGAACGGATTAATTTGATTTCCATTATTTCTTATGGGGAAAATTAACTCGACTAACGATAATTTCGACTAACGATGAGCTCTCAGGAACGGATTAATATCGCTTGTCGAGGGTCCACTGTATATGAAACTGGTAGGTCATGTACTGCTGACCGTGCAGCAGTGTCTGCCTGTTCATTGCCCTGTACGTCAACATGACCACGGACCCAACAAAAAACAATATCTTTATGTTGGGTAGAGATGCGGCGTAGCCAAAGTTGGATACGGAGGACTAAGGGGTGAGGTGTATCAAATTTCTGTATAGCCTGTAAAGCACTAAGGGAGTCTGAGACAACCACAAATGATGACACAGGCATAGATGCAATACGGATAAGTGCTGTAAGGATGGCATACAATTCAGCAGTAAAAATACTAGCCGAAGATAGTAAATGCCCTTGTACGACGCTATCCGGAAACACTGCTGCGAATCCTACGCCGTCAGAAGACTTAGAGCCATCTGTGTACACAGCAATGGCATGAGAATGAGAGTGAAAGTGGTCAAGAAAATGAGAGCGGGAAGCGACCGTAGACAGTTGGGCTTTCGAGCAAGGGAGAGAGAAAGAACAGACTCGAACAGCTGGAACTTCCCAGGGGGGTAGGGAAAAGTGAGATGCTACATGAACAGAGAAAGGTGGTAACTGAAGAGAAGACAAGAGCGAATGTAGGCGAAGAGAGAAGGGATGGAGCAAACAGGGGTGGCGAACAAATAAAGAATGTCTACTAATATTGGTAACCATTCTATAAATGGAAGGATTGCAGAGGTCATGAGAGCGTACATAGTAGCAAAGGCAATGGGCATCACGGCAATCGGACAAGGATGGAACATTCGCTTCTGCATAGAGGCTCTCAACAGGGGAAGAGCGAAAAGCACCAAGGCATAAACGTAATCCTTGGTGATGGATGGGGTTAAGGCTAGAGAGAGTAGCAGGAGAGGCCACTGAATATTTCTGGTCACCATAAAAGAGTTTCGATAAAATGATGGTGGAATGTAGGCGAAGGAGAGTTCGACGATCAGCTCCCCATGAAAGATGAGCAAGGGTTTTAAGAAGGTTCAGCTGGCTGTGACAAGTTGCCTTCAGAGAGGCAATGTGAGGTTTCCAGGATAATCTACGGTCAAAGAGAAGGTCTAGAAACCTGACTGCATCACGTTCAGAGATATGGGAGCCATAGAGGTACAAAGGATGATCGGAGATGACAGAGCGTCTAGTGAAAGTAATTTGGTGAGTTTTGGTACTGGAAAATTTAAACCCATGTGTGGTGGCCCAATTGGAAACACAGTCGACCGCATGCTAGAGAGAATATAGCAAGGAGAAAAAGTGTTGTGCTCAGAACACATCCCTGGGGGACACCTTCAGCTTGGATAAAGTCCGGGGAGAGCACATTATTAACCCGAACCCGGAAATGTCTGTCAGTTAAAATGTTCTTAGGAAGGAAGGTAGATTGCCTTGGAGGCCTAAGGAGTGGGCTTGGGCCAAAATATTATACCTCCAAGTTGTGTCATATGCCTTCTGAAGGTCAAAAAATATGGCAATAACCGAGTGGTTATTCACAAAGGCATTACGAACATACGTATCCAAGCGCAGTAAGGGGTCTATGGTAGAACGGCCCTTACGAAAGCCATATGGACTAGTGGAGAGACTGTTGTGTGTCTCTAAATACCACATTAAACATCTATTTACCAGACGTTCCATCACTTTGCAAACTGCACCGGTAAGAGCAATGGGAGGATAGTGGGAGTCTTCATGTCCCGTAGTACCTGGTTTGCAGAAAGGGAGAACAATGGCAGATTTCCACAGCTGTGGAAGAACTCCTTGTGACCAAATAAGATTGAAAAGGCATACTAGGACTGCAAGGGCTGACTGATGTAAATGTTGTAGCATACGAATATGAATGTCGTCGGGCCCAGCTGCTGATCGGCAAGCTGAGAGTGTTGCCTCCAGTTCCTGAAGTGTAAAAAGCACATTATACTGTTCTTCTCTGAGAGAAGAAAAGTCCAAGGGTGCTAACTCTCTGGCAGACTTTGAGGAAAGAAACGAGGGGCATAGATGGAGCCCCAGAGAAATATGGACCAGATGATTGCCAATTTCAATGGCAACATCTAGAGGGTTTGCTATATCAACACCGGCAACCAGCAGAACAGGAGCCGGGTCAGGAGAATATTTACCACTCGGTTTCCGTACTTTTTTCCAGACTGCACTCATAGAGGAAGCAGAGGTGATGGTGGAAACAATCTCGCCAGCAAGTGCGTTTAGCATCACGGATGACACGGCGAGTGATCGCACGCTTCTGCTTAAAATCAAGAAGTCTCTCAGTGGTTCTATTGTACCAGTACCTGCCCCATGCAGTGCGTTTCAAACGTACTGCACGAGCACAAGCAGGAGACCACCAAGGCACGCATTTCTGAGAATGCCTGCCCGAGGTTTGGGATATAGAATGAGAAGCTGCGGTTAAAACTGAGGACAAGAAGAGGTGTAAAAGCTCATCAATGGAGGACGAAGAAGGAACCTCACTAAAAGCAGTTAGTTGTGAGTAAAGGTCCCAATTTGCTTGATCAAATTGCCAGCATGGATTACAATGAGGTGGTGAATATGAAGGGGAAGTAAGAATGATTGGAAAATGATCGCTGTCATGTAACTCCGGGAGAACAGACCAGGTGAAGTCTAAACAGCAGAGGAAGAGCAGATTGAGAGATCGATGCAAGAGAGAGTATGAGTACGAGGATCAAATGGGTGTGAGTGCCTGTATTTAAAACATGGAGGGGGAGGGAAGCAAGAAAAGCCTCTAGCTGAATGCCACGGGAATCACAGTGAGACCCCCCCCAGAGGAAATGATGGGCATTAAAATCGCCAAATAACAGAAGTGGCGGCGGTAATGACGAAACAAGAAAGGCAATATCTGGAATAGATAATGCTCGAGAAGGAGATACAAAGAACAGAGTGTATACCACCTATGCAAGTGGATACGGGCTGCTGTGTAATGCAGCGAAGTACGAACAAATAGCTGATGGTATGGAATATCAGTGCGAAGAAGAAGGGCACCTTTATTAAAGGTCCCATCAGGAAAAGGAGACGAAGAATACAATAAATTATAGCCTGAGATGGGATAGATAACAGCAGAGTGTAATTTTGGTTCTTGTAAGCAAACACCAACAGGGAAAAATTGGGAAAGCAACATCTGAAGTTCACTCCGATTACCCCTGAGGCCGCGTATATTCCACTGTAAATAGGCCATGATTGGCAATAACAAAGATACTAGAAATCCGCAGGTAAAGGGTACCTACGGACTAGAGGGGTTAGAAAAGTCCACATGCGGCAGCAGCGGAAAACATTCAAGCAGCGAAGGAATGGTGCGCTACGAAGAAAAAAGTTGTGCAGATGGAGGAGAGGAAAGAGAAATAACAGAGGGTGGATCAGTGTCCATTGATGGTTTGGTCTCTGCAATATATTCAGAGATTGCTTCAAGTGTTTCGGAATTCAAAGACGTCGTATGGGAGACAATATTGGAGGTGGAAGGGGGAGGATGAGTAAAGATTGGAACTGTAATGGACTGTACCAAGGTGGGGGGGGCAAAAGGGTGGAGGGAACTGGAGAAGAAGTGTGGGAGGGGACAGAAGAGGCAGAAACCTGGGAGGTGGCAGAAGAGGAAGAAACTTGGGAGGGGGAAAGGGGAGGAAGGCACAGTATGAGGAGGAGGGTGAACCTCCACACTTGTAACAGAGCCAGTGAGAGGGGAAGAACCAGGTACAGAGACTGGAAAGGTAAAATGAGGAGGTGGAAGAAGGGAAGGAGGGGTTAAAGGAGCTTTTTTGGACTTCTGAGAAGTAGAGGGACGATTGGGAGGTGTCGTACGAGGTCTCGTCGATACCGAGGATTGTGAGGGAGAACACGAAGAAGCACGAACAGACTGAGGTGTTGAAGTAGGGACGTCTGAGCCCAGGACAGCAAAAGAATTAGATACAGGAGTGACTATGGGAGGGGTAACCACAGAGGAGGCTGCAGAAGATGGGACCCCAGAAGCGGGGGACGTTTTGAAACATGAGAATAAGAAACACGGGGTAGTCTCCCTTGGAGGCAGAGATGAGAAATTGCCATAGCATAAGGGAGACCTTCTGCCTATTTGAGGTAATGGATTTCCCGCTCATTTAAGTAGACCTGGCAACGGCGAGAGTATGTAGGGTGAGCCTCATGACAATTAAGGCAAGAGGGAGGTCGAGTGCAAGATGTATTAGAATAGTCATCAGCACCACAGACTGGGCATTCAGCTACAGATCTGCAATACTTCGCTGGATGGCCAAATCGCCAGCAATTTCTACACTGTTGGGGTGTAGGGATCACCTTTCGAAATTGTAACCTATGTCCTGCTACATAAATTGAGGATGGGAGTTTACGGCTGTCAAAAGTTAAATGAGCCACACTGCAAGGGTTTCTTCTCCGCCCGCGGGCAGGAAGAACATAAGTGTCTACCTTGAGGATTGGGAGATCTTGGAGTTCCAGCTGTTCAAGAACGTCATTGCCACATGTCTGGAAATTCTGTTGGACTATGGTATGAGGCAGAATGACAGTACCACTACAAGAATTGAGGGAATGATGCTTTTCAATAGTGACAGGGATAGTATTGATATGTGAAAGAAGAAAAAGATTATGAGCTTGGGTAGCATTCTGGAAAGTGATGATGCATGTACCGCTCTTAAGAGCATGAAAGGAAATATCTCAACAAACATGGCGTAGGAGTGCCTTGCCAATACTATGGTCGGAAAGATAGGCAATAGAGGAAGTCAGTCGTAAAGTGGAGAATTTAGTCCATTGTGCATTCTGAAACTGAGCGTGGAAAGGAAGTGCATGACATGTCGATCTTTTCTGAGAAGAACGAGAAGGTGGAGAAGTATCATCAGGTAATTGTCGTTGGCGTTTAGGAGTGGGACCGGAGTTGGTCAGACATGAAACGGGCTGGCAATTTGAAAATTGCCGCACCGTAGAAGGAGAGGCTGGAAGCATAGTCAAAGGAGAGCAGAGGTAAGACAAATAGAAGGAGTCAGTCGAGACCTCAGTACCTGAAGCGGGTGAGGAAACAGCACCAGCAAGAGGTACAGAGGCATTAGGAGTGTCCGAAGAGTGGTCAAAAGATGAGGCGGGGTCAGAATGGGGTGCTGTAACAATAAGGGGCCGGGGGTAGTGGGGTCATGGATTGGGTCTTCCATGGTTAGGTTACTTCTTTCTTTTTGTTTTTAAGAAAAAAAAAAAAGAAGAAAAGAAAATAAAAATAAAGAAAAGAATAAAAAAAAGGAGGGACTGGGGAGGGATAGTTCCTAGGAGGAATGAAAGGGCCAGAAATCTTCCTCCGTGCCCAAGAGGACCTCAGCACCGCAAGTAGCGCAGATGCAGCATGGAACCCGTGCCATACCCTACCCAGTAAACCAGCAATCTGGGATAGCAATCTCACATCTGCCGAGCTACCTCAGTGGACAAAAGAGTGGGCGGCTGGATATCCGCCACAAAGCATACCTCCTTTGGCCACCACCCCCGGAATCTGAAAGGCAGCCTCCAGAGATACACCCGTCACCCGAAAGACACCCTAAGCCACCCCCAGGGAGACCGGAGAGGGATTGGGACATCCCCAGGCGATCCAGATTCCACGGCAAACTACACCACTGCCAAGAACCTCAACGGAATAGGATGGACCCCAGTACCCTTTCCCCTACCCAGAAACTAGCGTGCCTGTGGGAAAAATCCCAAAGGCCAAAAAGAGGAAGGGCAAAAGGGAGGGGTGGGGAGGAGGAGGAAGAAAAAAAAAGGGAGGATGGGATAAGGAAGGGGGGATTGGGGGGTAATTAGGTTTGGTCAGAGGAAGGAGACTAACAGGTCTAATTCCTCAGACCAAGAGCCTCTTCACCACGCCAAGGAGCCCCCCTTGAAGAGGTATTTTACATTAACCTTTCCAGGGTCAAGAGGCCTTCTCCTAAACTCGTTCTCAGGGTGGAAAATTTTTCAGAAAAAAAAAAAAATTAATTAATTCTTATGAAATGATAGAGAACCTTTTTCCGATCATAATGACACCAAAAGTATGAAATTTTATGGAAAACTCATAGAATTATGCTCTCGCGAAGTTGGCAGTCTCAAAGATGTTTACGCATCGGCGATTTCGCCCAATTTGAGCCCTATTTTCAGCCTATTCCTCTGTACTTGTCGACAAAAATCATATTTACTTTGCTAGAACTCCATTTTTTCTATCAAATGAATACAAGAAACCACCCATTTACCAATTTCAACTATCCAATAAAGTGATTAGAAATTGGCAATTTTGCCAATTTCACACAAATTTCAGAAGATGCCAATTTCCAAATAGGGTCCAGAATAGACAAGACAGACATTCCTGACACTAAAATAGCAATTTCTCTGTTCATTAGTCATGTCCCCAGGCCCCTCTTACATTTCTTTTGCTTTCCACTTTGAATTTTTTTTCTCACAAAAAATAGATTTACTGTTATGCAGACTACTGGAGTAGTGTAGAAATGGTATAAATAATATCAGCACACTTGTGAAAGAATATTAGACTCACCAGTTGACGTGTATTGGACGCATAGCACGATTTGTTTACTTTTGAACTTTGGTAAAAATCGAACATTTCTACTACTTTGAGCTCAATTTCAAGGTACTTTTCATTGTGAAACCAGTCAAAACAATAAATACCACATGAAAATACAGTGCAAAGTTGCTGCTTTAATCCAAAAACACGGTCAAAGTTTTTTTTTTCTCATTACGCACTGTGTGCTGCAGGATTTTTTTTTTATACTGCACACACTGACCACATAGACCCATTCTTTCATATGTAGGCCTACCAGCTTTCTCTCGCTAGATCTGAAGGCGCTAGAATTTAGGCATTCTAGTACGTCAATAACCCTGGTGCGTAAGCCGTACTAGTACGTCGGAAACCCTGAAAGGGTTAATATAGACATTTTCATTAATCCATCTATGATATTTTCCTCAAAATTATATAAGAAACACATTACATAGCATATAAACATGATACATACACTCACAGAATAAAAATTGACGTAAATATAAATTTGTTTACAAAGCGGCTGTGTAGGTAGTGTTGGAAGAATTAAGTTTTCTCTAGTCAAACACTTGGGGACACCTGTAGAAAAATATTCCTTTCGTATGCCTTCACTCTATATATGGCAATTCACAACCCTTGTGGGTTTAACACTTTTTTATTATGATGATAATAATAATATCATCTACACTCTAAAAATGGTGTGTTGCATGAGAATGGGAGTGCTGCTGTTTGTTTATTCTGTACTAACTTGTACACAATGTAAGAGTATTTGTATTGTGAGGTAATTATTATTATAATAAAAAAAATATTGTGAGGTAAAAGTTTTACAAACTCTTACAAATGTACGCGAATGAACTAAAAGCAGACATATTAGTAAGCATTTATTTCACCTTACAAAGTGATCGCAAACTACCTGTTCAGTTTGTGTTCTTACATTGTCTGTACTCTGTATCTCGTTCTCTCTCTCATTTACTCTTTTGTTAACTAGTTGGCTCTCATTGACGATGGCATCTAAGCTTAGCTGTGATAAAAAGAGGAGTCGGAAGCCTCTTGCTTTAAGTGCCAAGTTAGAGGATGATAGTGTGCCATTCTGATTTTATTCAATAAACACCCTGCCACTTACCTCTCACACATTAATATTAATATTTTAAGGTAAGTAATAAGTGTACTCTGTGTGTATCTTACTTTTTATTGTATTTTTTTTTTTTGCCTGTTTCTATTGCTAACTTAATATAAGTTAGTGTAAACTTGTTGTCTGGCATTTATTGCATATTTTATATGTGCTCTGATAATAATACTTGTGGACTTGTGTGGCAGCCAGGTGGAGGGACAACATTACGTTTTCTCTGCTCAGCCACCAGAGAAAGCATGTATGAATCTGCGTTTGGCCCAGTCACTCCCCCACTCCGCTTTTGTTTACAATTTTCAGTATGAATTATTCATTACTTCTCCCTTCGTTTATGATGCCATCTAAAGGCAACTGTAGAAATTGTTAAATTCAGTGAACAAGGTATGGCTCTGGGCCACAGTGTAGGTAGCCGGTAGGTGTAGCCCAGGCGGGCTACCTACACTGACTTCCTACAAATAAATACTACTCACCTCTCTTCCTATATTAAGACTACACATATTTTAAGGTAAATAGTGAGTGTACTATATGTGTATTTTAACTCTCTGGGATATTTTAAATATCGTATATTAAGTAAGAGACCGGGACTACCTACACCTGGGCTACCTGCACCTGACTTCCTACAAATAAGTACTACTCATCTCTCTCCCTACACTAAGATTACAAATACGCTCCATTCTCTCTACATGTCCGAACCACCTCAACAACCCTTCCTCAAACTGTTGTCCAGAGGGCTGAGGAAGGGTTGTTGAGGTGGTTTGGACATGTAGAGAGAATGGAGCGAAACAGAATGACTTCAAGAGTGTATCAGTCTGTAGTGGAAGGAAGGCGGGGTAGGGGTCGGCCTAGGAAGGGTTGGAGGGAGGGGGTAAAGGAGGTTTTGTGTGCGAGGGGCTTGGACTTCCAGCAGGCATGCGTGAGCGTGTTTGATAGGAGTGAATGGAGACAAATGGTTTTTAATACTTGACGTGCTGTTGGAGTGTGAGCAAAGTAACATTTATGAAGGGATTCAGGGAAACCGGCAGGCCGGACTTGAGTCCTGGAGATGGGAAGTACAGTGCCTGCACTCTGAAGGAGGGGTGTTAATGTTGCAGTTTAAAAACTGTAGTGTAAAGCACCCTTCTGGCAAGACAGTGATGGAGTGAATGATGGTGAAAGTTTTTCTTTTTCGGGCCACCCTGCCTTGGTGGGAATCGGCCGGTGTGATAATAAAAAAAAAAAGTAATGAATGTACTGTGAATGTATTTTACTTTGTGCATTTTTAATGCCTAGTTCTATTACTAACTTAATATAATTTAGTGTAAACTTGTTGTTTGGCATTTATTTATTTATTTTTTTATTATCACACTGGCCGATTCCCACCAAGGCAGGGTGGCCCGAAAAAGAAAAACTTTCACCATCATTCACTCCATCACTGTCTTGCCAGAAGGGTGCTTTACACTACAGTTTTTAAACTGCAACATTAACACCCCTCCTTCAGAGTGCAGGCACTGTACTTCCCATCTCCAGGACTCAAGTCCGGCCTGCCGGTTTCCCTGAATCCCTTCATAAATGTTACTTTGCTCACACTCCAACAGCACGTCAAGTATTAAAAACCATTTGTCTCCATTCACTCCTATCAAACACGCTCACGCATGCTTGCTGGAAGTCCAAGCCCCTCACACACAAAACCTCCTTTACCCCCTCCCTCCAACCTTTCCTAGGCCGACCCCTACCCTGCCTTCCTTCCACTACAGACTGATACACTCTTGAAGTAATTCTGTTTTGCTCCATTCTCTCTACATGTCCGAACCACCTCAACAACCCTTCCTCAGCCCTGTGGACAACAGTTTTGGTAATCCCGCACCTCCTCCTAACTTCCAAACTACGAATTCTCTGCATTATATTCACACCACACATTGCCCTCAGACATGACATCTCCACTGCCTCCAGCCTTCTCCTCGCTGCAACATTCATCACCCATGCTTCACACCCATATAAGAGCGTTGGTAAAACTATACTCTCATACATTCCCCTCTTTGCCTACAAGGACAAAGTTCTTTGTCTCCACAGACTCCTAAGTGCACCACTCACTCTTTTTCCCTCATCAATTCTATGATTCACCTCATCTTTCATAGACCCATCTGCTGACACGTCCACTCCCAAATATCTGAATACGTTCACCTCCTCCATACTCTCTCCCTCCAATCTGATATTCAATCTTTCATCACCTAATCTTTTTGTTATCCTCATAACCTTACTCTTTCCTGTATTCACCTTTAATTTTCTTCTTTTGCACACCCTACCAAATTCATCCACCAATCTCTGCAACTTCTCTTCAGAATCTCCCAAGAGCACAGTGTCATCAGCAAAGAGCAGCTGTGACAACTCCCACTTTGTGTGTGATTCTTTATCTTTTAACTCCACGCCTCTTGCCAAGACCCTCGCATTTACTTCTCTTACAACCCCATCTATAAATATATTAAACAACCACGGTGACATCACACATCCTTGTCTAAGGCCTACTTTTACTGGGAAAAAATTTCCCTCTTTCCTACATACTCTAACTTGAGCCTCACTATCCTCGTAAAAACTCTTCACTGCTTTCAGTAACCTACCTCCTACACCATACACTTGCAACATCTGCCACATTGCCCCCCTATCCACCCTGTCATACGCCTTTTCCAAATCCATAAATGCCACAAAGACCTCTTTAGCCTTATCTAAATACTGTTCACTTATATGTTTCACTGTAAACACCTGGTCCACACACCCCCTACCTTTCCTAAAGCCTCCTTGTTCATCTGCTATCCTATTTTCCGTCTTACTCTTAATTCTTTCAATTATAACTCTACCATACACTTTACCAGGTATACTCAACAGACTTATCCCCCTATAATTTTTGCACTCTCTTTTATCCCCTTTGCCTTTATACAAAGGAACTATGCATGCTCTCTGCCAATCCCTAGGTACCCTACCCTCTTCCATACATTTATTAAATAATTGCACCAACCACTCCAAAACTATATCCCCACCTGCTTTTAACATTTCTATCTTTATCCCATCAATCCCAGCTGCCTTACCCCCTTTCATTTTACCTACTGCCTCACGAACTTCCCCCACACTCACAACTGGCTCTTCCTCACTCCTACAAGATGTTATTCCTCCTTGCTCTATACACGAAATCACAGCTTCCCTATCTTTATCAACATTCAACAATTCCTCAAAATATTCCCTCCATCTTCCCAATACCTCTAACTCTCCATTTAGTAACTCTTTTCTCCTATTTTTAACTGACAAATCCATTTGTTCTCTAGGCTTCCTTAACTTGTTAATCTCACTCCAAAACTTTTTCTTATTTTCATATTATAATAATAAGGTAAAAGGACCCCAATGGAAATAAGTCACTCTGACTTTTTTGGGTTATCCTATGTTCTCTACACATATCCTGCTATGTATGATAATCTATGTAACTGTATTTGTGTATACCTGAATAAACTAACTTACCAGGCCAACCCACCCACACATAATATTCTATAACATTTAAGCATCCCAAAGCGATAAAATGCACATACAGTTCACTCATTACTTACCTTAAAATATTTTTAGTCTTAATGTAGGGTCAGAGGTGAGTAAATGTGATAAAATGAATAAATGAGAGAGAAAGAATGAGTACATGAGAGGACACTTGTGGAGTTATGTAAACAAACCAGGTGGACGCGAGTTTTGTAAACAAACCAGGCGAACCCGTCTGGTTTGTGTACAAGTTGTCTCTACATTGATGTGGTAGAATAAATAAAGAGAAACACTCCCATTCTTGTGTAACACCATTTTTAGAAGAAATGACGCTCTAAGTGAAGGCATATGAAAGGAATAATTTTCTAAAGTTACGCCCAGTAACACATATTCTCTTATGCTGGACTAGAGAAAACATTATTCTTGCTGTCACTCATACAAGCTGTCTGGCTACCACATCTCACATTTATATTTATTTATTCTACTGTGGGGTGTATTTATCATCTTTATATGTAACGTATAGTGTTTATTATATATTTCTGAAAAAATAATATACGTAAATGGAAAACGTGCATATTAACGTAATATACGACACGATTAGTGATTATTATTGAGTATTTTTATCAAGCCCATGATGACACTCTTCAGGTCGCTTGTTCTATCTAGGCTGGAATATTGCTGCAAGGGAGATACATGATTATATACACCTGGAAAATCCTAGAGGGATTAGTACCAAACTTGCATACGAAAATCACTCTCTCCGAAAGCAAAAGACTCGGCAGACAATGCAACATCCCCCCCAATGAAAAGCAGGGGTGTCACTAGCACGCTAAGAGACAACACAATAAGTGTGAGGGGCCCAAGACTGTTCAACTGCCTCCCAGCATACATAAGGGGGATTACCAATAGATCCCTGGCTGTCTTCAAGCAGGCACTGGACAGGCACCTAAAGTCAGTACCTGACCAGCCGGGCTGTGGTTCATACGTTGGATTGCGTGCAGCCAGCAGTAACAGCCTGGTTGATCAGGCCCTGTTCCACCATGAGGCCTGGTCACAGACCGGGCCGCAGGGGCGTTGACTCCCGGAACTCTCTCCAGGTAAATTAATATGGCATCTCGAGACATAAGAACATAAGAAACATAAGAAAGAAGGAACACTGCAACAGGCCTACTGACCCATGTGGAACAGGTCCATGTCCCCCCCCCCCGGATTAAACCAATGACCCACCCCCCGGATTATCCCAATGACCCACCCGGTCTGGTCATCTCCACTCAATGATGAAGCACTGCACCAGACCCAGCAGCAGAAGCTAGTCAAGTCCAACTCACACCCACCCACACCCACTCATGTATTTATCTAACCTATTTTTAAAACTACACAACATTTTAGCCTCAATAACTGTACTCGGGAGTTTGTTCCACTCATCCACAACTCTATTACCAAACCAGTGCTTTCCAATATCCTTCCTGAATCTGAATTCTTCCAACTTGAAACCATTGCTGCGAGTCCTGTCTTGGCTGGAAATTTTCAGCACGCTACTTACATTCCCTTTATTTATTCCTGTTTTCCATTTATACACCTCAATCATATCCCCCCTAATTCTACGCCTTTCGAGAGAGTGCAGATTCAGGGCCCTCAGTCTATCCTCATAGGGAAGATTTCTGATACATGGGATCATCTTTGTCATCCTCCTTTGTATGTTTTCCAGAGGTTTTATATCCATTCTGTAATACGGTGACCAGAACTGAGCAGCATAGTCTAAATGAGGCCTAACCAAGGATATATAGAGTTGAAGAACAACCTGAGGACTTCTATTATTTATACTTCTAGATATGAAGTGAAAGTTTTTCTTTTTCGGGCCACCCTGCCTTGGTGGGAATCGGCCAGTGTGATAAAAAAAAAAAAAAAAAAAAAAAAAAAAAAAAAAAAAAAAAAGATATGAAGCCAAGAATTCTGTTAGCTTTATTGCAAACACTAATGCACTGTTGTCTTGGTTTTAGGCTACTGCTAACCAGAACTCCTAAATCCTTTAATGTGTATCTGCATGCCAGTACAGTGTGTAAGTTTATTTAGGTACAGGTATACATAAGTATAATTACAGTGGACCCTCGACCAACAATTTTAATCCATTCCAGAGAGCTTGTCCTTAGCCAAATTATCGTTAGCCAAATTAATTTTCCCCATAAGAAATAATGGAAATCCAATTAATCCGTTCCAGACACCCAAAAGTATGAAAAAAAAAAATTTCACATGAAATATACAATTTCCTACAAAGAAAATGATACATGTACACTAAATACTACATGAAGAATAAATGACACTTACCTTTATTGAAGATGTAGTGATGAGTGATGAGATGGGAGGAGGGGAGATGATGGTGGTGTATTATTGTTTGGAAGGGGAATCCCCTTCCATAAGGACTTTAGGTACCAAGTCCTTTTCCGGGGTTACTTCCATTCTTTTTTTAATGCCACTGGGAACAACTTGACAGTCACTGGACCTCTGTCACACCAAAAATCTGTCCATAGAGCTCTGTACCTGGTGTTCCTTTAAGATTTTCCTAAAATGGGCCACAACATTGTTATTGTAAAAGCCACCAGCATGGCTTTCAATAGCTGTGTCAGGGTGATGTTCTCCCATAAAGGCTTGCACCTTTGTCCACATTGTACAAATGCCCTTAATCGTTGAAGAAAGCAACTTCCCCCATCTCTCTCTCCCCTCCTCTGAAGCAATTTCCTCAGTTGTGGCCTCTTGCTGTTGCAGATGCTCTTGCAGCTCATCAGTGGTTAGTTCTTCATCGTCGTCCTCCACCAACTCTTCCACGTCCTCCCCACTAACCTCCAGCCCCATGGACTTCCCCAATGACACAATAGATTCCACAACTGGCATAGGCTCCTGAGGGTTAGCCCCAAACCCTTCAAAATCCCTCTCTTCTACACATTCTGGCCACAATTTCCTCCAAGCAGAGTTCAAGGTCCTGTTAGTCACTCCCTCCCAAGCCTTACCTATAAGGTTTATGCAACTGAGGATACTAAAGTGATCTTGCCAAAACTCTCTTAGAGCCAATTCAGTGTCTGAGGTCACTTCAAAGCACTTTTGAAACACTGCTTTGATGTACAGTTTTTTTTTTTAATTTGAAATGACCTGCTGGTCAATTGGGCTGGAGGAGAGGAGTGGTCTGAAGGATGAGCAGGAGCATTGTCTAATACCAGGAGGCACTTGAGGTCCAATTTATTTTAGAGGAGGTAAATTTTCACAGTGGAGCCAAACACATGATAGGACAAATCATAGAAAATGTCCCTAGTGACCCATGACTTACTGTTTGCCCTCCACATCACATACAAATTAGCCTTGACAACACTGTTTTTCTTGAACACTCTGGGATTTTCAGAGTGATACATGAGTAGAGGCTTCACTTTGCAATCCCCACTAGCATTACTACACATTAGAGTTAGCCTGTCTTTCATAGACTTGTGTCCTGGCAGTGCTTTTACTTCCTGTGTAATGTAGGTCCTGTTTGGCATTTTCTTCCAAAACAGGCTTGTTTTGTCACAATTAAACACTTGTTGGGGTTTTAATTTTTCAGTGTCTATGTACTCCTCTAATTCCTGCACATATTTTTCAGCCGCTTTTTGGTCACACTGTGTATGCCACTACGATTCAAACCAACCTTTGCTGGCCTTCAATTCACTAACAGTACCACTAGTTGAAGGCATTTTTTTAACTAAATTGTCATGCAACTGCCTTGCCTTTTCACATATTATTGACTGAGAAACACTATCTCCTGATAATTGCTTTTTGTTTATCCACACCAATAACAGTCTCTCCACATCTTCGAGCATTTGCGATCTCTGTTTTGAAAACATACTTGCACCTTTTGCAACAGCAGCTTCCTTGACTGCCTTTCTGTTGGCCAAGATACTAGCGATGGTAGATTGGGGTTTGTTATACAACCTGGCCAGCTCGGAGGCATGCACTCCACTTCCATACTTTGTGATTATCTCTTTCTTCAATTCCATAGTAATTCTTGCCCTTTTTACCACAGGGTTGGCACTAGAATCTTGCTTGGGGCCCATGGTGGCTTATTTAGCAGTTACAAGCACTAAAAACACTGGAATAATACAAAATGTATTGCAGGTACACGTGGAACCATTCACAGTGGCTTGTAAACAATGGCACACTAGCTGAAGGCAGGGCAGCTGAGGTGCGCTCAGCCTGGATGGACAGGCGGACACATTTGGGACGAATGTCCTTACCCGAATTTTTCATCGAGCCAATATTTTTACACAAAAATGCATCGTTGCCCGAGTTTAACGTTAGTCGATGCCATCGTTCGTTGAGGGTCCACTGTATCAGAGTACGTATATATAAAATATGAAATAACTTTTAAAAACACTTGAAATTTTAGTTTCCAGATACAATGGAGAGACGTAGTGCTTACGGAGCTCACGGAGAATGTAAACAAACTGGGTGGGGCACGGTGACCATATTAGAGTCAGGTGGGGGGAGCCGTATAGTTTTGGTCATAATTTGAAATGACCATATTAGCGAAATGCCGTAAAGCGAAACACTGTAAAACAGGGCCCTACTGTATAAATAACATGCTGAAAATGTCTAACCAAGATATTACTCTCAGCAATGTAATAAAATTAGACAAATTTAGATGTAGGAAGGATACAGGGAAGTACTGGTTTGGGAATAGGGAATAGAGCTATAGATGAGTTTAACTCCCAGGAAGCATCACTGATGCAAGAACTTTGATTAGCCTCAAATACTGTAGGTTGAACAGGTATATAAGTGGGTGTGGTTGATTGTGAATTGTATCTCGTCAGCATTGGCCAATACAGTCTTTGTTTACGAGCTACTACAAGGTTTAACATACAATTCAAGAAAATATTATATGGTGCACGACTCAAGAAATCGTAATGACACGATTGCAAATAAACCATACCCCCGGCCGGGATTGAACCCGCGGTCATAGAGTCTCAAAACTCCAGGCCGTCGCGTTAGCCACTAGTGGCTAACGCGACGGGCTGGAGTTTTGAGACTATGACCGCGGGTTCAATCCCGGCCGGGGGTATGATTATATGGTGCAACATAATTTAAGAGGGTAACCCCAATTTCTTGAATCAAGAGCCTTCCAGCAATAAAGCACCTCACTTGGTTGGGTATTTTATTCAAAGAAAACTCTTATTCACTTACCTTTAGCACCTTCTTGTGTTCAGGAAAGGTAATGGTGAGATCGGACAAGAAAGCTGAGGACCTGAGATATGTCATGCGCTCTCTTATATTGGCCATACGGCACTGCCAGCGCTTGCTGCTTAATGTGGGTGCTGTCATTGCCACCGAAGCCCTGCAAAATGATATATTCAGTAGTAAACTCTTTGATATATCAGACCAATAGGAGGGAAGCGGGTGGCCAATAGTGGCAATAGTGGCGGACAAAGGCGTTTTGCTGCAATTTTTCAACTGTGCAATAACCAAAATGTGGCAAATAAAATCACGTAATATAACGGTCTACAGTAAATACATCCCATTTCCCAGGTGCTGTATGATCCTTACGGTTTGTTGCTTTTGAACTGTAAAATTTCAGTATACTGTACTTCAGTGACATGGATGAAAATCTGCTGGGATAGTAGATTTGGAAGCAATGGGCAATGGACATTGGTTACAGATTTGTCTGCTATTGTTGTTACTACCAAATTTAGATTTTTACGTACAACACTTCGTAAAATTAACTTTACACAGTCCCATTTGTGGGTGTGGAAAGTATTTCCCCAGCTCAAGCTGCCACCTTGCTGTGGGTCAGCGGGGGAGACCTCCCGCCATCCCCAGTGGCCTGGTGGCTTGGTGGCTAATGCTCCCGCTTCACACACGGAGGGCCCGGGTTTGATTCCCGGCGGGTGGAAACATTTCAACACGTTTCCTTACACCTGTTCTCCTGTTCACCTAGCAGCAAATAGGTACCTGGGTGTTAGTCGACTGATGTGGGTTGCATCCTGGGGAACAAGATTGAGGACCCCAATGGAAATAAGTTAGAGTCCTTGATGATGCACTGACTTTCTTGGGTTATCCTGGGCAGCTAACCCTCTGGGGTTAAAAATCCAAACGAAATCCTATCTTATCTTATCTTACCCCTGCCACCCCCATCCCAGCCTTCGTGAATACGTGTCCAGTACAAATGCTCCCTACGAGCTAGCTGTGTTTATGAATTGTTTTGATCTTTTAATTGCCATATCTTGTATCTGCCACAGTCATGCCACCCAGTAGGCATACCAATGTTCCAAGAAAAGGTATAAGCGTTTAAGTCTTTGAGTTAACAAAGAAAACAGAGATATTAGACAAGAGATAGCCTGTGGCCGTAATGAAGCATCAGTTTGTACAATTAAAAAGAATGAGGTAAATATACGAGTGTATGATGAATAACTGACTGACCGACTTGACTGACCAAATGCAAACAAACCATACCACAAGCGGGGATAGAACCCACGATCAGAGTGGCCAGCTGGCCCAGACTTGACTGGACTTGACTGACTTAAAGTTAGACTTTTTCACTGAGAGGACCCTGACAAATCTAGCAGTGCTCTGAAACAGTGTCTAGAGCAGCTGATACTTTACCGTCAGCTGTATATGGTACTGCAAGGTAAAATAGAACAGAAATCCACTACAGAATTTATGCACACTCCAGTACAACCATCAACTTCAGTACTAGAACCTCTACCATCCGCCTCAGCCCGGTAGGGCCACAGCATAACTCTTCACACTCATCGATAAACTCCAGCACCCACAATATAAGGTAAAAAGCACTATTATTTCTGTTGCATTTGTAGTCTTAGGCAGCAAAAATAACATAATACACCACGACAATGAACAACAATTACATATTCACTTTTATTTTTGTGAGATCTGGAGGTTGAAAAAATAGTTGTTTGGCTTTTTTGGGGCTCCCAGGAATGTAACCCTATTTTTCCCACAAGTTCTTCAGTTTATCTAACATGGATTTACCTTGCACTGCATTTTCAGGAATGTAACTAACGTGTAATATAACGGTCTATGGTATTTATTTATTAACACATCAGTCGTTTCCCACCAAGGTAGGGTGGCCTGAAAAAGAAAAGCTTTCATCATTCACTCCATCACTGTCTTGCCAGACTACAGTTATAAAACTACAACAGGACCTACATTACACAGGAGGAAAAAGCACTCCTAGGACACAAGCCTATGAAAGACAGGCTAACCTTACTGTTGTGTAGTAATGCTAGTGGGGATTGCAGAGTGAAGCCTCTACTCATGTATCACTCAAACTCCCAGAGCATTCAGGAAAAACAATGTCCTCAAGGCTAATTTGTGTGTGATGTGGAGGGCAAACAGTAGGGCATGGGTCACTAGGGACTTTTTCTATGACTGGTTTCACCATGTGTTTGGCCCCACTGTGAAAAATTACCTCCTGGAAAATAAATTGGACCTTAAGTGCCTCCTGGTATTAGACAATGCTCCTGGTCATCCTTCAGACTTGGCAGAGCGAATTTCTGGGGTCATGAGCTTCATCAAAGTCAAGTTTTGTTCCTCCTAATACCACTCCTCCCCTGCAGCCCATGGACCAGCAGATCATTTCAAACTTCAAAAAACTGTACACAAAAGCTATGCTTCAAAAGTTCTTTGAAGTGACCTCAGACACTCGACTGACCCTAAGAGAGTTTTGGAAAGATTACTTCAGTATCCTCAGTTGCATAAACCTTATAGGTAAGGTTTGGGAGGGAGTGACTAAGAAGACCTTCAACTCTGCTTGGAGGAAACTGTCGCGAGAATGTGTAGAAGAGAGGGATTTTGAAGGGTTTGGGGCTAACCCTCAGGAGCCTATGCCAATTGTGGAATCTACTGTGGCATTGGGGAAGTCCTTGGGGTTGGAGGTTAGTAGGGAGGATGTGGAAGAGTTGGTAGAGGAGGATGATAATGAACTAACCACTGATGAGCTGCAAGAGCATCTGCAACAGTAAAAGGCCAGACCTGAGGAAATTGCTTCAGAGGAGGGGAGAGAGAAATTGAGGAAGTTATCTTCTTCAAAGATTAAGCAAATGTCTGCAAAGTGAGTTGAACTGCAAACCTTTATGGACGAAAATCACCCTAACACAGCTATTGCAAGCTGTGCTGGTGACTATTACAATGACAATGTTGTGGCCCATTTTAGGCAAATCTTAAAGGAACGCAAGGAACAGAGCTCTATACACAGATTTGTTGTGCGAGAGAGGTCCAGTGACTCTCAAGCTTGTCCTAGTGACATTAAAAAACACAGAAGGGAAGTAACCCCAGAAAAGGACTTGCTACCTCAAGTCCTCATGGAAGGGGATTCCCTTTCCAAACAATAACAATGTCCATCATCTCCCCTCCTCCCATCCCATCACTCATCACTAGATCTTCATGACTTTGTCAATGGTCCAAGTCTGGCCGAAACGTCATCGTAAGCTTCTCTCTTTTATGTGCGGGTTATTTGTGTGAAGAACCCCATATAAACCTGAACACCTGCTTTAAGATTCTCATAATTCCTTGCCCCGTTAAGGGGTAAACTGCAGCCACATGCCAAACCTTACTGTATAGTAACGTGTTTACCACGATGGCCCTCTGCAACAATGTCAAATGATACAGGTGCAAACTCCCCAATCTATGCTGCACCCGTTCCACAATATGCTCGGAGTTCATCTCCCTTGACCGCACTTGATTCTCCATAAACACTATTCCACATATCTTTAAGCTATCCACCACCCTCCACTCCACACCAGCATCCCAATCCCCCTGCCAGTTTCAATTTCCCAACTTTAATAAGCATGATTTCTCCACATTAACCCTCATCCCCGTAGCCTCCCCAAAGGTACAAATGACTTCTCCCACCTCTCTCAAACTATTTCCCTTCCGCACAAGTACCGTCGTGTCGTCGACGTATCCTACGATCCCTGGCCCACACCCCACCTCCCCTGTCCCCACCCCCCCCACAGATACGTGCCTCAATGAGTCTGTAAAATGGGTCTTGAACACAGGCAAACAGGATTTGAGATAGTGGACATCCTTGCCTGAGGCCCCGCCCCACACACACGGCTTCCCCTATGTGACCATTAATTTGCACGCGCACCTGCGGCCCTCGATACAATGTCTCCACCCATTCCACAACTTCTTCCCCAAATCCCTGCTTTAGAAGGATCTGCCGCAACGCCTCCCGTTCCACACGGTCATATGCTCCCTGCCAATCCAAAGCAAGTAAGCACCCCCCTTTCCCCCCAAACCCTCTACAAACCCCTTAAGACGTCCGTGGCCCTCGACCATAGATCTGCCAGGCAACCCACATTGCCCTCCAGATACGACATGCCCCATGACACATTTCAGGCGATTTCCCAGTATTTTCGCAAACAATTTATAATCTGCACAAAGTAAAGATATCACCCGATAATCCTTGAGGGTATTCTGGACCTCTCCCTTCGGGACCAGAACAACCACTGCTGTGGCTTGCAACTCCTCCAACACCCCCTTCTCCTTCATGATATTCATCAACTCCATCAGGAATCCACGCATTAACTTCCAATTCTGCAGGTAAAATTCACAGGGTGATCCATCAATCCCTGGAGCCTTCCCCGTACGCATACTCGCTAATGCCCGCCAAACCTCGCCGTCATCTATCTCCCCACCCAGCGCTACTCGATCACTATGCCCCAATGAACATGGCACTAGCTCGCAGACGCTATGCAGTGCTGCACCTCCCACACCACTACGTCCCAAATACTGCTCATACCATGCATCCGCATAACCACTCATCCCCTCAGTCGTCCTCAACACTTGCCCCTCACGATAATTCCCCACTTCAGAGTGGACGATTAACCTACCAACCTCAGTGGCCGCTCAACATCGCTGCTGACCCCGTAAAACACACGCCGATGGTCGATCGCCCCATAACACCTCCTCAGCCCATCCCTGCACACGCACTGCATTAAACCATTCATTTGCAGCTCTCGAATCCTTCCCTTCAACGTTTCTATCTCCTCTACAGGATATACTCCCCCTTGTCCGCCTCTCCCAGAGCAATCCCTCAACCTACCCTCTAGGTACTGAAGGAGCCCGTATGATTGTTGCATTATGCGTTTCCCCTCCCTCACATAAAACTTACGTATTCGTGCCTTAGCCACCCCATCCCACTACCCCAGTAATTCCTCTATGCCCCGCCCTTCCTCACTGAGCTCTGCCCACAACGTCTCAAATCCTCCCTGCTCCTCCTCATCACCCAGGATCCTCGTGTTTGGTTTCCAATAACTCTTACACCTCCTGGCCAGCCCATCCCGCCCCAGGTCTACCACAACCGCCCTGTGGTCTGAATATTCCACCTCCACCGTACGCAAGGACTCCACTCTTACCCGCTTTGTGATGTACACCCGATCTAGCCTCACCGCATATCCATGTCTAACAAAAGTGTGCTCCACCTCCCAAGCCCCACCCCCAAATATGTCACGTAGACACACATCTCTCAGAAGATCACCTAGGATAGTTGAAAAATGCCCTGCCCCACGCGGCTCAATGTCTGCCCTGCGAATAACACAATTCCAATCCCCTCCCACAATAGCAACAGGTGGTAAAGAACAAAAAGAATAAACGAGCTCATCCCTCACAAAATCCGCTTTCAGACATGCATCACTCTCTGCGGGTGCATACACACACACTAAAGCCACTTGCTCGCCCATTCACCATCCTTCCACTCTGATAACACGGCCCTCGCCCCCCCTTCACTTCTACTAACCACAAATGGGCTCGCCTCCCGGAGTAGCACTCCCACCCCTCCCTTCAAGCATCCCGTCTGCATCACAAACGCCCTATATCCATTCACCTCCAATATACTCCCCACCTTGATATTGTGCTCTTGCACAAATACAACATCCACTCTATGCCGGCACAAGAAACTTGCAAACCACGCACGCTTCACATCCTGACACAAACCATTAATGTTAACTGTCATATACCTTAGGCCAGCGGTGGTTTCTTCCCTCTGTGCTTTGACACCTTCCTCACAACGCCACCATGTCCTATTGGACCTCCTTTATGCATGTCTACTGGCAGCCTTTACCCCCCCTGGTCCAGCTCTGGGTCCAAAGTCCCGGAGGGACCACCACCATCTTCCTCCACCACCACCACCTTGCTGGTCCTCTGTGCTGGAGTCAGGACATCATCAGAATCCGATGTCACAGCCTCACGCTTGCACGTGACTCCATCTGTTTCCATCCTCACCTCCTGTGATACCTCATGGTGAACCTCCACCTCCACCACATGTCCAACCTTCCCACCCTCTGGGCACATTACCCCGTGAGACACCACCAAGTCGATGGGCTCAATTTGCTGTCCACACAGGTCTGCAGCATTCCTCACATCAGCCTTCGTCACCGACTCACCCTCCCCATCGGACTGGGGAAACAGCGAGGTGAGCACAGTCTCTAGGACCTCGTCGATGGCTTCCTCTGCCAAACCATGCCATCCCCCACCATCAGGCAAAATGGGTCCCACAGGGCCCCCAGCCACAGGGGCCATCAGGTCCGCACCCGCCACTGCCTCCGCTTGCTCCACCTCCTCACTCCACAGACGACCAGGCCTACGTCCTTCCTGTAGCTCCAGAGCACGTCGAACTTGCTCAGATTCCCCTGCGGCAGTACATTCTACACCATAAAGTCGAGTCTGTTGTTCACAGTATGCAGCAATGTGATCATAACCACCACAACGCCTGCAGGTCCTGCGTTGCCCAGCATAGGACACCATGAGCTGAGTCCTGAAGGCCTCCAATATAACATATGACGGTATGGGGTGTCGTATCATCATTTTCAGTGAAAACGTGCCCTCTGGGAATCCCACGTATGCACCTTCTACCCACTTGCCGGGCTGTGCCAGGTGAACGGTCCCATAGTCCTTGAAAACATTGCGTATGTCCGTTTCATCAGCCTCAAACGGTACATTTCGCACTCTAACCCATGTGTAATGCTTGGAGACGTCATGAAGGCGGACACTCACCATAGAATTGACGTCCACTCGCACATCCTGGTATTTCTCTACCAGCCTCTCGTAGACGCCGGTATTCAACAACTTAACAAACACCCTGTATGCACCATTAAGTGCTACACCGTACAATTCTTCATCCTGAATACCATGCGTATCCCGGATGATTAATGGCAACAGCACAGGAGCAGCTTGCGGTGAAATCGCCCCACGAACCAGCTGGATGCCCACAGTATTTACCCTCCTCCTTACACTCTGCGCCATATTGGAAAAAAACAGGAAGTCTTCCAATCGCCGAGAGAGGGCAGCAGGCGTACGTCTGCTCACACCAACAGACGAGCAGAGAATGTATAATTGTTGTGTAATCAGTAGAATGGAGTATTCTGTTAGGTAATGAAGTTAAATAGTAACAAAGTTTGATTGGGTCACAGGTTGACATTTATGAGATACAATAATGAGATACATATATGATATACAATTTATGAGATACAATTATTCAGTATTTATTTAGTTGTGGGTGAGTAAGTGATTTTTGAGAAGAGACTTGAATTTATAAACAGTGTTTCTTTTATATTCACAGGTAATGAATTCCAGATTTTAGGGCCTTTTATATACATTGAGTTTTTGCATAACGTGAGATGGACACGAGGAACATCAAAGAGTGATCTGTGCCTTGTGTTATGGTCATGTGTTCTGTTGAGGTTGGTAAGGAGATGTTTGAGGGGAAGGTTTATGTCAGAGTTAAGTGTTCTATGTATGTAGTAGGTGCAGTAATAAGTATGGATGTTTTGTATTGTGAGTAGGTTTAGAGTTTTGAATATTGGTGGTGTGTGCTGTTTGTAGTGGGAATTTGTTATCATTCTGACTGCAGCCTTTTGTTGGGTGATTAGTGGTCTGAGATGGTTTATTGTTGTTGAGCCCCATGCGCTAAACCCGGAGGATTATGCAGCGCCTGTGGGGGCGGGGGGTAATGTGGATTACCCCCCGCATTAATTCTGGGAACTGGAGCACAGATCCAATTCCCTAGATCAAGAGCTCCTCACCAGCGTCAAGGAACCTTCCTTGAGGGGACTTTTCACTTGAAATTCTGAAAAAGCTCGATTTCTACACATTTTTTTCTGAAGCCGTTTCTTTACCAGTAACTGTATTGGTTATCAGTTTTTTTATGATGGTTAATAAATGAATGTGCATATGATTTAAAATTTATTTTAACCAAAATTGTCACTTCACTCCTGCTGTCGTCAAATATATTAACTTAACGTTACAGTAAGCTAATTCTTACATTATAGATATACATATTATTGCTAAGACATCTTTTGATTACCACCCATCCTGTGGGTGGTAGTCAAAAGATTATAGAGGTACATAATGGGTCCAGGGACTGGGACCCAAAGTTATGATAACTGAACTAGTTACAAAGGTAATGAACTCCAGGTAGATCTGGTCACAATCATGGCAAGTTACAGAGGTAATGAATCATCTACACTCCTATACATGGTTACAGTCATGAACAAATTATAAAGTAATGAGCCACTGATACGTCCACACCTGGTCACAATTTAAATGAGTTATAAATACAAATATTAAATGGGTCATACATCCATACGATCGCGCGCGCGCGCACATACACACATGAGGGCGAACGCACAGACACATGCACACGAGCTTACAAATATATGCATACACACAAGCCCGCACACCCACATTGACACTCACACAAGCACGCACCCCCACCCACACACAAGCACACACACACACACACACACACACACACACACACACACACACACACACACACACACACACACACACACACACACACACACACACCAGGCAGAACTACAAAGGGATCTGGACAGGCTGCAGACCTGGTCCAGCAATTAAGGCATTAATTAGAATATTGAATAGGGTGGGACTGAGCACACCTCCCTGTATATATCGTGTTATTTACCTTCTAGCACTAGTCTAAGGTTGCCTGAGTGCCTTATGTACTATAGACCTTTATTTCTATGTTCTGTACATTATTCCCGTATATTTTGAAAAATGAAAATTCTGATTGTAATTTTATTATGTTGTTATTTGGTGGTAGGTTGTCCGCTCTCGAACACGTTCAGGACGATAACTGGATGATACTGATGTATCCCCCTACCCTTTTTCCATTCCCTCCCCACCATTCACTCCCTCCCAATCATCACCCTCCTTACTCTGTCTCCCTGTCTATCTCCCTCACTCCGTCACCCCGTTCATCTCTCTCAGTTTTCCTGTCTCTCTCTCATATCATCAACCAGAACTATCTGTCTCATATTATGAACCAGAACTCTCTCTTCTACTTTTAGTGCTAATGTTACCCTGAAGGGGAGGAGTCTCTTGGTATTCGGTTATGTACATTATCATAAACCAATTAAACGATTTAAATTAGATTTGGGCTGTCTACTGTGTCTTAATTCACCATTGTTATTGAATAAATTTAGGTGTTACTCTATATATGATGATTTGTTAATGCCTCTTCCTGTTTCCTTCAGATCTTTGTCTGTTTACATCCGTTATCAACTTATGCCGCACTCTGCACTATTCCAATCGCGTGCATTGAGGTATAGACCCTAGGTCGGGAAATTTGGGTAAATTACCCGAAAATGGGGTAAAAATTAAAATCTCGAGGGTAATGAAGGCTCAAACATATAAATAAAATTGCACAATAAATATTATTTAACAAGCAAGGCAAATTTTGAAAGCTATATTTTTTCCAATAAATAATTTTTTTTTTTTCGTTTTCATTTTTTTTTCAGGTTTCGCCAAAACCTAAAGTGAAAAATGCTTTCAATGATGATATTTTCTCCATTTCCCCCCAAACTACTTCTTAAATCACAACCAAAACTTCGCCTTGAAGCCAAACATGAGGCCTTAAGCTGTATTGATAACTTAGTCACACAGCACACACTCTCGCAAATTATTTACGTTGATGGTTCTGTTCACCAATCCACTGGTGCAGCTGGTAGTGCTGCTGTTGTCGTACAGAGTGATGGCTCTCTTAAAGAAATTGGAGCACGCATCAATAATTGGGCCTCTACCCTTCAGACAGAACTGTTTGCCATACTCCTTGCACTGAAATGCATCTATGTATCAAAGATTGACAGTTTAATTGTAACTGATTCTCTGTCATCCATAAATGCTCTCAACTCATTAAGCATAAATTGTGGCATGCTTGTGTCAGAAGCCAGACACAGGTATGGTAGGATTGTGGACAGTGGAGTCAGAGTGCACATGCTGTGGATTCCATCTCACATTGGTCTTCAGATGCATGATAGAACTGATAAATTGGCTAAGCTGTATGCTTTCAAAGAGGGAGTAGATTACAATCTTGGCTTGTCAGGTAGTAGTTTGAGAACAATAATACGAAAAGAACTTCAGCTGAATTTTATGGACTTAAGGCTCAGGGAGATTGACACCAGTGAGTCCATCTATCATTCTATCATGCAGGAGGAGCCACATGTCTATGGTGCATCTAACAAAATAAGCAGACTCTTGGATGTCACTACCGCCCGGCTCCGGCTGGGTTACAAGTATCTTTGGCAGGTTAAATCACCACCACCAGATGTAGACCAAACGAAATGTAAACTTTGCCAGATGGATTATTGTCACACCTTGCGTCATTATGTACTGGAGTGTGATAAAATTAATGAATTTAGAAACAACTCACTCAGAAGTGTTCAAGAAATGGCTAAGTATTTTATCCACAGTGGTATATTACAGACCATTCTGGAGAAATACCCTGACTTTGCTAGCTGTAAATAAAGCATTACCACATATGTGCATGTGTGTGTGTGTGTGTGTGTGTGTGTGTGTGTGTGTGTGTATGTGTATGAGTGTGTGAGTGTACTCACCTATTTGTACTCACCTATTTGTGGTTGCAGGGGTCGAGTCCTAGCTCCTGGCCCCGCCTCTTCACCGGTTGCTACTAGACCCTCTCTCTCCCCGCTCCATGAGCTTTATCAAACCTCGTCTTAAAACTGTGTATGGTTCCTGCCTCCACTACGTCATTTTCTAGGCTATTCCACTGCCTTACAACTCTATGACTGAAGAAATACTTCCTACTATCTCTCTGACTCATTTGTGTCTTCAACTTCCAATTGTGGCCTCTTGTTTCTGTGTCCCCTCCCTGGAACATCCTGTCCTTGTCCACCTTGTCTATTCCACGCAGTATTTTATATGTCGTTATCATGTCTCCCCTGACCCTCCTGTCCTCCAGTGTCGTCAGGCCGATTTCCCTTAATCTTTCTTCATAGGACATTCCCCTTAGCTCTGGAACTAACCTTGTTGCAAACCTTTGTACTTTCTCTAGTTTCTTGACGTGCTTTATCAAGTGCGGGTTCCAAACAGGTGCTGCATACTCCAGTATGGGCCTGACATACACGGTGTACAGTGTCTTGAATGATTCCTTACTAAGGTGTCGGAATGCTGTTCTCAGGTTTGCCAGGCGCCCATATGCTGCAGCAGTTATCTGATTGATGTGTGCTTCCGGAGACATGCTCGGTGTTATACTCACCCCAAGATCTTTCTCCTTGAGTGAGGTTTGCAGTCTTTGGCCACCTAGCCTATACTCTGTCTGTGGTCTTCTGTGCCCTTCCCCTATCTTCATGACTTTGCATTTGGCAGGATTAAATTCGAGAAGCCATTTGCTGGACCAGGTGTCCAGTCTGTCCAGGTCTCTTTGAAGTCCTGCCTGGTCCTCATCAGATTTAATTCTCCTCATTAACTTCACATCATCTGCAAACAGGGACACTTCTGAGTCTAACCCTTCCGTCATGTCGTTCACATATACCAAAAATAGCACTGGTCCTAGGACCGACCCCTGTGGGACCCCGCTCGTCACAGGTGCCCACTGTGATACATCATTACGTACCATGACTCGTTGTTGCCTCCCTGTCAGGTATTCTCTGATCCATTGCAGTGCCCTTCCTGTTATATGCGCCTGATGCTCTAGCTTCTGCACTAATCTCTTGTGAGGAACTGTGTCAAAGGCCTTCTTGCAGTCCAAGAAGATGCAATCAACCCACCCCTCTCTCTCTTGTCTTACTTCTGTTATTTTATCATAAAACTCCAGAAGGTTTGTGACACAGGATTTGCCTTCCGTGAATCCGTGCTGGTTGGCATTTATACTCCTGTTCCGTTCCAGGTGCTCCACCACTCTCCTCCTGATAATCTTCTCCATAATTTTGCATACTATACACGTCAATGACACAGGTCTATAGTTTAGTGCCTCTTTTCTGTCTCCTTTTTTGAAAATGGGAACTACATTTGCTGTCTTCCATACCTCAGGTAGTTGCCCAGTTTCCAGGGATGTGTTGAAGATTGTGGTAAGTGGTACGCACAACATATCTGCTCCCTCTCTAAGGACCCATGGAGAGATGTTATCCGGTCCCATTGCCTTTGAGGTATCGATGTCCCTTAGCAGTTTCTTCACCTCCTCCTCATCTGTATGTATGTCGTCCAACACTTGTTGGTGTATTCCTTGTGTGTGTGTGTGTGTGTGTGTGTGTGTGTGTGTGTGTGTGTGTGTGTGTGTGTGTGTGTGTGTGTGTGTGTGTGTGTGTGTGTGAGTATGAGTGTGTGTGTGTGTATGAGTGTGTGTGTGTGTATGAGTGTGTGTGTGTGTGTGTATGAGTGTGTGTGCGTGTGTGTGTATGAGTTTGTGTGTGTGTGTGTGTGTGTGTGTGTGTGTGTGTGTGTTTATGTGTGTGTGTGTGTATGAATTTGTATGTGTGTGTGTGTGTGTGTGAGAGAGAGAGAGAGACTCAGCAATCAACATTTGCACCAATAACTCACTACAGTTGTGACCGGGTGTGGAAGTGTGAATTGCTCATTACTCTAAAATTTGTTCATGATTGCAGCCATGTATAAACGTAAGTAACCATTCTTACAGTATTCATTACCTTTGTAACTTGTGAGTTCATTACCTTTGTAACTTGTGAGTTCATTACCTTGTACCTAGTTCAGCCATCAAAACTTTGGAGCCCGGTCCCTGGACCCATTGTGTACCTCTGTAATCTGTAAATACCTTTGTAACTTGTCATGATTGTGACTAGACCTACCTGGAGTTCATTACCTTTGTAAATTGTGAGTTCATTACCTTTGTAAATTGTGAATTCATTACCTCTGTAACTTGCTCAGCTATCAAAACTTTGAGGCCCAGTCCCTGGACCCATTATGTACCTCTGTAATCTTTTGACTACCGCCCGCAGGATGGGTATGGGGTGCATAATAAACATATTAAACTAAACTAACTAAACTAATAAGATTTTTTTTATTGAATTTGTCTTACAATTTTTTTTATTTCATGCAGTTCATTTTTCATTTTATAATTTTGTTAATTTTGTGTTTTATTTTTGAAGTTGCTTTATCTCGTATAATACATATTTTTTCAGCTTATATGAATGTTCTTTGCAACAGAAAAAAACTACAGACCGATAGCTCTAACTTCCCATATTATAAAAATCTTTGGAAGGGTTCTAAGAAGCAAGACCGCCACCCATCTAGATACCCATTAATTACACAACCCAGGGCAACATGGGTTTGGAGCAGGTCGCTCCTGTCTGTCCCAGCTACTGGACCACTACGACAAGGTCATGGATGCACTAGAAGACAAACAGAATGCAGATGTAATATACACAGACTTTGCCAAAGCCTTCGACAAGTGTGACCATGGCGTAATAGCACACAAAATGCGTGCTAAAGAAATAATAGGAAAAGTCGGTAGATGGATCTACAATTTGCTAACAAATAGAAGACAAAGAGTAGTAGTCAACAGAGTAAAGTCTGAGGCGGCTACGGCGAAGACCTCTGTTCCACAAGGCACAGTACTCGCCCCCATCTTGTTCCTCATCCTCATTTCAGATATAGACAGGGATATAAGCCACAACACAGTATCTTCCTTTGCAGATGACACCCGAATCTGCATGACAGTGTCCTCTATTGCAGACACTGCAAGATTCCAGGCGGACATCAACCAAATCTTTAAATGGGCTCCAGAAAACAATATGAAGTTCAACGATGAGAAATTCCAATTACTCCGACATGGTAAACATGAGGAAATTAAAATTTCATCAGAGTATAAAACAAATTCCAGCCACACAATAGAGCGAAAAACTAACGTCAAAGACCTGGGAGTGATCATGTCGGAGGATCTCACCTTCAAGGACCATAACATTGAATCAATCGCATCTACTAGAAAAATGGCAGGATGTATAATGAGAACCTTCAAAACCAGGGATGCCAAGTCCATGATGACACTCTGCAGGTAGCTTGTTCTATCTAGGCTGGAATATTGCTGCACACTAACAGCACCTTTCAAGGCAGGTGAAATTGCTGACCTAGAAAATGTACAGAAAACCTTCACCGCACACAACTGCGATAAACCACTTGAATTACTGGGAACGCTTGAAGTTCCTGAACCTGTACTCCCTAAAACGCAGGCGGGAGAGATACATGATTATATACACCTGGAAAATTCTAAAGGGACTAGTACCAAACTTGCACACGAAAATCACTCACTACGAAAGCAAAAAACTCGGCAGACGATGCGACATCCCCCCCAATGAAAATCAGGGGTGTCACCTGCACGATAAGAGACAACACAATAAGTGTCAGGGACCCAAGACTGTTCAACTGCCTCCCAGCATACATCAGGGGGATTACCAATAGACCCCTGGTTGTCTTTAAGCAGGCACTGGCCAACCACCTAAAGTCGGTACCTGACCAGCCGAGTTGTGGCTCGTATGTTGGATCACGTGTGGCCAGCAGTAACAGCCTGGTTGATCAGGCCCTGATGCACCATGAGGCCTGGTCACAGACCGGGCTGCGGGGGCGTTGACCCCCGGAACTCTCCCCAGGTAAACACAGATAAGTTTTGGAGTAATACCCAAAAAAAGTTCACCGAACACTGCCTATAGAGGATTGGGGTTATGGAAATTCGGGGATACCTCACTCGGTTATTATTAATTTGGGATACTGTCGAAGACATGTCATTCAGGTGTTAATTTGAAACCTCACTGGTGAGGAAAGAAGGGGGGCGGGTTCACACCTGTACAGGTGTGAGGAGAGCCTATCTCAGGTGCAATTCCTTGATTTCGGAGTAACTTGGTGGCATCCAGGACTCTCCCTTGTTCGTTTACGGTGTCCAGAGTTTACTTGGAGAGGGTTTCGGGGGTCAAAGCCCCCGCGGCTCTGTCTGAGAGCAGGCCTCATGGTGGATCAGGGTCTGATCAACCAGGCTGTTACTGCTGGCCGCACACAAATTGGCATACGAACCACAGCCCGGTTGGTCAGATACTGACTTTAGGTGCCTGTCCAGTGCCGTCTTGAAGACAGCCAGGGGTCTATTGGTAATCCCCCTTATGTATGCTGGGAGGCAATTGAACAGTCTTGAGTCCCGGACACTTATTGTGTTGTCTCTTAATATACCCATGACACCCCTGCTTTTCATCAGGGGAATGTTACATCTCCTGCCGAGTCTTTTGCTTTCAAAGGGAGTGATTTTCAGGTGCAGGTTTGATACCAATCCCTCCAGGACCTTCCAAGTGTATATTATCATGTATCTCTCTCGTCTGCGTTCCAGGGAATACAGATCAAGGACCTTCAACCGTTCCCAGTAATTTAGGTGCCTTATCGTACTTATGTGTGCCGTGAAAGTTCTTTGTACACTCTCCAAGTCTGCAATGTCGCCAGCCTTGAAAGAGGCCGTTAGTGTACAGCAGTATTCCAACCTAGAGAGCACAAGCGATTTGAAGAGGATCATCATGGGCTTGGCGTCCCTAGTTTTGAAGGTTCTCATTATCCATCCTATCATTTTCGTAGTAGATGAAGTAGATACATTATCACTCCCAGGTCCTTCACATTTCTTTTTTGCTCTATTGTATGGTTAGAATTTGTCGTATACCCTGATACATTTTTAATTTCCTCAAGTTTTCCATATCTGAGTAGTTGAACTTTCTCCTCCTTGAACTTCATATTGTTTTGAGAGGTCCATTTGAAGATTTTTTTGATGTCCACTTGGAGTCTCACAGTGTCTTCGATGGAGGTCACTGCCATGGTAATCCGAGTGTCATCCGCAAAGGAAGACACGGAGCTTTGGTTTACTTCTCTATGTCCGAAATAAGGATGACTTTGTAATTTGTTCATGATTGTAACCATGTATAGGAGTGAGTATGATTCATTACCTTTGTAACTTGACATTACTGTGACCAGATCTACCTGGAGTTCATTACCTTTGTAACTAGTTCAGCAATCATAACTTTGGGGTCCAGTCCCTGGATCCATTATGTACCTCTGTAATCTTTTAACTGCCGCCCACAGGATGGGTATGGTGTGCATAATAAAGATATTAAACTAAAAAAAAGGATAGAATGGGAGCGAGTACTGTCCCTTGTGGAACAGAGCTTTTCACCGTGGCTGCCTGGGACTTTACTCAGTTTACTATTACTCTTTGTGTCTATGTGTCAGGAAGTTATAAATCCATCTACCAACTTTTCCTGTTATTCCTTTATCACGCATCTTGTGTGCTATTACACCATGGTCACATTTGTCAAAAGCTTTTGCAAAGTTTGTGTATAGTACATCTGTATTTTATTTATCCTCAACAGCATCCAGGACCTTGGCTTGTCTGAGTGGTCTAGCAGGAACGACCTGCTCTAAACCCGTGTTACCCTGGGTTGTGTAATTGATGGGTATCTAGGTGGTTGGTGATCTTACTTCTTAGATTTTTATGATATGGGATGTTAGCGCTATCGGTCTGTAGCTCTTTGCAATTGCTTTACTGCCACCTTTGTGGATTTTTTAGATTTTGCCACCGAAGTGGCTAGTTTATTGTGCATCCCATATCCATCCTGTGGACGGTAGTTCAAGAGCATATGGATACACAAAAGGCCTAGGAACTAGGCCCCAAAAGGGTTAACAGGTGTAAATATGGATTTATATCTACATATCTGCAGTTCACTTATCTGTTACAAGCAAATTTAGGAAATTTGCTTAGTATATCTGGCATCTTATTTTCATTAATAAGATATCTTGACATGTTACATAGGTTATTATACTGTCTGTCTCTGTATTCCTCAATAAGTGGACAATTAAGCACATAGTGTTCAAGACAGTGACCATATGTCTGATCACATAATTTACATTTAGTTTGATCATCATCTGTGTGTCTCCCAAACTGCCAGAAGTACTTGTAACCAAGCATAAGCCTGGCCACTACAACATCAGTCAGTCTGTTCACATTGCAAGTTGCTCCATAAACATACTTATCTACGTTCATGTTATCATAGTGGGTTATAGATCTACTCAGGCTTCTAACTGCATTTCTATAACACTCATTTCCATTATTTACTTATCTCCTAATATTATTCCTAATGCTAGACACAGATATACCAAAGTTATATTGTACATTCTCCTTCTGGGTACTCTTCTTGGCTAACACATCAACTTTATCATGAAGGAGTAATCCAATGTGTGATGGGATCCATAGCAATTGTACATTAATTCCTTTGTCCCGGATTTCTGATTATCTATACCTGGCTTCTCCAATGAGCATGTTGTTGGAGTCATTATATGAGTCAAGAGCCTTCAATGATGACATAGAATCAGTAATGATGATAGAGTCAAGCTCAGTGTCGTAAGTTAGCTTTAGCGCCATTAGGATTGCAAACAATTCAATTTGCAGTGTAGACGCCCAGTTAATTCTTATGCCTAGTTCAACAAGTTTGTTATCGTTCTTAACTAGGAAGGCGGCAACAAGAGCAGATGCAGCCTTGCTAGAAGATTCCTGTTTAGATCCACACCTTTGTGGAGTGGGGCTATTTCTGTTGTTTTTACTGTGTGTAGGATGACCCCTGCGTCCATGCTCCCTCTCCATAAAATGCTGAAGGTACACGATAGGGGCTTCTTGCAATTCTTGATGAACACGGAGTTCCATGAATCTGGGCCTGGGGCAGAGTGCATGGGCATGTCATTTATTGCCTTTTCAAAGTCTTGTGGAGTTAGGATAATATCCGAGATTTTTGAGATAACCAAATTTTGGGTTTCGTTCATAAAGAATTCATTTGGATTGTCGACCCTTAGTCTGGGTTGCGCCTCGCTGAACACTGAGCCGTATTGGGACTTTAATATCTCACTCATTTCTTTGCTGTCATCTGTGTATGTCCCATCACGCCTAAGCAGGGGACCAATACTGGATGCTGTTTTTCCCTTAGATTTGGCATAAGAGAAGAAGTATTTTTTTTTTTTTCAATTTCCTTTATGACTTTTAGTTCTTCCTGTGAGTTTTGTCTCCTGTAAGATTCCTTCAGCTTAAATTTGATATTTGCAATTTCATTGACCAGTTCCTCCCTTCGTATTTCAGATATATTGGCCCCTCTCAGCAGCTCCATGACTCTTCGCCTTCATCTGTATAGGGAGCGTCTCTCTCTTTCTAGTTTACATCTTCTCTTTTTTTTTATGGAATGTGTCTTGAGCAGATCTCAAGAACCACAGAGTTCATTTTTTCAAGGCAGATGTTCTGATCCGTGTTGTTTAGGATATCTTCCCAGCTTGTTGCATTCAGGACATGGTTTACTTGATCCCATTGTATGTTTTTATTAAAATTGAATTTAGTGAAGAGACCTTCATGACTGATCAAAATTTGCTGGTCAGAGTGGAGGACGTTCCTGTACAGCTTGTATTCGTGATTGTTTTTTCACTGTCATTTACTAAAAAATAATGTATTTTTGTATTGTAAAGGAAAGCCTTGCCTGTAAATATCAGACCTTCATGTTGATTTTTAACTAGTGTCTCATTGCTTAACAGCCAAACATGTGAAACCGATATAATGATGGTATAGGTCTCACTTGGGTCGAGTTGAACCGGTCGCTTAAACTGGCAAACAAGACCTCTCCATGACCCCTTGCCGATTACCTCTTTCTTGGAATTATTCACATATATAAAACCATCATCAAGGCTTGAAATACACGGAGAAGAAATCTTCATTAAAAATATTGGTTCTGATGTTTTAAACGTGTCAAATATTTGACAGGTTATTTTGTCGTAATATACAGCAACAAGATCAGGGTCTTCTGCCAATTTGTGATCATTAAAGAGGACAGATGTTGATAAAACTTTCCGTGGTTTTGTTGCAAGATACCCTACAAAGTTTGGCAGAGGAATGGAAAATGCACCTTCAAGCCACTGCAGAATAGCCACCCCTTCAGCTTCAGAAATAACACCAGAGGGCAACACATCCTTTATAAAATCTTTAGAGGTCATTGAAAGGAACCTCACCAGGGGAAGGAACTCCCTCACTACCTGACGCAGCTTCGGCAAGAGAGATTCCTCTCCTAAACATTTCTTTCTTCCCTGAGGGTTATCAGAGACCTCGGCTGCTACTCCCTCCTCACTTACTGCCTTACCATCACTTCCAGGTTCCGCCTCTGGAGGCTCCACTGAACTAGTTTCCTCGCTTCTAGTTAACTGCGCTAAGCCCCTGTGTTGGTAGAGAAGAAAATGCATGCACAGCACTTTAGTAAAAACTGATTTTGGAGAACTGCAGAGAAACGTTATTATATGAAAGAAATCAATATTGGCCGGAACAATATACAAATAACCCGCAAGAGCTTAGTTTTGATGATGATGATGATGATAATAATAATAATAATAATAATAATAATAATAATAATAATAATAATAAATGCTTGTCTCTTAAGTGCGGGTTATTTATGGATAATTACAAGAAAATTACTTAAAATTAGCTTCCTTATTGACACAAATCTTAACAACACTGCTGTAACTTATGGCTCTTAACAATTTCTTATTTCAAGCAGTTTAATCCAGTCCCAGTTATAGTATCATGTTTCTCTAACATAAAATCGTAATGGAAAACTTCCTAATAACATTATATAAGTATATATAATTTATATATTCGTATAAGTTTACTTAACTATACATATATTTTTATACATGACACGTTAGCCTGCTATTCTATTTTCAATTGCAGAGCTGTTTGACCCTGGTGGGTTTAGCGCTTGGTTTTGATTATAATAATCTATTTTCAACTAAGCCTTATGTGAGTATTTTATTTAATACCTGTTAGTCAAATTTATTAAATAAATGTATCCTTAAACATTGAATTTTCATTTTAATTACAATATAAGAACATCTACTGGCGTTTCTATCTTAATGGAACGATATATTTCACTTTTGTAATAAACTTGATAAACAATTCATGGAATTTGTGGATGATTACAAAAAAAAGGCAAAATGAGACAATAACATCTCTCTAAAAGGGTTACTCTTCCTTACGCATTTTTTCGTCAGTGCGATGGAATTATTATTACTACGCTGAAAGCTAAGCGATACACCCACAAAGGAAATGCAATAGATACGCATCCAAAACTGAACAGTATATGTGGAAAGGCCAGTATAGCTTGCGCTACTCAGTTTTGAAATCCATCTTTAAATCGCATTTGCAAAAAAAATCAGCAACAGAAATAGGTTACCAAGTCACGAGGGCAGAGACCACTTGTCCTTCCGAAGACACATTAAGCATGGGGTGACTGACGAGTCTCTTCAGTGTTGACGACCTTAGATGACCGATGTTCCTCGATGCCAACACTGCCTCAGAAGACGTCGCCAGCACCTGTAGTAAATTTCTAATTAACTTTCACATATATTTCTGCAGATCGTCTTAAAGATCTAATGTTTTATATATATATATATATATATATATATATATATATATATATATATATATATATATATATATATATATATATATATATATATATATATATATATATATATATATATATATATATATATGTCGTGCCGAATATGTAAAACTGGTCAATTAGCAAGAACTCATTTAAAATTAAGTCCTTTCGGAAATTTTATCTTATACGTTTAAAGATATATTTTTTTTATTAATGTTGATGTAAAAATTTTTAATTTTGCACCAAAAGAATCTTAGAAAACTTACCTAACCTTATTATAACAAGAGCAATTTATTTTAGCCTAACCCAACTAAATATATTTTAAATATGTTTACAATAATTTAGTACTAAACAAACACAATGAAATATATATATTTTTTGTTAGGTTAAGAACGATTTTGGCGAAATTATTGCATACACAAATTTTCACTTGTCCTATATGGCAAGATGAGCGTTGCTATTTAAGCCAAGATCGCAAGTTCTGCCTATTCGGCACGACATATATATATATATATATATATATATATATATATATATATATATATATATATATATATATATATATATATATATATATATATATATATATATATATATATATATATACATATATTGATCAAAAGTATTCTTCCAGGTAGGTACGTTGATGATGGTGAAGGGCTCTTCATCCACGGAGATAGAGCAGCCCTCCCTTTCAGCGAGTCAAACCTAATTGCTTCCTATAATAATAATAATAATAATAATAATAATAATAATAATAATAATAATAATAATAATGTCTAGATCTTTTGTAAGCATTAGGCTCACACATGAGAGATCTTGGGTTCGAACTTCAAGCAAGAAGAGACGAGTGGACAAGTCTTATTACACCAGCTGTTTCGTTGTTATTAAATGGATATCAAAACGTAAATGTCGTACTGATGACAAGTTAAGAAATGGCACTCTGAAGAACAAGGAATACTGGGTGAGAGTTTCGCTCTTAACACAGTTTTAAGCTATTAGATGAGGCTCTCCACCGCGAAACGTTCCTTCACAACTGGATATCAAGACTACTAAGATGGACACTGGGTGCAAGGCTCAAAAAAAAATTATTGGAACATACCTCATCACATCTCTGGAGTAGGTTCTGATCCTCTAGCACGATAGCAGTTTCATACACAAAAGGAAAAGTCCCTTCGTCAACTTCATTAATCAGGTACTGTAAAATATAATCATGTGGCACAATTAACTGTTATTAGGTTCGCATGTGTAGTTTCAGTTTAATATGTATATTATGCACCTCATACCCATCCTGTGGGCGGTAGTCAAAAGATTACAGAGGTACATAATGGGTCCAGGGACTGGGACCCAAAGTTATGACAGCTGAACTAGTTACAAAGGTAATGAATTCCAGGTAAATCTGGTCACAATGATGACAAGTTACAAAGGTAATGAACCATCTACACTCCTATACATGGTTACAATCGTGTAGAAGTGTGCAGATTACACCACTGAGTAATCAGATTATTTCGTTGTGGTTTCCAGATTACATCGGTGTGTACTCATTTTCAGCTAGAGAGATACAACTTTTCTTTTGGCTCATCCTTAATCGGAAGAGATTTTATTGTTTTGTTCACTCGGAATAAAATTCTTACCTTAGAGCATATGTCACAAACTGCATCCATTTGATACTTGTGTGCCATGATATACACATGTATGGCCATCTCTACATCAGGTAGGATGACCTTCTCGCAATAAATGTACTCCAACAACCAGTCAAATGCTTCAGGAAGGTCATCTGAGAGGGTTAGTGTGCCTTCCTCAGCCATGGGTCCACACAACATCGCCTCGAACACAGGAGAACTCGCCGCCAGCAAAAACCGATGAGTCTGCAACAAGATTGGTTGCATCTCACTGATTCTGGAACCCGACAAGTCGATGAATAAGCCACTCGTGCAACATCTGGGTATTTGGGTACACAAATTTTACACAAGTGTCTCGTTCGTCGAGACTGGTTGTCTTAATGTTTTTTTTTATATTTTATTTAAAACAGTATTCCAAGATGCAATATAAAGATACCATAAAATGGTACATGTTATGACAGAACATTCAACACTAGTACTGCAACAGTCCACTGAGTGAACATACATACAATGTTACCTTAAGATAGCCTAACACAACCTACAATCTACCTAGAAACAGTGTTACATAATTACAAAGTTCTTCATAACACACTAATGCTAACACTCTGAGCTTGCTACTATCTGCAGCTCATAAGACTGCCATCCCCACGAGCCCCTTTGAGGCGGGGTAGATGGCAGACCAGAGGCCTAGCTTCTCTCTACGAGCCCCGTGAGGGCGGGGAATGTGGCTAGACCTGGAGACACTTGGTCCCAAAGATGAGGAGGTACTATACCTCCTCCCATGGGAGACTTAAGTCTCGAGACACTCCCCAGATAGGGAGCCAAGGCCGGGTCACCACTACTTGGAAAAGACCCGGTCCGGGAGAATACCGGCGAATAGAAAAAAAAAATGCTAACACTGACTTCCAACACCTCCACAACCCCCACCCGCCCCTCTACAAGTTGAAACCCTGACCACTCACGTGATGCAACACCATAACAATGTTTTCTTTTTGTTTTTATATATATATTTTATTTAAAAAACACAATACACATCATACATGTATGCTATACTTAGGTTACATAAACAAAGAAACGTGATCCATTAAATAATAAAAACAAAACTCCACATTCCTTATCCCAACACTAAACTTATACTTAAGAAAAACACGTTCAACTGTAAATGCTTGATTCCCCCCTCCAAAATGCCCAACCAGCACACACAACATACATGTAACTAAAACCAGCCCACACCTGAACATACAGGTGGGTTTATTATATCCATAAAACACAGCCAGTCTCTTATAACACAAAAGGCAATATTATCCTAAGAATGTCACACTTATTTACATTATATATGAAACTTTATATACAAAGACATTCTCATATAATCCAATTCGTTGCACACTCATTAGTATTGTATATTAAACTTTATACACGAAGACATAATTTTTTTTTTTTTTTTTTTTTTTAAAGCAACATACACATAAACCATAATAAGAAAAACACAAGCCGACAATTAGCAAATCAACAACCGTGGCAGACAATGTCAGTACACACACACACAAAAAAAATACATTTTAACACATTGATATAACAAAATTCTACTGATATAAACCCAACCTATTTACGAAAAAAAACATACCGACTACTAATACAAAACGTCGGAGTCATTATAAAACATGTAGGAATAAGTCCTACAATCATATATATATATGTATATATATACGCATGCACATACACACCTACGCGTATGTGCACATGTGTTCGTACAGAACAAACTGGATTATACATAGATATAAAACTCTAAATGACTAGTCACCAAAAAACTAAAAAAAAAAAAATTACATCCACTGATAGAACTATACCTAAGACATTGGTTCCCACTAACACACCTACACACACACACACAAAGTTAATGTTACCGATTAACACTCAATATATAATATAACTTTCCATACAAAATGAAGGGTATATATAAACCCCATAAAATACCTATATATTCTCGTGCATAGTCCATAATGTACCTCTTCAATACGATAAAAAAAAGAGACCTATGACAAGGATAAAGCTATCATCAGATTCGAATTTATAAACTTATCCTCACATATACATATGAATATAAACCCCCTATATAAAATGTTTCTTATAACAATAAAAGAAAAAACAAAATCACATACAACTTTAAACTCTGTGGTTTTACAAAAATCATAAGGTCTACATACCCTGGAGCCCCCGACGGCTCCCTGCAAATAAACTTTACCCACATCAAAACACCTTGCAAACCAGTCAACCATTCCTCATCAGGCATCCAAGCACTCCAAGAGGGCACACCACTGAAGAGACCAACCCCTTGTCTCTCACCCCGTCACCAAGCGGAGTAAACGTTCAACAGTAAATCCACGATATCCCTCCGGAAAACTAGTTACCCACCGTCCCCCATATAATTGTTTGTTCCTACATGCTGTCCTATAAAAACATGCCGCTAACGCTTTTATCCTAATGTTTCCCTCCACCTCCCTCATCCCCCAAGAAACATACAAGTAATCAACTATTACGTATCTGATAGCCCTCCCCACCTCGTTGGGCACCCCTCCCATATCTAACATTAAAGCCCTTAGGGGTGATATCTGACCCCCCCCCCCCAATAAAAGGAAAACCCTCTTCAACCACAATCTTACCACCTCCAAATCTGAACAAAAATATACTACATGGAAAGCAGTTTCAACTTCCCCACAAAAACCGCATGACGCCTCTCTCACAAAACCCATTCGTCTTAGCACCTCTTTCGATGCTAACGTCCCCATAAGAAATCTATATACTAATTCCCTCACTCTTGCCTGTATTTTTAGTTTACTAAATTCCACCCAAATCACTCTCCAATCATATGTGGGATACACGGCCATCCCCTGCATTGATTCCTGACGACGACCCACACCCACCAACCGTTTTACCTTGAGTTTTTTAACATTGCGAACCTTTAACATAAACCTCAACATATCTTCACACTCCACTAAGTCCCTGCCACCCCACCATTTGTGGATATACCCCATCACCTCCCCCACCCGAAGACCCCTTTCCCCCGCTGCCCGAATATACCTCTGCTTCACATATAGCGCCTTCACCCTAGATCCTAATGCCATCAATCCCAATCCTCCCTGTCTTACCGCAGTCATTACCACATCTTTGCCCAACCACGCCCTCCCGAAACCCCACACATACCTTAAGACTCTTCTTTGTAATTTCATAATATCCTGACTTCGTAAGGGATAAATTTCCGCCACTCCCCACACCTTACTATAAATCAGCGTATTTACCACCACAACCCTTTGTTGCAAGGTTACATCCCCGGCCCTTAGACTCCTGAGCCTACTCAAAGCTCTGTCCATTACCATTTCTGAATTAACCCTCCTGCTCTCCTGTGCATCTGCCAAATACAAAATCCCACAAATCTTTAGCCTTTCTACAGTTATCCAGCCAAACTCCTCCCCCAAGGTCCCGCCTACCCAAGCGCCTACCTCCAGCAATCGTGATTTCTGCTTATTAACTCTCATCCCAGTAGCATTCCCAAAAATCTCAATTACCCTTCCCACTTTACTTAAATCTTCTATCTCATTAAGTAAAACAGTTGTATCATCTACATAACCAACAATATTCCCACAAAATCCACCTTTCTCCCCCATCCTTCCCATCCCACCATCAACCAGAACATAGAAAGGATTCTGCATACATGCAAAGAGTATTTGGGAGAGTGGACACCCCTGCCTTAAACCCCTCCCCATGCTTTCAGGCCTACCCAACCTACCATTTACCTGTACTCTCATCGATGCATCCGCATACAATGTCCTCACCCATCCCACCACCCTCCCTCCAAAACCCATTCTCACCATACTCTCAATCAAAAATTCCCTATCCACATAATCATAAGCTTTCTCCCAATCCAGACCTAGAATACCTCCCTTACTACTACCCTCGAGGAAATCCCTAATACGTCCATGACCTACCCGCATACTCCTCCTCGGGATACCAAACTGTCCCCATGTATCACCGACCCCATGACCTTCTTCAGTCTATTACCCAAAATTTTCGCAAAAACCTTGTAATCTGCGCACATCAGAGATATTGCTCGGTAAGCACTCAACTCTCTTCCCCCCTCTGCTTTGGCACCAAAACTAAGACACCCGTACTTTGTGATGTGCCCAACTTCCCACTAGTTAACATATGATCCAATACCCTAACAAAGCACTGCCTAATACACCCCCAATGTGCTCTATAAAAATCATTTGGTATACCGTCTATCCCTGGTGTTTTCCCGGTACTCATCCCGAAAACTGCCTCTTCCACCTCAACCTCACTTATACCAACCTCCAACCCCACTCTATCCTGCTCACTTAAAACACTATGGAACCCCCCTTCAAAAATACCCTCCCAGGAACCCCCCTCCCTCCAACTCCATTTCTCCCTAAACTATCAGCATAGAGACTCATACTTTCCGTGTTGGATAAGACACGACCCTCTGGATACCCTCCCACCCCAGGGCTTGTCTCCAATTGTAGAATGGTGGTTACTCTCTGTCGGTCCCTAAATTTACGTAAAACAAACCCGGACGGCTTATCACCCCACAATACATCCTCTAACCCCGCCCTAACCCTAATTGCATCAAACCTATCATTGTGTAATTCAGCTATTCTACTCCGCAGACTGTCCATATCATCCCCCCTACCACCTCCCCCAACATAACAGTCTTGCACCTGTCCCTCCAGATAATTTTGCAACCCAAAACGCCACCTCGCCTCTTCTCGTCCCCTAACCTTAAAAAAATTTGCTATTTCAGGTTTGGCCTGCATTTACCACCAATCTAACAGATCTATCTCCCTGTCCCTAGCCTCCCATAAATGCAACCACCAATCACTGAAAAAAGGCCCCTCCCCCTCCTCCTTAAGAAGCCTTACATTTAATTTCCAGTACCCAGAATAAATACGCACCACTCCATCCCACATTAAATCTGCTATTACCGCCCTGTGATCCGAAAACCCCACATCGAAGGTTTGCACCCTCACAACATCTATACCCTGCTTAATATAAATTCTGTCCAATCGCGCTTCATATCCCCTACGGACGAACGTGTGCTCCACTAGGTATTCCCCCCTCCCCACCACATCAACTACTCCAATATCTCGCAATACATCCCTCAGAACACTCAACACACAACCCGCCCCTCTCGGTTCGACATCACTCCGAATCACACAATTCCAATCACCTCCTATTACTGTTATAGCAGGCAAACCTCTCAAGTGATACAGCAATACCTCCCTGACAAAATCTACTTTTACCCTGGTATTACTAGTTGCTGGCATGTAAACTCCTAGGAATTTGTAGATGAATGGTTCAGAGAACCGACATGTTGATAAATTAGACACATGTGCAACTCTTGGGTATCTTTATTGAGGAAACGTTTCGCCACACAGTGGCTTCATCAGTTTATAAGCGGTTTATAAGCTGCTTCTCCGCTCATCTGCCGTATTCTACTCAAGATTGATGGACTGAACACATCGACTCAAGGTTGAGGGACTGATTACCTCATTCTCCTCCTGTTCTTCAAGTTTCTCCTATGTATGGACTGATGAAGCCACTGTGTGGCGAAACGTTTCCTCAATAAAGATACCCAAGAGTTGCACATGTGTCTAATTTATCAACATGTCGGTTCTCTGAACCATTCATCTACAAACCTGTCAGACACTGCAACTTCTTGGGATCTTAATACTTAGGAATTCTTCGCTTGCCTAATTCTTGGGCACAACCTACTTCCACAGTGAACAAATGTGACACCACCTATGACTGCTGCATCTCTCCTGCCATACGGTTTATAAGCTTCTTCTCCGCTCATCTGCCGTATTCTACTCAAGATTGATGGACTGAACACATCGACTCAAGGTTGAGGGACTGATTACCTCATTCTCCTCCTGTTCTTCAAGTTTCTCCTATGTATGGACTGATGAAGCCACTGTGTGGCGAAACGTTTCCTCAATAAAGATACCCAAGAGTTGCACATGTGTCTAATTTATCATTAAACTCCTAGGAAACTAGCTCGACTCTCACCCCAGACACCATCCACCCTCACGACCCTCCCCCCCCCTCTTCCCAACCGATGACACGCAAGGGGCTGGTCTCCTTTACCGCCACTGCTACCCCACCTTTCAATTGCAAACCACTGGTAACATACATCCGATATCCTTTCACCCGCAACACACATCCAGCCCTGTGATTATGCTCTTGCAAAAAGCATATGTCGACATCAAACCGCCTTAAAAACCACTCCAACCAAACTTTCTTGACCTCAGTCTTAAGTCCATTAACATTAAGCGTGACACATCTGAATATTATAGAAGGGGCGGCTTTCCCCTATGCCGCTGGGATTTACTCACTGCACTTTTCACATTACGTGTTCCCTTACCACTCGAGTTTTCCTGTGCAGTCACCTCCCCCCTCCCTTTCCCACTGTGCAACTCAGGCGCACCTCTACCACTATGTGGCATCGGTTCCACCACCGCTGCCCATGACTTCTTCCCCGGCCTCTGCCCCCGGGTAATGACCTCGTCTATCTCTGATGCCGCAGTTCTTTTCCTAGAACTTCCACTTACACACATATCACCATCAGGCGAATCCTCCTGGTGTACCTCCACGGCCACCACACGCTCCAGCCCTTTCTTACTCAAGTCTTCCTCCACGATTTGTTGTCCCTCCAGCGCTCCGGCTTCACATAAACTGAGGACACCTTCTGCACAGGGCTCCTCCCCATCCAAAAAATCCTTGATCACATCTGCCAATAAACCATCCTGGGTCGAAGCTTCCTGAACTAAAGACTCCTCAGATGTCACCTTCGACTCCCCCGACGCCCCTGGGAGAGTGACACACGTCTCCGCCGCCGTCACCTCCCGTTCGACCTCCTCGCTCCGGAGGTCAGTCCTCCGGCCTCCCGAGGCACCAGAGCCAGGCACCAAATCACACGGCTGTTGAATCACAATTGGAGTTTCCAGAACTCGAGGAGCCTGCCTCCTAGGACACTGGGCTGCCATGTGCTCATAAGAGCTACACAGACGACATGTTTTCCTCTGATCAGCATAGTACACATAAACCTGTGTTCTATAACCGGTCATCGTAACATAGGATGGTATAGGCCTTGTTAAAGACATTTTAAGGGTGTAAGAACCTTCCGGCATCCCTTCATACGGACCATCCCTCCACACCCCCATGGTTGCAGAATGCACTGTCCCAAAACTGCTAAAAAACTCCTGTAGGCCATATGCCGTGGCCTCGAAGGGTACATTTCGTACCTTCACCCATGTGAAGTACTTAGAGACGTCATGTAACACGACATCCATCGCTGAATTAACACTCATGCGTTGTTCCTGGTAATGCTCGACAATTCTTGTGTAGAAGCCGGCTCGTAGAAATTTCACGAAGATTCTTGTCAAACCATTAAGAGCGACGCCATACAATTCCCCATTGGGAATACCATATGTATCCCTGATGATGTTAGGGAGAAGGACGTTCATCGTAT
>NC_091346.1:18513928-18553507 GCF_038502225.1 Cherax quadricarinatus
CTACCACACTCTCTACCACACTATCTACCACACTACCACACTATCTACCACCCTCTCTACCACCCTCTCTACCACACTCTCTACCACACTATCTACCACACTCTCTACCACACTACTACACTCTCTACCACACTATCTACCACACTCTCTACCACACTATCTACCACACTCTCTACCACACTACTACACTCTCTACCACACTATCTACCACACTCTCTACCACACTATCTACCACACTATCTACCACACTCTCTACCACACTATCTACCACACTCTCTACCACACTATCTACCACACTCTACCACACTCTCTACCACACTCTCTACCACACTCTCTACCACACTACCACACTCTCTACCACACTATCTACCACACTCCTGGTTCAACAAACAAAATGAAGAAGCAATGTTATATCGCCTAGTATGGGCCAGTAGGCCTTCTCACTGTTCTTCCTTTCTTATGTGCCTAGTATGGGCCAGTAGGCCTCCTGGCGTTTACCTGGAGAGAGTACCGGGGATCAGCGCCCCCCCGGCCCGGTCTGTTACCAGGCTTCATGGTGGATCAGGGCCTGATCAACCATGCTGTTACTGCTGGCTGCACACAATCCAACGTACGAGCCACAGCCCGGCTGGTCAGGTACCGACTTTAGGTACTCGTCCAGTGCCTGCTTGAAGACTGCCAGGGGTCTATTGGTAATCCCCCTTATGTATGCTGGGAGGCAGTTGAACAGTCTTGAGCCCCTGACACTTATTGTGTTGTCTCTTAACGTGCTAGTGACACCCCTGATTTTCATTGGGGGGATGTTACATCGTCTGCCGAGTCTTTTGCTTTCGTTGTGAGTGATTTTCGTGTGCAAATTTGGTACTAGTCCCTCTAGGATTTTCCAGGTGTATATAATCATGTATCTCTCCCGCCTGCGTTCCAGGGAGTACAGGTTCAGGAACTTCAAGCGTTCCCAGTAATTGAGGTGTTTTATCTCCGTTATGCGTGCCCTGAAGGTTCTCTGTACATATTCTAGGTCAGCAATTTCACCTGCCTTGAAAGGTGCTGTTAGTGTGCAGCAATATTCCAGCCTAGATAGAACAAGTGACCCGAAGAGTGCCATCATGGGCTTGGCATCCCTAGTTTTGAAGGTTCTCATTATCCATCCTGTCATTTTTCTAGCAGATGCGATTGATACAGTGTTATGGTCCTTGAAGGTGAGATCCTCCGACATGATCACTCCCAGGTCTTTGACGTTGGTGTTTCGCTCTATTTTGTGGCTGGAATTTGTTTCATACTCTGATGAAGTTTTAATTTCCTCATGATTACCATATCGGAGTAATTGAAATTTCTCATCGTTGAACTTCATATTGTTTTCTGCAGCCCACTGAAAGATTTGGTTGATGTCCGCCTGGAGCCTTGCAGTGTCTGCAATGGAAGACACTGTCATGCAGATTCGGGTGTCATCTGCAAAGGAAGACACGTGCTGTGGCTGACATCCTTGTCTATGTCAGATATGAGGATGAGAAACAAGATGGGGGCGAGTACTGTGCCTTGTGGAACAGAGCTTTTCACCGTAGCCGCCTCAGACTTTACTCTGCTGACTACTACTCTTTGTGTTCTGTTTGTGAAGAAATTATTGATCCAGCTACCAACTTTTTCTGTTATTCCTTTAGCACGCATTTTGTGCGCTATTACGCCATGGTCACACTTGTCGAAGGCTTTTGCAAAGTCTGTGTATATTACATCTGCATTCTTTTTGTCTTCTAGTGGATCTAGGACCTTGTCGTAGTGATCCAGTAGCTGGGACAAACAGGAGCGACCTGCTCTAAACCCATGTTGCCTTGGGTTGTGTAATTTATGGGTATCTAGGTGGGTGGCGATCTTGCTTCTTAGGACCCTTTCAAAGATTTTTATGATATGAGATGTTAGTGCTATCGGTCTGTAGTTCTTTGCTATTGCTTTACTGCCCCCTTTGTGGAGTGGGGCTATGTCTGTTGTTTTTAGTAACTGTGGGACGACCCCAGTGTCCATGCTCTCTCTCCATAGGATGTTAAAAGCACGTGATAGGGGCTTCTTGCAGTTCTTGATGAACACGGAGTTCCATGAGTCTGGCCCTGGGGCAGAGTGCATGGGCATGTCATTTATCGCCTGCTCGAAGTCATTTGGCATCAGGATAACATCAGATAGGCTTGTGTTTACCAAATTCTGTGGCTCTCTCATAAAAAATTAATTTAGATCTTTGACTCTCAGTCTGGTTAGCGGCTTGCTAAAAACTGAGTCATATTGGAACTTGAGTAGCTCACTCATTCCTTGCTGTCATATGTGTAGGACCCATCTTGCTTAAGTAGGGGTCCAATACTGGATGTTGTTCTCGACTTTGATTTGGCATGAGAAAAGAAATACTTTGGGTTTATTTCGATTTATTTTATGGCTTTTAGTTCTCCCCGCGATTCCTGGCTCCTATAAGATTCCTTTAATAAATTAGACACATGTGAAACTCTTGGGTATTTTTATTGAGGAAACGTTTCGCCACACAGTGGCTTCATCAGTCCATACAAAGGAGAATCGTGAAGAACAGGAGAAGAGTGAGGTAATCAGTCCCTCAACCTTGAGTCGATGTGGTCAGTCCATCAATCTTGAATAGAATACAGCATATGTGCCGAGAAGTAGCTTATATACCTTAGGCAGGAGAGGTGCTGCAGTCGTAGGTGGTGTCACATTTGTTCAGTGTGGAAGTAGGTCGTGCCCAAGGGTTAGGCAAGCGAAGAATTCCCAAGTATTAAGATCCCAAGAAGTTGCAGCGTCTGACCACATCGACTCAAGGTTGAGGGACTGATTACCTCATTCTTCTCCTGTTCTTCACGATTCTCCTTTGTATGGACTGCTGAAGCCACTGTGTGGCGAAACGTTTCCTCAATAAAGATACCCAAGAGTTGCACATGTGTCTAATTTATCAACATGTCGGTTCTCTGAACCATTCATCTACAAGATTCCTTTAGTTTTAGTTTGATGTTTGCTATTTCTTTTCCGTCGCCTGTAAAGGGAGCGCCTGTCTCTTTCTATTTTACGTCTACTCCTCCTTTTTCTTAAAGGAATATGCCTTGAGGATACATCGAGTGCCACAGAGTTAATCTGTTCTAGGCATAAGTTGGGGTCTGTGTTGCTTAGTCTATCTTCCCAGCTTATATAGTTTAGGACTTGGTTTACTTGGTCCCGCTTTATGTTTTTGTTATTGAAGTTGAATTTAGTGAAGGCTCCCTCGTGACTTATCTCATTTTGTCGGTCTGGGGCTCTTCGCATACATGTCTGAACCTCGATTATGTTGTGATCCGAGTATATTGTTTTTGATATGGTGACATTTCGTATCGGATCATCGTTGTTAGTGAAGATGAGGCCCAGTGCATTCTCCAGTCTAGTAAGCTCTTTTATTGGCTGGTTTAAGTTGAATTTTGTGCAGAGATTTAAAAGCTCGTGCGTGTGTGTGTGAGTTCTCGTCTGAGCTGCCTTCTGGTGTTATCACTGCAACAACATTATTTGCTATATTCCTCCATTTTAGGTGGCTTAAGTTGAAATCCCCCAGGAGCAAGATGTTGGGGGCAGGAGCTGGAAGATTTTCCAAACAGTGGTCAATTTTCAATAGCTGTTCCTGGAATTGTTGGGACGTTGCATCCGGAGGCTTGTAGACTACCACAATGACTAGATTTTGGTTTTCGATCTTTACTGCTAAAACTTGAACTAGATCATTTGAAGCACTAAGCAGTTCTGTGCAAATAAGTGACCCTGCGATATACATGCCAACCCCCCGCCCCCTTTTGCCTGTTCACTCTGTCGCACCTGTATAGGTTGTAACCTGGGATCCATATTTCGTTGTCCAAGTGATCTTTTATGTGGGTCTCTGTGAAAGCCGCAAACATTGCATTTGCCTCTGCAAGCAGTCCACCGATGAAAGGTATTTTGTTGTTCGTTGCTGGCTTTAGACCCTGTATATTTGCAAAGAAGATTGTCATCGGGTTGGTGGTATTGGTGGTACTGGGGAGGACTTTTTTTTCCGGCACTAATATCTGTATCTGTTGGTTTGGAGTGGAGGCCATCGACTGATTCCACTCCAGAAATGACTGAATTTGGTGTACGATTTCTGCCATTTCCTGCCAGTTTTTTTTTCTTCCTGGCACTAAAAAACCTCTCCCTCTTGAGTGGCTGTGGCTACCCAGGTTTTCCCATGGTCTGGATGTTTTGTATCTTTTTGTCCCCTTTAGATGGTGTGCCTGGCAATTTAAGTTATAGCACTGTCTTTCCTGTACTGAAGAAGGACACATTTCAGGGTGAATAAGCTTACAGGAAGGGAGTTTGCATTTTCCTGTTGTCATATGGGCACGGCATTTTCTAGGGTGGTCAAAGTTGCACGTCCCATCTGTTTTTTCAGATATCCCATGCCTGCAGATACCAAGTGCATAATATGCGCACAGGCTTGGTTTCCGTTTGCCTTGGGTTATTGTGACTGTATTCCCTGTTGGTGCATGTTTTCCTGTCTCATTCCTGTCCTCACTAGTACTAGCAATGGTGCCCTCACCAGTTGTTTCTGGTAATATATCCTCACTATTACTAGTGGAGTCCCCTTTGCTATCTCCTGTGGTATTACTAGTCTGTAATATTGGCTTTATCTTGTCCTTGACTACACTTGTTTCCCCACTTCAGCTTCTGTCTCCCTCGAGGCCATTAATATGCATTCTCCCATGCATACAGTTACTGTCTACCAGGATAACACCTCCAGCCTCACCGTTACTGTTTACCAGGACAGCACCTCCAGCCTCACAGTTACTGTCTACCAGGACAGCATCTCTACCCTCGCAGTTACTGTCTACCAGGACAACACCTCCAGCCTTACAGTTTCTGACTACATGGCCAGCACCTCCAGTCATATGGAACTCTCTCCAGGTAAACTGTCGGCCAAAACAGCATCAGCACCAAGGGCGATAGCACCATCCAGCCCAGACTTTTTATTTTCCCATCTGTTATAGAATGCTTCCAGGTTTTCTATGAAGGCTGCTTTGATGTTATCCTCTTATAATACCAATGTGATTTTTAGTCCACAGATTGATCTCATTTGGGCATACCCAAAAACACTCTCCTGATTTAATACTGCTTGTAGATAATTCTTGGATATCTCCACAAGGGGCGTGACACCAATTTCCACAAAAGTGGCATGTAATCCATGTGGAAGCCCGCTTGTTTGATTTACTGCAGACTACACAGGATTTCATAATGTGATTTTAATGGTTGATTTACTGTAATTCTACTAATAACCTCTTGAATATTCTACTAATAACCTCCTTAAAGTGAAGATCTGGCTATTTGTATTTGTATTTCTAACTGTACTTGTATATTTGGACAAGCTTACCGCTCTAAGTTACTGCTTTATAGTTATTGTTTGTGTGTTTGATAAGGGCGACTAAAACCCCGTCTGTTTATAGTTCTTTTATAGTCCTCTTTGTTCTGCAGTGTTCTTCCTCTCATATGATAAGTTAGACGCATGTGCAACACTTGGGTATCTATAATGAGGAAACGTTTCTCCACACAGTGGCTTCATCAGTCCATACAAAGGAGAATGGTGAAGAACAGGAGGAGTTTGAGGTAATCAGTCCCTCAGCCCTAGTATGGGCCAGTAGGCCTCCCCAGTGTTCCTCCTTTATGTTATGTGCCTAGTATGGGCCAGTAGGTCCCCTGCAGTGTTCCTCTTTTTTTGTCTTATGTGCTTAGAATGGGCCAGTAGGCCTCCTGCAGCGTTCCTCCTTTCATATGTTATGTATCTAGTATGGGCCAATAGGCCTCCCGCAGTGTTCCTCATTTCTTGTGTTATGTGCCTGGTATGGGCCAGTAGGTCTCCTGCAGTGTTCATCTTTTCTTGTCAGGTGGTCCGGTGGCCTGGTGGCTAAAGCTCCCGCTTCACACACGGAGGGCCCGGGTTCGATTCCCGGCGGGTGGAAACATTTCGACACGTTTCCTTACACCTGTTGTCCTGTTCACCTAGCAGCAAATAGGTACCTGGGTGTTAGTCGACTGGTGTGGGTCGCATCCTGGGGGACAAGATTAAGGACCCCAATGGAAATAAGTTAGACAGTCCTCGATGACGCACTGACTTTCTTGGGTTATCCTGGGTTATCTTGGGTTATCCCTGATAACATTGAGTATACATAGTGTATAGTGTATACTACAGTGGCTCCCTAGTATATTGATGATAAAGGCTAAAGTGTCATTTGAAAACAGGTGAATTTGTAAATGAAGTGATAAGCCTATAGAGGAAGGTGCCAGAAGTCGCCAGAAACTTACCACAGGTCAGCTGTTTTAAATAATCTTCCTGGCCTGCTAGTGTACTCGCATATAATCTAGTGATACCAGTGAATAGCAGAATACAGTGTTGTAGTAGCAACTAACCAGTATTATAATGGTACTTAGTGGAGTGGAGTGACTTTCATTAGTTTCTTTTTCTTGAAATACGAGACGTTACTGTGAATTTCATATAACCTGTAGTTACCAGCGGTCGCAATATACACAACGAGAAGCAATTATTACTACAGAAAAAGCGTCCTTCCTCCAAAATTTGCACCAGTCAACTATAGTGATAATATAGCATTTATTGTGGTGGAGACGGAAAAAAAAAAAAAAAAAAAAAAAAAAAAAAACAAAAAAAAAAAAAAAAAATAGAAAAGCCAGATACAGCGATTGATAAACAAGGAGGTGACCGTTCGTCATTGTAGGAGCTGCCAGATATCACCGGCTCTTCAACACGCAAGTTATACTTTTGTATCAGTCAAATCACATATTACTCGGGTAGATAATTTCCAGTAGATCCTTCATGTGTTAGCTCAAATCACCGACAAGTATGTTTTAAATAAGTGACCCACTGATCAGAGCAGATCGACTGGTCCGGACCCTTGACTGGTCCGAACCCTTGACTGGTCCGAACCCGGGACTGGTTTCAAACGGTTTCGTTGGACAATAAAGCAGACTGTAAATGGATGGGGTTGTAGGCGCCCTTATAAACACAAACATTAAAAATCAGGAACGTGACGGTAAGCTGTCCAATATACAAAAAGAGTTAGAAACAGAAATACAAATAGCTAGAGCTTCATTTAAGGTTATTAATATAATATTCAAGAGGTTGCTAGTAGAATTGCAGTAAATCAACCATTCAAATCATTATGAAGCTGTGTGTAGTCTGTGGTCAGTCAAACAAACGGGCTTCCACATGGATAAATTGTCATTTTTGTGGAAATTGGTGTCATGCCCCTTGTGCAGATATCCCAGAACTAGCTACAAGCAGTATTAAAACAGAGAAGTGTTTCTGGGTATGCCCAAATGAGGAAAATCTGTGGACTAAAATCACAAGGGTATTAAAAGAGGACAACATCAAAGCTGCTTTCATAGAAAACCTGGAAGCTTTCTACAACAGATGGGAACATAAAAAGTCTGGGCTGAATGGTACTGCCCTTGATACTGGCCATGTAGTCACAAACTGTAAGGCTGGAGGTGATGTCCTGGTAGTCAGTAAATGTGGGGCTGATAGTGCTGTCCTGGGAGATAGTAATGGTGAAGCTGGAGGTGCTGTCCTGGGAGACAGTAATGGTGAAGCTGGAGGTGCTGTCCTGGGAGACAGTAATGGTGAAGCTGGAGGTGCTGTCCTGGGAGACAGAAATGGTGAAGCTGGAGATACTGTCCTGGGAGACAGTAATGGTGAAGCTGGAGATTTTGTCCAGGTAGTCGGGAATTATACGCAGGAAGGAATACATATAAATGACCTCATAGGGGACAGGAGCCATAGTAGGGAAACAAGTGTAGTCAAAGATAAGATAAAACCAATATTGCAAACTAGAAATACCGCAGGAAATAGCAAACAAGAGGACTCCAATAGCAATAGTGAGGATAAATTACCAAAAACAACTGGTGGGAGCTCCATTGTTGGTGCTAGGGAGGATAGAAGTAAGACAGGGAAACATGCACCAACAGGGAATACAGTCACAGAAACCCAAGGCAAGCGGAAACCAAGCCTGTGCACATACTATGCACTTGGTATCTGCTGGCATGGGAAATCTGGAAAAACAGATGGGACGTGCAACTATGACCACCCTAGAAAATGCCATGCCCATATGACAACAGGAAAATGCAAACTCCCTTCCTGTAAGCTTTTTCACCCTGAAATGTGTACCTCTTCAGTACAGGAAAGACTGTGCTATAACTTAAATTGCCAGGCATACCATCTAAAGGGGACAAAAAGATACAAAACATCCAGGCCATGGGAAAACCTGGGTAGCCACAGCCACTCAAGAGGGAGAGGTTTTTTAGTGCCAGGAAGGAAAAAAAACTGGCAGGAAATGGCAGAAATCGTACACCAAATCCAGTCATTCCTGGAGTGGAACCACAGTCGATGGCCTCCACTCCAAACCAACAGATACAGATACTAATGCCGGAAAAAAAATCCCCCCCCAGTACCAACAATACCACCAGTCCGATAACATTCTTCTTTGCAAATATACAGGGTCTAAAGCCAGGAACAAACAACAAAATACCTTTCATCCGTGGACTGCTTGCAGAGGCAAAGGCAATGTTAGCGGCTTTCACTGAGACCCACATAAAGGATCACTTGGACAACGAAATATGGATCCCAGGTTACAACCTATACAGATGTGACAGAGTGAACAGGCAAAAGGGGGGGGTTGGCCTGTACATTGCAGAGTCACTTGTTTGCACAGAACTGCTTAATGCCTCAAATGACGTAGTGGAAGTTTTAGCAGTAAAGGTCGAGAACCAAAACCTAGTCATTGTGGTAGTCTACAAGCCTCCGGATGCAACATCCCAGCAATTCCAGGAACAGCTGTTAAAAATTGACCACTGTCTGGAAAATCTTCCAGCTCCTGCACCCAACATCTTGCTCCTGGGGGATTTCAACTTAAGGCACCTAAAATGGAGGAATATAGCAAATAATATTGTTGCAGTAATAACACCAGGAGGCAGCTCTGATGAAAACTCACACTCACACGAGCTTTTAAATCTCTGCACAAAATTCAATTTAAACCAGCAAATAATAGAGCCTACTAGACTGGAGAATACACTAGACCTCATATTCACTAACAATGATGATCTGATAAGAAATGTCACCATATCAAAAACAATATACTCAGATCACAACATAATTGAGGTTCAGACATGTATGCGTGGAGCCCCAGACCGACAAAATGAGACTAGTCACGAGGGAGCATTCACCAAATTCAACTTCAATAACAAAAACATAAAGTGGGACCAAGTAAACCAAGTCCTAACCGATATAAGCTGGGAAGATATACTAAGCAACACAGACCCAAACTTATGCCTAGAACAGATTAACTCGGTGGCACTCGATGTATGCACAAGGCTTATTCCTCTAAGAAAAAGGAGGAGTAGATGTAAAATAGAAAGAGACAGGCGCTCCCTTTACAGGCGACGGAAAAGAATAACAGAGCGGCTAAAAGAGGTCAATATATCTGAAATGCGCAGGGAGACACTGGTCAAAGAAATAGCAAGCATCGAACTTAAGCTAAAAGAATCCTTTAGGAGTCAGGAATCGCGGGAAGAACTAAAAGCTATAAATGAAATCGAAAGAAACCCAAAGTATTTCTTCTCCTATGCCAAATCAAAATCGAGAACAACGCCCAGTATTGGGCCCCTACTTAAACAAGATGGGTCCTACACAGATGACAGCAAGGAAATGAGTGAGCTACTCAAGTCCCAATATGACTCAGTTTTTAGCAAGCCGCTAACCAGACTGAGAGTCGAAGATCAAAATGAATTTTTTATGAGAGAGCCACAAAATTTGATTAACACAAGCCTATCCGATGTTATCCTGACGCCAAATGACTTCGAACAGGCGATAAATGACATGCCCATGCACTCTGCCCCAGGGCCAGACTCATGGAACTCTGTGTTCATCAAGAACGAGCCTTTTCCATCCTATGGAGAGGAAGCATGGACACGGGGGTCGTCCCTCAGTTACTAAAAACAACAGACATAGCCCCACTCCACAAAGGGGGCAGTAAAGCAACAGCAAAGAACTACAGACCAATAGCACTAACATCCCATATCATAAAAATCTTTGAAAGGGTCCTAAGAAGCAAGATCACCACCCATCTAGAAACCCATCAGTTACACAACCCAGGGCAACATGGGTTTAGAACAGGTCGCTCCTGTCTGTCTCAACTACTGGATCACTACGACAAGGTCCTAAATGCACTAGAAGACAAAAAGAATGCAGATGTAATATATACAGACTTTGCAAAAGCCTTCGACAAGTGTGACCATGGCGTAATAGCGCACAAAATGCGCGCTAAAGGAATAATAGGAAAAGTCGGTCGATGGATCTATAATTTTCTCACTAACAGAACACAGAGAGTAGTCGTCAACAGAGTAAAGTCCGAGGCAGCTACGGTGAAAAGCTCTGTTCCACAAGGCACAGTACTAGCTCCCATCTTGTTCCTCATCCTCATATCCGACATAGACAAGGATGTCAGCCACAGCACCGTGTCTTCCTTTGCAGATGACACCCGAATCTGCATGACAGTGTCTTCCATTGCAGACACTGCAAGGCTCCAGGCGGACATCAACCAAATCTTTCAGTGGGCTGCAGAAAACAATATGAAGTTCAACGATGAGAAATTTCAATTACTCAGATATGGTAAACATGAGGAAATTAAATCTTCATCAGAGTACAAAACAAATTCTGGCCACAAAATAGAGCGAAACACCAACGTCAAAGACCTGGGAGTGATTATGTCGGAGGATCTCACCTTCAAGGACCATAACATTGTATCAATCGCATCTGCTAGAAAAATGACAGGATGGATAATGAGAACCTTCAAAACTAGGGAGGCCAAGCCCATGATGACACTCTTCAGGTCACTTGTTCTATCTAGGCTGGAATATTGCTGCACTCTAACAGCACCTTTCAAGGCAGGTGAAATTGCCGACCTAGAAAATGTACAGAGAACTTTCACGGCGCGCATAACGGAGATAAAACACCTCAATTACTGGGAGCGCTTGAGGTTTCTAAACCTGTATTCCCTGGAACGCAGGAGGGAGAGATACATGATTATATACACCTGGAAAATCCTAGAGGGACTAGTACCGAACTTGCACACGAAAATCACTCACTACGAAAGCAAAAGACTTGGCAGACGATGCACCATCCCCCCAATGAAAAGCAGGGGTGTCACTAGCACGTTAAGAGACCATACAATAAGTGTCAGGGGCCCGAGACTGTTCAACTGCCTCCCAGCACACATAAGGGGGATTACCAACAGACCCCTGGCAGTCTTCAAGCTGGCACTGGACAAGCACCTAAAGTCAGTTCCTGATCAGCCGGGCTGTGGCTCGTACGTTGGTTTGCGTGCAGCCAGCAGCAACAGCCTGGTTGATCAGGCGCTGATCCACCAGGAGGCCTGGTCACAGACCGGGCCGCGGGGGCGTTGACCCCCGAAACTCTCTCCAGGTAAACTCCAGGTGGCTAACCCTCCGGGGTTAAAAATCCGAACGAAATCTTATCTTATCTTATGTACTTAGTATGGGCCAGTAGGTCTCCTGCAGCGTTCCTCCTTTCATATATTATATGTCTAGTATGGGCCAGTAAGCCTCCCGCAGTGTTCCTCCTTTCATACGTCATGTGCCTAGTATGGATCAGTAGGCCTTCTGCAGTGTTCCTCCTTTCTTATGTTCTTATATTTACGAAGATGATTCGTTAAGTGACTGAATGATATACCTTGTCATATAAAGTAAGGTATATTATTATTATTATTATTATTATTATTATTATTATTATTATTATTATTATTATTATTATTATTATTACATTACGTGAGCACTTTTCCTCTCTGTATGGCCGTGGAATACCTTGGTGCTGTGACCCCCAGTGGTTTGGCGCTTCCCCGCGAATATATTAATATTATTATCAATTCCTCGCCCAGCTGCCGGTGAGGGTGGACGTTTTTGCTACTCCTCTCTGACAGGCGCAAGTGCTAGCCAGGCTGTCACAATGGTGGTTGGGGTGAGACGCAGAATTAACACTGTCGGCATAGAATTACTGAGAGGTACAATTAATCAAGATTCGGCGTTGACGTTGTTGCCTCTGATTATTCGAGAGACATATGGAATCGAGGATTGCGACCTTTACGGTGTAGCCTTAAATGGAAACTACCGAATGTTCGTGAAACTGCTGTCATCACACGTGTATGAGGATCTACTTGCTCAATATCAGGATGTTGCTATCGAGGTTAACGAGGGCATCCTGGTAAAGATGGTCGATGTTTCGAGTCAATTTACGTATGTAAAGTTACGTAATGTGCCTTTCGAGGCAAATGAAGCTGACCTACGTAGTGTGTTCGGGAAGTTTGGAACTGTACACGTAGCTCAACCAGGCAAGTGGACGGCAGGGGCTTATGTGGGTTATCCGGAAGGTAGTTTTAACCTAAAGATGACTCTGAGGCAACCTATACCTTCGTATGTGTTCTTAGATGAATTTAGGACACAAATACTCGTAACTTACGCTGGCCAACGTAGAACTTGTAGACTGTGTGATGGTTATGATCACATAGCGGCTGAATGTGTGCGGCGGAGGACTGGCCAGGGAATACCAAGAAGTGACATTACGAGGCGAGGACCTACAGTGACAGATCAGAACCGCCAGGATGGACGTAGGCGTGGTCGGTTGTGGAGTGAGGAAGTGGAGGAAATGCAACGTGAGGTGGAGCATGAGGGTGCAGTGCAGCAATTGAGTGCGTCTGATGAGGATGTGATTCACGAGGCGGACAAGGACGTACCAAATGACGTTGAAATTGACGTAGTGCTTGAGACAGTTTTGCAGGAGATGTTCCCTAAATCGGAGGAAGCCTTGACAGAGGTAACGACGGGAGACCAGGTACAGGGACAAGGGGAAGCATGCGGGTCTGAAGAAAGGAATGTAATGTCGGCTTGGCCAAGTAGTGAGAAGGGGAATGAGGTGATAGAGGTGGAGGTGCACAATGAGGAAGGTCAGGAGACTAGCATGGCGGAAGAGGAAGTGTCGAGGAAGCGGGCAGCTGTCACTTCTGACTCGGATGACGTCCTCACTCCAGCACAAAGACCAGGGAAAAAGGCGGGGATTGAAGGTGTGTGTAGAGGCACAGAGAAAAAGAAACGCCAGCAAGGGGTTAGGAGTGGAGGGGATGGGGTGAGTGCCAAGGACGGTGTGTATGAGGTTACTGGACAGCGGAAAAATGTGGTGGGGAAAAGTGGGTGGAAAACGTAAGCAGGCCTAAGGTGTATGACAATTAATGTTAATGGTTTATGTAAGAGTGGTAAGTGTGTATGGTTGCGAGGACTGCTGTATCGTTATAAGGTAGATGTTGTCTTTATACAAGAGCATAACTTGAAAATAGGAAAATTGCTGGAGGTGGATGGATATAGGGCTTTTGTAACTCCAACGACACGTTTAAAAGGTGGAGTAGGTGTTTTAATTCGAGAGGCAAGCCCGTTTGTTTTGCAAAGGTTTGAGGGGGGGGGGTGAGGGAAGAATAATGAGAGTGGACGGGTGGTGGATGCGTGAACGCGTGTCCTTTGTTGGAGTGTATGCTCCGGCGGAGAATGATGCGAGGGTAAAATCGGCTTTTGTAAGGGATGATCTGGTGTATTTCTTGAGAGCACTGCCCAGGGTTGCATTGATTGGGGGAGATTGGAATTGTATAATACGGAGATTTGATGCGATGCCAGCGGGGGCAGGATATTTTTCAAACGTGTTGCGAGACCTGTGTAGAGATATTGGGGTACGAGATGCATTTTGGGGTGGAATAGGTGAAGTGCAACATACGTACGTAAGGAGGGAATACGCAGCTAGACTGGATAGGATCTATATAACGCAAGGGGTTTCAGTGGAGTCTTTTAACACTATAGAAGCAATTTATTCAGATCACAGGGCAGTGGTGGTGGGGGTAGCATGGGACTCGTTAGTGAAACGGTTTGAAAGCTACTGGAAATTAAACACGCGACTCCTTGAGGATGAGGAAGTGGAGGAAGGGTTTGATTCGCTGTGGAGGAAGCTAAGTGAGGAGGCAAAAAGGGTTGATAATGTTGTACGTTGGTGGGACAGTGTGGCCAAGGAGAGGATTCGTAGGTTTTACGTGGGTGAGGGGAAGCGGATAAATCGACTGAAGTATGGATTAACAAATTATTTGGAAAGTAGAATAGGATACTATCATGAACAAGGAGTAGTGGGAGGGGTATTCCAAACAGAGGCAATAGATGATCTGAAGAGCAGGATAAGAGAGGTGCAGGAGGAGAGATTTCATGCGGTGCGGGTGCAGGCGGGTGTGGAGGAAGTGCTTTGGGGGGATAAGCCATCGGCATGTGTGTTGAGGAGACAACAGCAGAGGAGGACAGCGACCACAATAGCAGATTTGGAAGTGCACACTGAGGTGAAAGGGTTTAGGGAGGGGCAGGTGTTAAAAACAACGGAGGTGATGAGTATATTCGCGGATGCGTGGTATGGGCATTATTGGAAAAGTAAAGGAGTTAATAGAGAGGATCTTGATGGGGTGTGTGCTGTAGAGCCCGTAGCTCTGGGGAGTAAGGACAGGGAAGCTTTGGGTGGGGAGATTGAAGAGGGGGAGATATGGAGAGCGCTTGTAGACATGTGCAGAGGCAAAGCACCAGGTATTGATGGACTACCAAGTGAATTTTACTTAAAACATTGGGATCTGTTAAGGGATTTTTTAGTAACGCTGTTCAACAGAATGAAAGAGGGGGGGGAATTGGGCGAGAAGCAAAGTACAGGGGTCGTAGTGCTTGTGCCCAAGGGTAAGGGGCAGAGTACACTTAAGGATTACAGGGCGATTACTCTCATGTGTGCGGACTATAAATTGTTCGCGAAGATTTTGGGGAATAGGTTAAAATGTGTGGTGGGACGTGTAGTTTCAAAAGGTCAACTAGGGTTGCCAGGACGGTCGATGGTCATGGGGCACGGAATTCTAAAGGGGTTTGTTGAGAGTTTTGAGGGGACGCAGGAAGGAGGGGGTATGGTGGCGATTGATTGGCAGGGTGCTTATGATCAGGTGGAAAGGGAGGGTTTAAGACAGATCCTTAACAAACAAGGTTTTGGGGATGAGATTGTGGGGTGGGTTGAAACGTTGTATAAAGGGGCAAAAGCGAGAATTCAGATCAATGGACGTGTGGGAGGTGTGGTGAACATGGATAGGGGCTTGAGGCAGGGTTGCCCGCTATCACAGTTATTATTCGCATGTGTGCAAGATCCATTTTATAGGTTGGTTGAGACCAGAGTGTGTGGTGGGGAGGGGTCGAGGGAGGGCTTGATTAGGCATCATGTGGTAGGTTACGTGGATGACACGACACTCCTAGTCCGGAAGGGAACAAGATTGGGAGAGTTGGGAGGGGTGGTTGGCATGTTTGGAGGGGCGACAGGCATGACGGTAAACGTTGAGAAAACAAAGATCATGGGGCTAGGGGAGTGGAGAGACAGAGTTGATTGGGACTGTGATGTGGTGAGAAGGCAGGAAGGTCAGTTATTAATATGTGGCATTTCGTATAGAGCGACCATACGGGAGGCTAGGGAGGCGAATTCGTTGAGAATGGTGGAACGCGTGGAACATCGGTTGGGGATGTTGCGGTCTTATCACTTGACATTGTTGCAACGGGCGATTGTTATTAACGTATTGCTGTACAGTAAGGTATGGTATGTAGCAGCAGTTTTTCCATTGCTGAGAGCTGACATTACTCGTATCCTTAGAAGTGTTTTTAGGTTCTTATGGGGCTCAGGATGTGAATGGATGAAGAGGGAGGTGGTGACTTTGCCGGTGAGGAAGGGAGGTTTAGGTCTGTTGGACCTGGGAAGGAGGGTGAAATGCATTTTTGTCAGGTGGGAGTGGAAAAGATTAGGGGGACAGAGGGGGACATGCATGCAAAGGTTACATGATATTTTGAGGGGAATGTATGTGGGTGGGGAATGGAGGGAGTGTGAGATTTTGTTGAGGGCACTTTTGTGGGCGCGCGAGCCAGACAAATTAAAGGTGAGGGATTTATATCGAATATTGAGGGTAGAGGAGACGGCCCCAGTTGAGGGGCTGTTCCCGATGTATGCATGGGGAGCTATATGGAGTCTGTTCGGTAAACTAAAGTTAGGGCCCAGGGTGCGAGAGATCATGTTTAAATTTTTACATGGGATTCTGCCTACTGGATCAGTCCTCAGAAACAGACGTGTGGTAGAGGAGGGTTGGTGTGGGTTATGTGGGGAGTTGGAAACAGCCTATCACGTGGTATACTTTTGCGATTTTTTGGGGAGTGTGAGGGAATGGCTGGGGAAAGTGGTCAGGAGGATAGGAGGAACTGGGGTGTCAGTGTTGAGAGCGCTGAGTCTTGATATAGGGGGGGTGGGGGAGAATGTGGCACGGGGAGTAGCTTATATCATGGTGGATTTCGTGTACATGTCGTGGGGAATGAGAGGGGTGGATAATGGGGAGACGAGGAAAAGAGTTTTAGCGAGGATTTTTTGTAGGACAATGAATAGGAATCGGGGAATTTATGGGAGGAGATGGGAGGGAGCTTTCACTGAGGGTTACAGGTCCATAACTGTTGGGGAGTTGCTAGAGTTGTGAGGGGGGGGGGAAGTGGGTTTAGATTGTTGTGTAAAGCATTAGATAAAAAAACGGGGGGGTACAAAACGGGCTTGCCAAACGAAAGATGTTGGTTTGGTGTGCATGTGCGTGAGGGAGTGATAAGTGCAAGAGAGAACGATTGTGTGTAATTGGGGTGTGCATGGGAGTAAAAAAAAAAAAAAAAAAAAAAAATATTATTATGTTAATCTTTTGAGAAGCTCGAGCGCCTTTGTGAAGCAACTTGAGGCTTCACTTTTATTAAGAAGAGGAAGCCAGCAGAATACTTCCACTTCCCACACAGGAAGTATACACCCTGGGGTGTATACTTCTCGGTGTATGCACACTTGAGAGTTCACTTCAATCCTACTTTAGTTAATAAAGTATTCTTGACTTGTGGTGAACAGGTGACAGGTCCTAATGACCTTCGTGTAGTCGAGAGGTTTGAAACCAAATTAACTGGGCAACCATTCATCTAGTGTCTCATGATTCATGATATATACATGGTTGTATTTCTCTCGGTGTATATACTTTCATCTCTGTTTTCGGGGTTTTTAAGCATTCTTGTCTTGTGGTGAAAAAGGGTTACCGTGTAGCCTTAATGACCCTCGTGCAGCAGACAGGCTTTAAACCCATTAACAAAGCAACTTATTGTCTGGTGACTCTGAACCTTAACTAACACCCTCCACCCAACAGTCACCCCCATGCCCAGCCGTCTGTCATTCCTCGACCAGCAGTCACCCTTGCCCTAAGAGTCTCCCTTCACCCCTCCATAGTCTTGTGACAAGCAGTCACCTGTTGCACAGTTGAGTTTGCGTTTTCATGTGTGCTCTATTTAACATGTACACGTAGTGGTGATCATTTTAAACTTGTTACAGTGTGAAAAACATCATGGGTTAAATAGATTGAAAGTGAATTAACCAAAAATGAACTGTAAATCAGTCATATAATAGTACCGAATACAATCTCCATACAATATACCCACATTTAGTGTATTGGTTTGGAAATAGAATTACAAAAAAAAAAAAAAAGTGGAAGAAACTGCAAGTTTGTTATATTTTTGAGTATATATTGAAAAAGAGCTTTATTTGATGACCCATCAATTTGAACCTAATTCCTCGGGTCGCTTACAAAGTCGATATTGTAAATATTAGAGTAGGACCAGTCGAGTTTGGAAAGAAAGTAAGTATACTGCCGTTTTTTTTTTTTATTCCTACTTTTAAGTTTAGTTTTATTGACGTAATTAATAGGTTTTGCAGTGTTCACAGAACGTACAGTAGGCATAGAATAGGTCTAATTTATTTAAATTGATTAATCTAATATTACCTTGTATGAAGTGTTCTCGGAAGACACTAGTATACAATGCAGACAAGATGAATTCACACGTATGTAGTTACATGGTTTTACTGACGTTTCCGCCACTTGATATTTCTGTAACTTGATAATGTACGCTGGATGATCGCGGAGTTTTGACTTGCGATATTGTGATTAATATTGACCAAATTGCCGGGTCCCACTACGGCACTAGTTTATGATCGAAATCTTAGTGTGGTTGTGCAGGAAACTCGCTTATTTGTTGATTCTTTTTATTTATCTACATGTCTACCACAACGAGGCACTGAATAGGGAATCTATGGTGGTAGGTGGTTGATCTGTCTTGACCCACTACCCGTGGTGGTACGATGTGGTCACTTCTCATAGTACCATAATAAGATATTTAACTACCATATTGCGTCTGGTTCACGTTTACGTAAACGGGTAGCCAGGTTTTCAGTCATTAGATTTTGTATACATTATTTCCAATAGTTTTATTCTATCTGCTGCTTTAAGCATTATCAGTTTTTCAAATTCATCCTGCTTTACGTTTTTTTTTTTTTTGGATCCAGATGAGACTAATCTCCCAGTCTTACGTTCGGTAATTTGTAATGGGTTTTCAGTCTTTATTTTTGGTTAGGGCAGAGTACAATGAATATTAGACTACATATGAGATAGACAAGGTGTGTAAACTTTTTTTTTTTTTTTATATTTTATTGAAAAACGCAATACATAGTTATACATGTAGACAATGTAATCAATGAAACGTATCCATTATATATAACAAAAGAAAACTCCACATTCCCTACCGTAGCACTAAACTTATACATAAGAACTAAACTAAAGACAGCCCACAGCTTCATATACAGGTGGGTTTATTACATCCAAAATTGCAGCCATAAACACAATATGCAATATAACCCAAAAAATGTCACAGGTATTGACATTTTACATAAAACTGTATGTACGAAGACATTCTCAATTATCCAAAAATTCTTTACACACTTATTATTGTTGTATATTAAACTTCATATCAAATACATAATACGTAACACCTCAATAATTACGAAACAAATAAAGGTTTGAAAATAATCTCCACACCTCACCACAGAAAAACTAAACACAGTACAATATAACAAATGATTCATCCCACCTCACTTCCATACACTACATTCGTCCCACCTCACTACCATACACTACATTCATCCCACCTCACTTCCATACACTACATTCATCACCACAAGCGAACTTACACAATCACGTATATTTAGTAATATTTTTCAAATATAATTTCCAGTTTTAAGTAACAAACTTCTTCTACTATATAATGAAATATACATAGTCATTACTATTAAACATTAACTTAAACAAGACTATATTCTTATTCTACAGACGGCAGCAGTTCTTGCCTCACCATCCTAACCCTACTTAACACATTGTACATCAACACATCCTTATATACCCATCACTCGTCAATAATATTCATTGAACTTCACCGAATACCAATATACAACCCATACTGAGTACATGAAATTCTCTTACATACTGCTATATACACTTTATGTATGATAAAAATCACACACATTACATTATCTCATTATTAGCAGTACATTTGGTACACAGACATATTTATCACGCCCTCATGTCCGTTGCTTAATACAACCACCAATCCTGATAATACATCACAACATATGCCAAATTTAACTGATCCATAACATACATCAGTATACCATTCTGAGTATGACCGTATACTTTTCACATGCACACAAATATTGCTCATTTCCATATCATAAAAATCTTAACTTTTCCCTTACAAACCACCACAAACTTACTTAAAACACACTCCACAACTACGCTTCCATTTCACACCATATCACGGAACTCTTCATACATTCCCAAATTCTGAGACGAGCCCGATGCAACCCCTGAAAATCCAAACACATGCCCCCCCCCCCTTTTTTTTTTTTTTTTTTTTTTTTTTTTTTTTTTTTTTTCTTTCCCTTACTCCGCCAACAAACCTCTGACATTCATACTTCGATATCCTTCAGGAAAAACCCTTTCCCATCTACTTCCATATATCCCCCTATTACGACTAAGTGTTTTGTACATTGTTGCAGCCAATACCTTCTTTCGCACCATCCAATCCCCATTACCCCTCATGGCCCATGATACGAAAACAAAATCAGTTATGATGTACACCAAAGCACGCTGCACAGACTCTTCCACACCTCCCACATCTAAACTCAATGCCCTTAATACCGATATCCCTCCCCCACCCACCCTCCTCAAAATCCCACCCATCCACTCCCGTATACACTCCAAATTTTTACAAAAATATACTACATGAAAAGCTGTCTCCCTATCCCCACACACCCTACATACGTCCTCCACCATCAACCCTCTCTCCCGAAGCACCACACCAGACGGCAATATTCCATGAAGGAAACGAAACATTACCTCTCTCACTCTTGGTCTTATGCGCACCAACCGCAACCTTACCCAAATGTCTCCCCATGCATACATTGGGTATATGCCCTCAACATTTGCAATCACCCTCACCCCTACAGCACGCTCCAGAACACCTACCCGTATCCTAGACGGATCTCTAACATACAATAAAGCTCGCAGCACATCCTCACACTCTCTCATCTCTGATCCTACCCACCACCTTCGTGCCTCCTCATATAATGCTTGCACACCCTTCCCCACACGACCGTCCACTCGGATAAACCCCCTCTTCAAATATATACACTTAACCCTTAATCTTATATCTATTAAACCCAATCCACCTTTGTCGACCGGTAGCATAACAACACTTCTACCCAACCAATCACACCCAGAACCCCATATATATCGAAAAACCTTTTTTAGCATTCTAGTTATGTCCGGTCCTGCCAACGGATATACTGCTGCCACATGCCAGACCATACTATATAACATCACATTCACCACTATTACACGTTGATGTATCGTCAAATGCAAGGGTCTCAAAACATTTAACCTACCCACCAACCTATCCACTGCCCTCCCAGAATTAAGCATCCGTGCCTCCCCGGCATTCCCCATATAAATTATCCCACACACCTTTAGTCTATCCACCACACACCAACGCACAGCTGTTTCCCATCGCGCCCTCCCTACCCAATTCCCTAAGACCAATAATTTCGATTTCTCCACATTCACTTTTAAACCTGTAACACCTTCAAAACCACCAATTACATCCTCCACCTCATGTAAACTTTCCTCCCTGCTCATTAGAATTGTTGTATCATCCACATACCCTATTATTCCCATCCCACCATTCTCCACACCACGTACCACCCCTAAACATCGCCCCACAGCCCTATAAAAAGGGTCCTGTATACAAGCAAACAACAGTTGAGACAGAGGACAACCCTGCCTTATGCCTCTACCCATTGAAACCCACTCACCCAATTTCCCATTCACCTGCACACGTACACCTACCCTATTATACAAAGTCTCAATCCAACGTACCATCTCTTCCCCAAAACCCTGCCTCCGTAAGATATGCCACAGTGCCTTTCGTTCTACGCAATCATACGCAGCCTGCCAATCCAATGCTAAGACACCTCCCCCCCTTTCATTCTCCCCCTCCATACTTTCCACAAAATCTTTTATTATTCCATGTCCCTCATACATCGTCCTTCCAGGCACCCCATACTGACCTCTCGCAACAACTCTATCTATCACGCACTTCAGCCTGTTCCCCAAGATTTTTGCGAATATCTTATAATCAGCACATAACAACGACAACGCCCTGTAGTTCTGCACTGTAGTAGGGCCTTCCCCTTTTGGAATCAATACTACTACTGCAGTACGCTGCAACTCGCCCATCCTCCCCTCACTTTTCATCACATTCATCAGGTTCACTAAAAAATCCTTCAACACACTCCAATTCTTCACATAGAATTCACAAGGTAACCCATCTATACCTGGCGCTTTACCTCTCGCCATATTCTCCAAAGCTCTCCATACCTCCCCCTCTTCAATATCCCCACCCAATGCCATACGATCACTTCCACTCAGCACACAAGATACATTCTCTCCCAATCTCTCTAAATCCTCACCGTTCACTCCTACACTCCTCAAATATTTTCCAAACCAACTATCCATAAAACCACTCATACCCTCAGTAGTTCTCAACTCCTGACCCTTCGTATACCCACCTAAGTCCTCGTGTACTACCAGCTTATCAATTTCCATTGCCAACCTGCGTCTCCGCTGACCCCGTAACACACAGGCTGACGGCCTGTCACCCCAAATCGCCTCCTCTAACCCACCTTGCACCCTCGCCTCATCAAATCTCTCATTGTGCATATCCCTTATCTGCCACTTTAATGCTTCAATTTCCTCCATTGGATACACACCTGTCACAGCACCCCTCTGATAACAACCCTGCAACCGCCCCTCTAAATACTGTTGAAGCCCAAATGTCATCCATGCCTCATTCTTTCCCCTTCGCACATAGTATTGCCTGATCCTCGTCTTTGCAACCCCATCCCACCACCCCAATAAATCGCTTGCACTCTTACCCCCACCCCATAAGTCCTCCCACAAACTTTCAAAATCCCCTCCCTCCACCCCCTCACCCAGTAGTCGTACATTCAGCTTCCAGTACCCCAAATATCTCTTAGGCAAACCGTCCCAATTTAAATCAGCATAAACCGCCCTATGATCTGAATAAACGACATTCACCGTCTGCACCCGCGTCACCCTCACTCCCCTTGTCACATACAACCTATCTAATCGTGCAGCATATCCCTTTCTATGAAAAGTGTGCTCTATCTCGCAATCCCCTCCATCAACTATATCCCTCAATCCCACACCTCTCAATAGATCCCCTAAACCTGCCAAAAAACACCCTGCCCCTCTCGGTTCCACATCCTTCCTGCGCACCACACAGTTCCAGTCGCCACCAACTATTGTCACTGACGGTAATGACCGCAAATAATATACCAATACGTTATTCACAAATTCATTCTTTACCCTTACATCATTCTCAGCCGGCACATACACACAAATGACTGCCATCCGCTCACCTCTCCACCACCCATCTATTCTTAACACACGACCCCCCCCCCCCCTTCACTCCTAAGAACAACAAACGGGCTCGTCTCTCGGATCAGGATTCCCACCCCTCCCTTCATTCGCTCCGAATACATCACAAACACTCTGTACCCATCCACCTCCAATTCCTTTCCCAGCTTGAAATTATGTTCCTGCACAAAAACAATGTCTATAGCATAACGTCTTAAAAATCCCTTTACCCACAGACGCTTCTCACTCGCACACAATCCATTAATATTCACTGTCATGCACCGGAAACCTACTTATGTGATTTCACCCTCTGCCCCTTTTCACCTTTCACTGACACGCTTTCAGTGTGTCTGCTTCGTCCACTTTTCTCTCCACTGCCCACTGGTGGCTTCCCCTTATCCAACACCTGACCAGGCGTACCTTTAGTGCTCTCACGCACCACATCAACCCATGGCTTTTTCCCCGGTCTCTGTGCCGGGGTCAAAACATCATCAGAGTCAGAATATGTCGCCGCCCTCTTACGGTTGACACACTCTGCATCCATTTCCAACTCACTGGATGCCTCCCTGTGAATCTCAGCAGTCACCTCAATCACTTCCACCACTCCTGGCGAGTCATCTGCCATGTTCGCCAATCTTCCAAGTTGCTCATCTTCAATCTGAACATTACTCCTCACCATACTCAAGTTATCCTCAGCAACCTGCTTCTCAAAGGATTTTTCCTGCACGTTCACCAGTAGGCCTTCCTCTACCCGCACGTCACCAATCTGCACAGTCTTCCCGTTCTCCATGGCAGATGCCTCACTTCCCACCAACTGTGACAGTGATGGGCTGGTACCCACCAGTGGCAGCTCACGCTCCACTTCCTCACTCCAGGAAGTGCCACTTCTATGTACAGGTGCCTCATCAGCATGACCCACCTCTGGTTCTGGCTCTTTCACCATCTCACTACCTAGGTCCTTTCTCCGCTGCCATCTCCCACACTGGGCCGCCATATGGTCATATGCACCACATAACCTACACGTCTTCTGCTGCCCAGCGTAGTACACCATTACCTGTGTCCTAAATGCGTCCAGTATGACGTAAGACGGGATGGCATGCCTCAACTCCATCTTGATCGTGAACGTACCATCCGGCAAACCGGCATACGCCCCATCCGTCCATTTACCAGCCATAGCCAGGTGTACAGGTCCATACTGTTCAAATACATACCGCAGATCATTCTCGTCCGCCTCAAATGGCACATTTCGGATTTTCACCCATGTGTAATGCTTAGACACGTCGATTAGGCGAACACGTATCGCTGAATTAACATCCACGCTCCTGTCCTGGTACTTGTCAACCAGCCGTTCATACACTCCAGCTGAACTCAGCTTGACGAAAATACGATAGGCACCATTTAGTGCCACACCATACAGTTCTTGATCCGCAACACCATAGGTGTCACGGATAATTTGCGGTAAAAGCACTTGTGCAGACTGAGGCGTTATTGCACCACGCAATAATTCAATGCACACCGTGTGCAAACGCCTTCTCACAGACTGCGCCATGTTGTGAAAATATGTCTCCTCCAATGGCCAGCAGAGGGCAGTAGTCACACGTCTGCACTCTGCGCAGGTCAAGCGGCGAATGGTTAGGGCAGAGTACAATGAATATTAGACTACATATGAGATAGACAAGGTGTGTAAACTTTAGGGTCTCTGGGAAAAGACCCGAAGAGCCTCGGGACACGAGTCACTAGTCTGTAGGGAAACGTTAACCAGCATTCTATGATATTCACTTTAAATTCGCCTGACGTGCATTAATCAAACTATATTTCTAGACATTTCGCTGAAGTCAGTGCTGAGGTGGGTTAATTTTATACTATACCTTTAAAATTTCCACTTGGCAACTTGTCTTTTTCTTATGGAAAGACATAAATGCCGAATGTTTACCTTAATAGGCAACTTTTCGTCCACACAGTGGGCTTTGTCAAACATCTCGCCTTTGAGTCTGGCTGCAGTTTCTCTGAACTGCAGCAACTTATTTACAACAAAACTGTGATTACTACTGTAACAATCTGTGGATATTATCCAGCCTAACTGAGAAATGTTCTACAAATCTCGTGGGAGGAAAAATCTACTAGGATGTTGGAAGGACGGGTTTGTATCGTCACACTTCTGCGTCTGCTGTGACGCTGGAAAACGGTTGTACTGGAGGGGAGGATATAACTACGTACAAAATATTGAGAGGAATTGACAAGGGGAACAAAGACAGAATTTTTCAGAAATGAGAAATTGGCCCCCAATGGAAATAAATGTCTTTCTTGGGTTATCCTAGGAGAGGGTTTCAGGGGTAAACTCCCCCCTCAGCCAGATCTGTGACAAGGCCTATACCTGAATCAAGTTACTTAACACGTGGACACAGCTGGAAGTTGGAAACTCTGTCGTAGGGTTGTTACCTGGAGTGTTTACTCCCGGTAATAGCCCTATGACTTGTATTTCTTCAGCCTTAGTTGTCAGGAGGTGGAACAATCCGGAGAGTGAAGTGGTAGAGGCAGGATCCATTTATAGCTTCAAGATGTGTGGTAAGGCTCTTGAATCCAGGACCTAGTTGCGACCAGAGAAGCGGGGCCAGGAGCAGTGATGCGAACCCTGCAGGCACATGTAGGAAAGTACATGTAGAAGAGTACTCGCTAAAGAGTTTGTCGTGAAGGGCTCTTTATCCAAGGAATTGAAGCAACCCTCTCCTGTCTGACTTTTTTGGGTTATCCTAGGTTCTCTACACATATGCTGCTATGTATGATAATTCTATGTAACTGTATTTGTGTATACCTGAATAAACTTACTTACTTACTTACTTACTTACTTACTTACTTACTTACTTACTTACTTACTTACTTACTTACTTACTTACTTACTTACTTACTTACTTACTTACTTACTTACTTACTTACTTACTTACTTACTTACTTACTTACTTACTTACTTACTTTTACTTACTTTTACTTACTTTTACTTACTTTTACTTACTTTTACTTACTTTTACTTACTTTTACTTACTTTTACTTACTTTTACTTACTTTTACTTACTTTTACTTACTTTTACTTACTTTTACTTACTTTTACTTACTTTTACTTACTTTTACTTACTTTTACTTACTTTTACTTACTTTTACTTACTTTTACTTACTTTTACTTACTTTTACTTACTTTTACTTACTTTTACTTACTTTTACTTACTTTTACTTACTTTTACTTACTTTTACTTACTTTTACTTACTTTTACTTACTTTTACTTACTTTTACTTACTTTTACTTACTTTTACTTACTTTTACTTACTTTTACTTACTTTTACTTACTTTTACTTACTTTTACTTACTTTTACTTACTTTTACTTACTTTTACTTACTTTTACTTACTTTTACTTACTTTTACTTACTTTTACTTACTTTTACTTACTTTTACTTACTTTTACTTACTTTTACTTACTTTTACTTACTTTTACTTACTTTTACTTACTTTTACTTACTTTTACTTACTTTTACTTACTTTTACTTACTTACTTACTTACTTACTTACTTACTTACTTACTTACTTACTTACTTACTTACTTACTTACTTACTTACTTACTTACTTACTTACTTACTTACTTACTTACTTACTTACTTACTTACTTACTTACTTACTTACTTACTTACTTACTTACTTACTTACTTACTTACTTACTTACTTGCTTGCTTGCTTGCTTGCTTGCTTGCTTGCTTGCTTGCTATTCGCTGTTGAACCCCTAAAAGGTTCAGCGCATCCCCATGATTAATTTTAGACGTCAATTTTTAAATATGGAAATAGTCCCGTTCTTTGTCTTTATTAGGTTACTCGAAGCTGTTTTACGTTGTATGACTTGTCTATGACTCCTAATTAAAAACTATAAAACTTAAGACTACCTAGTTTAGTCTACGTGAACACTGAAAATTAAAAAAAAACTTCCTGTAAAGAGAAAATGGTTTCTTTGTATAACTAGCTTATTTTTACGTATTTTCTCCGGAAGACCTGTACAGATTAACCCGGTGGATTAGTAACCCATTACCCAAAAAATAGAATGTCAGGATTGGCTTGTTCCCACTGAGGTCTTTTTCATCCTTTCCTCCAGGATGCGACCCAAACTGTCTCCTCACACTAGGGAATGATTTCTTTACAGCTAACGATTGTGTACCTATTATAAGCTGATTTTTGTTGATAACTTGGTTACTTATTTTTAGTATATCTCCTCTTATTGTAACTGTTTTTTTAAAGTTGAGTTATTTAGCTATTTTAACTTTCAAGGCTTAAATAAGATAATACGAGAACCCCAATAGAAATGTCACTGATTTCACTGGATTATCTTAGGTAATTTGCACCGCATAATTGTAATGGTATTCCTGTGCCTAGATTAACTTACTGCTAGGTGAACGCAGGCAGCAGATGTTAGGAAATATGCCCAGTGTTTCTGGATTTGGTTAGTCTAGGCTAAGAACATCTTAATTTTTCTAGGATGTGGAATAGTCTTGCAGATTTCTCGAGTAAGTTTATTTAGGTACGGGTACTTAAATAAACTAAGTTTGTGTACATGTACAATTATCATACCTAGTAACGTGTAAATTATCTAGGATCTCCCTCCCCCCCCCAAAAAAAAAAGTAGTGACCCATTTCCAATGGTGTAGGTTAACCCTTCATACGGACAGTATGGGTTGATTATGGAGTTTTGTTCATGGAATTTCACACCAGGTAAATTTCACTTCATGAATTGATAATCCCTGGTGGACGAAGCTCTGCTATCAAAACTTTGGGGCCCCAGTCCCTGGACCCATTATACCTCTGTAATCTTTTGACTACCGCCCACAGGATGGGTTTGGGTTGCATAATAAACATTAAATTAACTTAAACAATGTGGGGGAAAAATGTGCATAGTTCAGTACGTTTATTAATCTGTTTCGCCATGGGCAACTTTACAAGTGTTAACACACATCTGTGGCATCATACCATTATCTTCCATAAGAATGGAGAACATTGCAGCAGGCCTACTGTCCTATGACTCACGAAATCGTAATGACACGATTGCAAACAAACCATACCCCGGCCGGGATTGAACCCGCGGTCAGTCTCAAAACTCCAGCCCGACTATTATTGTGGCTAGCTGGTCTTCTTGGTGGCTAACGCGACGGGCTGGAGTTTTGACTCTCTGACCGCGGGTTCAATCCCGGCCGGGGCATGGTTTCTACTGTCCTATGCTTGGCAAATTCTCAAATTCAAACTTTCGTAGTTCATAGATATTCATAACCTGCACATTTTATTTTTTTACTTCAACTGTTTAAAAAAACAGTGAAAGACTATTAAAAATTTACAGGCTTTGACTAGTATGTCTGGAGTCTTTACACAGTCACAAGGACAATACTGGCAGTGTAACCTGACTACGGATTTCATCTCTCGTGTCCTCCGGGCATCTTTCCGATGTCACTCTTGTCTTTTCGGACAACCGAAGAATCCAGGTTCGTATGTTTGATTGAAAAATAAATTTTCTACATTTATTAGCATATATATATATATATATATATATATATATATATATATATATATATATATATATATATATATATATATATATATATATATATATATATTTATATATATATATTTATATATATATATATATATATATATATATATATATATATATATATATATATTTATATATATATTTATATATATATATATATATATATATTTATATGTATATTTATATATTTATATATATATATATATATTTATATATTTATATATATATTTATATATTTATATATATATATGTATATATTTATATATATATTTATATATCTATATATATATATTTATATATTTATATATATATGTATATATATATATATATATGTATATATGTATATATATATGTATATATAGGGCGTAATGACGTCAGTTTGTTGTACTACGTACATCTCTATTTACTAAAGTACATGTACAAGGTATACAGGCCGCCTAACTGACATCAGTGACATACTATATAGAAAACTCCTTGTTAGGCTGAGCATTTTGGGTAAATTAGGTCAGTTTTGTCCCGGGATGAGACCCACACCAGTCGACTAACGCCCAGTTATCCATTTTAAATTGATGGGTGGACAGGGACAGCAGGTGTCTTATGGAAACACGTCCCTAATGTTTTCCAGCCGTACCTGAAGAGATTCGAACCCCAGATCTCAGTGTGTCAGCTGAGTGCGCTAGCGATTGAGCTACGTGACTACCTGGAGTATACCAGGAGAGGGTTTTGGGGGCCAAAGCCCCCGCGGCTCTAAGACCAGGCCTCGTGGTGGATCAGGTTCTGATCAACCAGGCTGTTATTGCTGGCCGCACACAAATTAACGTAAGAGCCACAGCCTGGCTGGTCAGGTGCTGACTTTAGGTGCTTGTCCAGTGCTTTCTTGAAGATAGCCAGGGATCTAATCTAATCCCCCTTATGTATGCTGGGAAGCAGTTGTACAGTCATGGTCCCCTGACACTTAGAGTAACTTCAGAAAGTGCATGTTTATAGAGGGACCATAGATATCAGATTATCTTTTAGTTGTAACTAAAGTGAGAGTAAAAGATAGATGGGATATACGGAGAATGAAATCCGCAAGTAAGAGGTGAGGGTTCATAAACTAGAGGACAAGGCAGCTAGGGCAATATATAAATAACTATTGGAAGATGGGCAAGTGAGTATAGGCAATGAGGTTGAAGTTGTATGGGGTAGATTTAAGAATGGAGTGTTACTGTTCAGCAGAAGTTTGTGGTTAAAGGAAAGTCGGTGAAGGTGGAGAGAGAGATTGGTGGAATAATGAGGTAGAGAGTAGTAAGAGAAAAGCGTGCAAGTTTTTTTTGCAAAGTAGTGATACAACTCGGGAGGAGTATATGGAGAGAGGTTGATAGTGAAGAAATACAAGAGAATGGCTGAGATGCTATCAACAAATCTGGGTGAGAATAAGAAAGTCTTGGAGTGAGATTAATAAGTTGAATCTAGGGTAACTATAAGATTCGAGTCTAAAATAGTTATTAGATGAAGAGTTAGAGGTATGGAAAGATGGAGGGGATATTTTGAGGAACTGTTAAGTGTTGATGAAGACTGGGAAGCTGTGATTTCGTGCACTGGGCAGGGAGGTACATCTTGTAGGATTGAGGAATTCGCCAGTTTGGTAGTTATTATTGAAAAGGTAAGACAGAGCAGGATCGCAGATGAACAAGAAGGCTTTAAGAAGGGTAGAGGTCTGTAGACCAAGTGTTGACAGTGAAGCAGGTGTCTTTAAGAAAATTCGTCCTAATGTTTTCACGCGTACAGGGAATAGACCCCTCGGACCTCAGTATGAGCGGAGTGCGCTAGCGATCGATCGAGCTACAGTGGATTACCTCCCACTCACCTGGAGCTATCTGATCCCTTCGGGCTTGGGGCTTACTCGTAATCTCCAATTCACAGGCATTCCTTATCTTTGTCACACAGGCTCACAAGTTGATTTTGGCTACGAGTTCACCGGTGTTCAAGGTTATGACGTATGGCGCTATGGCAACAAACAAAATCACTTTAGCTTGCGACTCTTACGAGATGTTCCAGTTGCTGCTCTGCTACATATATAAGGAGGAGATCAACCTTACAGAAGTGTTTGTAGGGATTCAGATGTAACATCTTACACACAGGTACCAAGTGGACACACTCGCTCTCTATTGCTCCAAGGTAAGATAGCTGAGGATTTTTTGTAGCAATACTGGATAAACCGGCTATGTCCAGTTATAATATACATTCTAATTATAATTGATTATATATTTTTTATAATTTTTTGAATTATATTTTTATGTATATAACATATACTGTATACATGTAACTAGATCAGGTATGTTAATAGGTGGACTGATCAGAAGTTTTTTGATGCCGATGACGAGGGGCTCTTGATGCGAGGAATTGCATTTTGTCCTTCATTCCTTGGATTAAACCTGTCTCCTATTCTTTCAGGAGCTATGTGGACCCTATTTAGCACCCCCCTAAAAAAAAGGAGGGGGGGGAATTAATCCATATAATTCTACTCGTATAAATAGAAGATTTTTAATGTTTTTGCAAAATTAAGACATTAATAGGCTCATAGTAAGCTTCTGGGTAGGTTTGAGTCATGGTTTTTGTTTATCCCGGGTTAATAATCTGATTTTCTTCTCCTTGACATGTGCACCTCGATAATGCACGATAGTTCTTAAATTTAGGTGAAAGTAGATCTCGGCAGACAGCTTCCTGAATGTCTGGAAGATGTTATCCATCAGGCCTGATTAACCAGGTTTTGTTATTACCGGCCACACTCTGTCACGCGTACTATCTACAACTGGGCTGATCAGAAACGGACGTGAGTTTCAGGATTCCTGTTGACAGCCAGGGATCAGTTGGAAATTCCTACTTTTGTATAAGGGAACGATGTTGAAAAGTCTTGGACCCCTAACACTTGTTACCAACCCTGCTTCTCGCTGAAGGAATTTTGCACCGCCTGTTGAACTATCCTGGTTCAGTGTAAGAATTATTAGCCTTTTCGGGAACAGTCCCACTAGGCTTTTCCAGGTGTAAATTATGATGCATGTTGCTTGTTCCTAGGACACGTGTTAAGGGATTTTCAAACTTCTCTAATTTAGGAAATTGACTGGAGGTTATACGTGCAGAGAACGTTCTCCGTACATTACCTAGGTCTGCAGTTTCAGCCACCTTAGTGGGCTGTTGATGTTCGTCAATATTCCAGCCTAGAGAGAACAAGCTACTCAGACGGCTCATTTCCCTGGTATCCCTTGTTTTGAAGCCATTCACCAGGCTCTGGCTTTTGTCCTAGATCACATTCCCCCACAACCATTGGTTCTCTTCTGATTCCCAATCTTCCCTGGCACTTTTGTGCTCTGCCCGTCCACGGTCACTGCGCGTCCTCGTTCGTCGGACACAATCTTTCCTCCTGCGCTTCTTGCGGAGCCCAGGTTGGAGCATCTTCCTTCAGTGGGTACCCGCCCATGTTGGAATCCGGGGCAATGAAGTGGCAGATCGGGCGGCCTCCCTCGCGCGCGCGCACTTCCTACTATTACCCCTCTTGCCCTGGGCCACAGTGATTTCACAAGGGCTATTTGGAAGGGAATCCGTCATCAGTGGCAAGAGGGCCTGGCACCCTCCCTCTCTTCGGCGTTGGGCTCTGTCCGAACTTTAAATGGCCCCTGCCCTTAGGCTCGCCATCCCAACCGCTCGGTGGACGTTGCACTGACTCGCCGTAGAGTCGGGCACTCCCGACTGGCGGCTCATCTGTACCGCCTTCGGATGACGGACTCGCCGTACTGCCCGTGGTGTCCTTCAACCCGAGACGGTGGAACACTTCCTGCTGTGGTGCCCACGTTATCACTACACTGACTACTCTCCGTGCTGCCTTGCGCACGCTTGGGGTGCACACTTTCACTCTACGTGTCCTTCTCAACGGGGGGGGGGGAGGGTTCCGCCCTCTGGACCGTCAGGAGATATTGGCCTGTACCTGCTCCTTCCTGCTGGCTTCAGGGCGTATCAGGGACATAATACATAATTATTAGTCAAAACATTCTTCCACTTTGGTCGAAGCCCCTTCTCCTAGTACTGGACGGCCGGGCTCAATACGGCATATGCTGTCAGTAGCCCTGAAACCCAACAGAAGAACAGTTTTCCTCGTGGTTGTGATAGATTGCTGTGATCCTCTTTACATTATTTACTCCTAAGTCCTTGCAGTATCTCGTTCTGTTGCGTGGGTCTAGTGGTATTTTCCGTCCTACTTTTTTCCTTAATTTTCCCATAGTGAGTAACAGAAGTTATTCTTCATAGAACTTCATATTGCTTTCTGTGCCCCACTGGAAAACTTCAATTTTATCCGCTTAGAGAATTAGCAGTGTCCTCAGTGCGTACTTCAAAAGTCCTGTTCGCCCGCTTCCCCATGATCTCCCATTGTCTGCAGTACTTGATGGTAGAGGTGACGCTGGCGACATTACCTCTCGTGTACGACTGGACGCTCCTGCTGAGGACTTCCTACTGCTGCATCACTGTACAGAGGTACGTACCCTCTCTAAACCCTCAAGGAGGGCGCTTGATGTTGATGGGCTCTTGATTCCTGGTAAACACAGCTTCCTCCCCTCTTCTGATAAATATGAAGTCTCCCATTACCAAGACGCTGCATAACCCAAACGGGTTTGTAATGAATGTAATATTGTCCCTAGATATTATAGTGTTTTAAAGTGTAAAGAACGAGGCTGGAACCTCCAATAACCCAGACCTCCGGTCTGGGTTATTGGAGGTTATTGTTTTATATCCGATAAGAGAGTTAACATTACGACATTAGCCCACAGTGGGGCTTGTCGTAAATCACTTTTATTTATAAAGACCTCACCGTGAAACATTAATATCTTGCGGGAGCAAGTGATTTTTTTTATTAGCGCTGCCGCTGCCATTCTCCCTAAATATTCTCGTACTGGGCAGGTGTTGGTGATGGCGGCGGACAACGTTCTGGAGTCTTCCGAGATCATCTTTATGCGAAGGTCGTCCCTCTGGCAGCTCTTAACTAACCCGAGGCTCTGCATGTCCTCTGAGATTATAATCATCAAGGCCATCACTGCCTGGTAAGATAGTATATCATGCTGAGTAGTGAGCTGAATAGACCTGTATGTTGTGAGGACGTGCCTGATAACCTCTATGAACGGAACCAACAGCGCCTTTGGAACAGTTGCATCAGCAGGTTCGAGTTAAAGGAAACTAGGAGAGTTACGGCATCTGAGGAAAAAGGGGATTCGTAGCAGTCCTATGAGCAAATCTTAACGGCGAAAGCTGGATAGTGGTGGAAAGTAATGAAGCTGAAGATATGCAGGAAGGATGAAGAGATGGAATTTCCTTGCTGTGCTCCAAGACTGATAAAGGACGACCAACATAGCAACCAACAGATACAACGGTACGGAAAGACGCAGATAGTCTATGGACGAGGCAGAGCGCGTGTTTTCCAGGTGCTGGGATGTCATCTGTTGACTGGACAGCATCAGGTTTGGTAATGGGGCGCTTATTTGACAGTGCTGGAGGCAGTGATGGTGGCACGCAGAGGACCTAATTACCAAGCATGACGCAGCGATTCATAAAAGGGAGGGATATATGTCTATATCCGAGGAGCGGTGTTGGAAGTAAATTGTCCAGAGCAAGTTGTTGATGGCAAGCTGAAAAAGCACTTGAGAATATTGCTGTACCATTCATCGACAACTGGGACAGTTTTTATGGCTGGAATGACCGACGTATGCAAGAGATGGGGTTTATTCATATAGGGCAGAAGTGGCAACTTGACCTACTTCAGTGGAGTACTAGGGTTTTAAACTTAAAATGGTATGGTCTTCTGTGCGAGAAATGGTTTGTGGGACAATTGATTTAAACTATTAATGATAAAGGCTTATTTTAGATAATAAAATGGAAAGGGGACGAGTGACATGGAAAAGATAGACGAAATTATTTTTTAATGTATACTATACATTTCGTCAATGCTAGAAAAAAAGATGAAAGATTTGAGATTGGTTGCATGTGCGGCAAACTTTTTTGCAATAACTGAGAAGTGGCTTAATTTGAAGTAGGGACGTGATTGCAGTCACATTAAAGGGTTTGTTGATAAAAAAATATATTGGGAGGTAGGTAATGACTGTCAGGAAAATTTGAATTGCTGTATATAAAAAAAAAAAAAAATTATGAAGACTGAAGGAAATGTTAAGGGTTAGAGGCTAACTTGATAATTCTAGAAAATTTTTAACTTTTTACTGGAATTCATTAACTGGGAATCTGTTAAGCTACCTGAAGTGGCGAGTTGACCCGTGTCAGTGAAGATCTGCTCTGATTTGTGCTAAAGTACTGGAGTATTAAAGATGGCCTCTGTGACCTTTTGAGAAGCTGTACCTTAGGCGAAGGTGGAGCTGGAAGAAGCTAGGAGGGAGACGAAGCTCCCTAGAGGGAAGATTAATCCCTGGAACAGCTAATTTTAGATCACCTGAATTGATGAGAGTACTTGCTACAACTACTGGTGGGAAGGACAGGGTGGAAAATGAAAGCTCGCGAAACTGCTGTTGACTCTTGATTCCTTGTCTGTGCTGCCTGTTAAATGTGGGTAGACCACCGAGGACAACGAACGCCACCTGGGACAGTAAGAACATTGTTCTTGTTAAGGACTGTCAGATTAGATACAAGAGGAGGATTTTTCATTAGAAGGATAAGAGTAGGAAGTAGAGGGTGTGCTTTCTTGGGCCGGGATGGAGAATATAATAAAAGTATTGACCGAATCATGAATAATACTGTATTTTCTACAAGTACATGTATAACGTATACAGGCCTGGCTGACATCAATGATTGGAATCCATCCTATTATTTGTCTCGGTGCTGGATGTTGACCAGCAGAGCGGCCAGGACTTGAGTATCAGGTGTTGGATAGATATATATTAGACATGTTACTGAGGAGGAGAGTTGGAAATGAATGGGTAGCCTCTTAATCAGATCAAAACTGTACAAGCTCTACGGATTTAGCTCATTTCCGTGAACATAGTTCTTGTTAATGTGAAGTATAACAGGATAACCTTAATATTCTAGGTCTTTGGAATTAACGTGATTATTTTGGTATTTCACTTAATGCTAGGAATATCTTTAAGCCTAATTTAAATAAAAAGAATTATTTACTCAGGTTTAACAAAATTCTGACTATTTCAGGGGAGTAGAAAATGCTGGTTACCATCCACATCCAGCAGAGACTAGCCTAGTTTTAACACCTCTGGAGAACGCGAGGCGGAACAGAAGAAGCAATAGCCGCCATGCAGGACAGTGTGGGTCAGTTGTTCATAATGGTGTAGAGCACTTGGACTCCTTCAAACCGGCCACCAGTGAGCTCAAAAAGACGGTGGAGGAGTTCCTGCCCCTCGTGCGTTTCGACGAGATGTCAGTGGAGGAGCTAGTGACTTGGGTGTTTCCCTCTGTTATTTTCACCGGCGATGAATGTGTAGCTCTAGTCATGAATGTGAAAGGCATTCACACCTCTGCTCTCCCTGCTTCCGTCTCTCACATGGAGAACATTGGACGAAAAAGGATGCCAAGGTCGACTATGTTACTATCTCTAAATTCGACGAATGGTTCCAGCAGTGAATACATTTACTACAATAAAGTGAACATGAATTTGCTTCAGAATATCCTGAATAATAAATTCGAATTTTCGATTCTGCATATGAGGTGATTGTAAGAGGCGTTTGCCAGGGAACATCTTGCTCCTTCAGACAACCTGTTAGACTCTTACCTACCAAGTCTTACAAAATTGTCTTGACTAATTCCAACGCCCTGTGCGCGTACCACATCAACACCTTTGTATCTGAGATACAAGATGGGGTGTCATTTTCTGGCCAGACCACCTGCAATGGTAAGATAGTTCTAACCTACCTTACTGACGCTGCGCATGAAGAATAACTTAGATGTAGTTACGTGGAAGTTGACTTCGGGTCTACGCAGTAGATCTGCATGAATTCCAAATGAGACCTGGATATATTTTTCCCCAGATGTTTTTACAAATTAAAATAGCTTCAATCAGTTGCAAGAAATTACACAATTCTTGACTATAATATATAAATACACGTATACATATACATGCAAATAAGATCACAATAAACAGGTGGTATCACAACATGCAGAATAACCCACTGTGGAAAAAAAAATAGTATAATTCCAAGCGATTTCGTGATCTTACGTTATCGTTGATGAGAGAAATCACGAAAGAGTTCAGATTTTTTTGAAGTTATTTTGAGATATAAATTATATATATAAATAATTACACATACTCGGGGCCAGGAGCTGTGACTCGACCTGTAAAACCAAAATTGAGTACGTACACACGTGCATAGCATTAGTTCAAGTATTTTATCCATCCATTTTATTCATTTACTTGTTTTTTTCTGTTGCATAATTTTCTGTAGTAATTTTTTTTTTGACTTAAATTTCCAGTTTTCATTTTTATCTTTGACAAAAGTTCTTGACAGAATTTAATTTTCTAGGAATTCACTTTTATATGTAAATCAGTTTTTAAAGTGGATATAAAAATGAGTGTTTTATTTACTCAAAATAATTAATAGAGAAAGCGGATGGGGGGGGGGGGGGGACGGGACAATAGTTTGAGACAATGTAATTTTTTTTTTTTTTGGTTGGGGGGGTATTTAAAGCCTTGGTGCTTTTCGTTCATTCCCTGTTGAAAGCCTCTATGCTGAGGCGAATGTTCCTTCCTTAGCTGATCGTCGTGGTGCTCATTACCTTCGTTACTTTGTCCGCTCTCATGGCCTTCGTGTTCCTTCTACGTGTAGGTTGGTCTCGGATATTAGTAAAAACCCATTATTTGTTCCCCACCTCTGCTTACTCCGACCGTTTTCTCTTCATCTTCACTCCTGTCTTCTGTCCAGTTGCCTCCCTTGTATGTTCATTTAGCTTTTTCCCTTTGCTTTGGAAGGTTCCGACGATTCGTCTGTTTTTTCCCTACTGTCGTGCGCCAAAGCTCTCCTACCTACGACTACTACTATTTTTCTTGATCACCTCCGGTCACATGCTCATGCCGTTGCTGTTTATACAGATGGTTCTAAATCATCTGACGGTGTTGGGTTCGCGGCGATGTTCCCTGACTATGTTGTCCGAGGTCATTTGTTACTCTGCTAGTATTTTTTACCGCAGTTGTATGCCATCCTCGTAGGACTTCCCAGTATTACACACGTCTCCTTCGACGTTTGTGATCATTTCAGATTCCCTCATTGCTTTACAAGCCATTAAATAATTTGATTCCCCTCTTCCATTAGTCCTTCATATTCAACTATGGTTGCGCCGTGCGGCTAGGAAAAACAGACGTAGTTTTCTGTTGGGTCCCTGGACACGTTGATGTGTAAGGCACTGAACAAGCAGATGCTGCTGCGTGGTTAGCGGTGCATGATCTTCCAGTTAGAGATATTCCGTTCAGAAATTATTTTCGATCATCTTGACTCTTCTTCACGACCGTTGGCAACAATGGTGGTCGGACATGCACCATAACAAATTACTCTATTAAACCGCTTTTAGGTTTGTGGCCATCTTACCACCGTTGCCGTACTCGGGAGACTGCTCGCTCCCGTCTCCGCATTGGCCATACTCGCCTTACCCATGGCTCTCACGGACAACACCATAATCCTCTGTAAGGTTTGTCGGGTCCCTATTTCGGTTCTCACTTTCTTGTAGATTGTCCGGTTTATCAGCGAGCTCGCACGATTTACATCCACTGACGCCGTCGCCTTAGAGCTCTTGCCTTATCTTTCCTTCTTGCAGATGGTCCTGCTTTTGACTGTCACCTTTAGACTTTCAGTAACTGCTCTATTACACAAGCTTTGACACACAGCCCCTAGCGTCCCTTCCAGCCCTTTCCTCCCCTCATCTCTGATCCCCTGTCCACTTAGCTGTTTATAGCCCCGGTACTATTTTCTGCCCTGCAGCGCTGCACGACCCTTGTCAGTTTAGTGCAGGTCCTCTGTTCCATGCTGTTCCTGATCTTCCATTTCTGTGTTCCTTATTGTTCCAAACCTTTCACTCTTCCATGATAAATGCTGTTCAGACCTTCTATGACTTCGTTGCGTGTTCCGCCAGACTATTCTCCTGTTTTTCTGTTCTTGACTGTTGCTTCCCGGCCCGTCCTGAACACTTATCCCCGTTCTGAATGTTATCCCCAGTGATAATCAGATAACTCCATCTGAAGACCTTGATGCCTTGTGTGGATTACAAAGGTGCCTTGGACTATACAAAAGTCTTAACGTTTTGTGGAAATCATAACCATGTCCAACTCTCGACTTAACTTTCCTGTCACCCGTCGATTTTCCCTCCATCCCGTCGACTGCCACCCTTCAACCCATTCCTCTCATTCCGTCGACTTCAAAATAATTTCCTGCATTTCTAACTCCCTGACTCGGCTGTCGGAGAGACGAGGGAGATAAACTGCCATTATAAACTGGTTTTGCTGTGGGTCTGAAATGAGATTTGTGGGTTTAATAGTTGCCAGAGGAGCCACTGACTTGTGCAATGGTTGGGTCACTAGGCATGATGCCTTGCCCAGGTAGGATAGGCGGTGAGTGAAAAATTTAGTTTCTTCTGTAAGTGTTAGTTGGCTGGCATAAAGCCTAGCGACTACTCGGAACAATTTAGGTTTCTCGTAAACCTGTTTACCACCACTCGGTCCCAAATACAGATTTAAGTGGATTAAAGTAAATTAGCCCATACACACAGCCGCAGTAGGTGTAGAAAGGGATTTTCAGTGGTCACTGAGGCTGAGTATATTGGCTCCTTGACGCGGTGTCCGGGCTCTGGATTCTAACAATTGTATCTCATCTTTCATTGCTCAGCCCTCCCTCCTTCTTTTAGCCTCTTCAGAAAAGGAGAAATATCCTTTCTAAAGTTATGTTTTTAAGATGGAGCGAAAAGGAATTATGAGCCCTGTTGTAACATAGCTTCCATTGGTAGTGCTGAAATGGTCGTTCAGAT
>NC_091346.1:18553607-18556107 GCF_038502225.1 Cherax quadricarinatus
TTAGGAACTTAAGGCCTGGCAACACCTGTGGATAGAGACGGTTTCTCAATCCATTCCTTCGAGGGATGTCCCTTGATGCCAGTGAAGGGTTCTTGATCCAGGGAAATGGAGATTGCATAATCTTCCCTGGATTAAACCCGTCTGCCTCCCATTTTTAATTGTGATGTGTTATATGGATATATATATACATACACACACACACACACACACACACACACACACACACACACATATATATATATATATATATATATATATATATATATATATATATATATATATATATATATATATATATATATATATATATATATATATATATATATATATATAGTATATACACATATATATATACATATATATATATATATATATATATATATATATATATATATATATATATATATATATATATATATATATATTTATATATTTATATATATATATATATATATATATATATATATATATATATATATATATATATATATATATATATATATATATATATATATATATATATATATATATATATATTCATTCATACATTCTTTGTATAAAGCATATACAACAATACATTCTGATAAACCCTCAATCTGTATATGCTTCTAAATTCAGTACACTTCAGCTGTAGTTTAACAGACTGGATGAAACCTCACCATTAGTTATGCTTAGTCTCCCCTCGGGGCAATAAATGGCCGGTGGGAAATAAATGGCCCTCAGCTCCCCGGGTTCGCCGCATTATTTTCATGGGAGAAGGAATAAATAGCTGGGAATATGGCTATTAACGCAGCAAGGCTGCAGCGGCTGTCACAGCAGGATAAAACACAGCAAAATAGGGTTCGTTTAGCGCATTTCTATGATCTGTTTCTGATGATACGAGACTGTTTAAGGTGCAAGAGGGAGAGGGGGAACCTTGCCAAATTCTAGGCGATATCGGCCATTGTCACACTACCTGGCGTATACCTGGAGAGGATTTCGGGGGGCTCAACGCCCCCGCGGCCCGGTCTGAGATCAGGCCTCGTGGTGGATTAGGGTCTGATCAACCAGGCTGTTGGCCGCACGTAAACCGACGTATCAACCACAGTCCGGCTGGTCAGGTACTGACTTTAGGTGCCTGTCCAACGCCTTCTTGAAGATAGTCAGGGGTCTATTGATAATCCCCCTTATGGATGCTGGGAGACAGCTGAACAGTCTTGGGCCCCTGACACCTATTGTGTTGTCTCTGTTTTAATAATAATAATAATAATAATAATAATAATAATAATAATAATAATAATAATAATAATAATAATAATAATAATAATAATAATAATAATAATAATAAAATTATTATTATTATTATTATATTATTATTATTATTATTATTATTATTATTATTATTATTATTTCTTTCTTTCTTTCAACACACCGGCCGTATCCCACCGAGGCAGGGTGGCCCAAAAGGAAAAACGAAAGTTTTTCCTTTTACATTTAGTAATATATACAGGAGAAGGGGTTACTAGCCCCTTGCTCCCGGCATTTTAGTCGCCTCTTACAACACGCATGACTTACGGAGGAAGAATTCTGTTCCACTTCCCCATGGAGATAAGAGGATATAAACAAGAACAAGAACTAGTAAGAAAACAGCAGAAAACCCAGAGGGGTGTGTATATATATGCTTGTACATGTATGTGTAGTGTGACCTAAGTGTAAGTAGAAGTAGCAAGACGTACCTGAAATCTTGCAGGTTTATGAGACAGACAAAGGACACCAGCAATCCTACCATCATGTAAAACAATTACAGGTTTTCGTTTTGCACTCACTTGGCAGGACGGTAGTACCTCCCTGGGCGGTTGCTGTCTACCAACCTTCTACCTATAATTATTAATATTATTATTATTATTATTATTATTATTATTATTATTATTATTATTATTATTATTTGAAAATGTTCCTGTTCTCTCCTAATACCTTCTTCCTTTTCTATTCCAAAAGTATTTTGTATGTCGCTGTTATATCTCCTCTTCCCTCGGTCTCTATGTCAATACATATCCTACAAACCTCCTCGAGTTTCAATTTTCAAGACCCCTAGTCATTTAATACCCCTAATTATTTTCATACAACCTAATTTTTTAAAAAAACTTAATCATTTTCAAGACCCTTTATCATTTCAAGGCCCCTAATTGTTTTCAAGGCCCCTAATCGTTTTTAAGGCTCCTAATCGTTTTAAAGGCTCCTAATCGTTTTCAAGGCCCCTAATCGTTTTCAAGGCCCCTAATCGTTTTCAAGGCCCCTAATCGTTTCCAAGGCCCCTAATCGTTTTCAAGGCCCCTAATCGTTTTCAAGGCCCCTAATCGTTTCCAAGGCCCCTAATCGTTTTCAAGGCCCCTAATCGTTTTCAAGGCCCCTAATCGTTTTCAAGGCCCCTAATCGTTTTCAAGGCCCCTAATCGTTTTCAAGGCCCCTAATCGTTTCCAAGGCCCCTAATCGTTTTCAAGCCCCCTAATCGTTTTCAAGG
>NC_091346.1:18561107-18566107 GCF_038502225.1 Cherax quadricarinatus
AAGCCCTTCGCACACAAAACCTCCTTTACCCCCTCCCTCCAACCTTTCCTAGGCCGACCCCTGCCCCGCTTTCCTTCCACTACAGACTGATACACTCTTGAAGTTATTCTGTTTCGCTCCATTCTCTCCACATGTCCGAACCACCTCAACAACCCTTCCTCAGCCCTCTGGACAACAGTTTTGGTAATCACGCACCTCCTCCTAACTTCCAAACTACGAATTCTCTGCATTATATTCACACCACACATTGCTCTCAGACATGACATCTCCACTGCCTCCAGCCTTCTCCTCGCTGCAACATTCATCACCCATGCTTCACACCCATATAAGAGCGTTGGTAAAACTATACTCTCATACATTCCCCTCTTTGCCTCCAAGGACAAAGTTCTTTGTCTCCACAGACTCCTAAGTGCACCACTCACCCTTTTCCCCTCATCAATTCTATGATTCACCTCATCTTTCATAGACCCATCCGCTGACACGTCCACTCCCAAATATCTGAATACATTCACCTCCTCCATACTCTCTCCCTCCAATCTGATATCCAATCTTTCATCACCTAATCTTTTCGTTATCCTCATAACCTTACTCTTTCCTGTATTCACCTTTAATTTTCTTCTTTTGCACACCCTACCAAATTCATCCACCAATCTCTGCAACTTCTCTTCAGAATCTCCCAAGAGCACAGTGTCATCAGCAAAGAGCAACTGTGACAACTCCCACTTTATGTGTGATTCTTTATCTTTTAACTCCACGCCTCTTGCCAAGACCCTCGCATTTACTTCTCTTACAACCCCATCTATAAATATATTAAACAACCACGGTGACATCACACATCCTTGTCTAAGGCCTACTTTTACTGGGAAATAATTTCCCTCTTTCCTACATACTCTAACTTGAGCCTCACTATCCTCGTAAAAACTCTTCACTGCTTTCAGTAACCTACCTCCTACACCATACACCTGCAACATCTGCCACATTGCCCCCCTATCCACCCTGTCATACGCCTTTTCCAAATCCATAAATGCCACAAAGACCTCTTTATCCTTATCTAAATACTGTTCACTTATATGTTTTACTGTAAACACCTGGTCCACACACCCCCTACCTTTCCTAAAGCCTCCTTGTTCATCTGCTATCCTATTCTCCGTCTTACTCTTAATTCTTTCAATAATAACTCTACCATACACTTTACCAGGTATACTCAGCAGACTTATCCCCCTATAATTTTTGCACTCTCTTTTTTCCCCTTTGCCTTTATACAAAGGAACTATGCATGCTCTCTGCCAATCCCTAGGTACCTTACCCTCTTCCATACATTTATTAAATAATTGCACCAACCACTCCAAAACTATATCCCCACCTGCTTTTAACATTTCTATCTTTATCCCATATATATATACATATGTATATATATATATTTTTATATATATATATATATGTATATATATATATATATATATGTATATATATATATATATATATATGTTATATATATATATATATAACAGTAGTAGGTTGGTAGACAGCAACCACCCAGGGAAGTACTACCGTCCTGCCAGATGACTGTGAAACAAAAACCTGTAACTGTTTTGCATGATAGTAGGATTGCTGGTTTCTTTTTCTGTCTCATAAACACGCTAAGATAACAGGGATATCTTGCTACTCCTACTTACACTTTGGTCACACTTCACAGACACGCACATGCATATATATATATACATACATCTAGGTTTTTCTCCTTTTTCTAAATAGCTCTTGTTCTTTTTTATTTCTTCTATTGTCCATGGGGAAGTGGAAAAGAATCTTTCCTCCGTAAGCCATGCGTGTCGTATGAGGCGACTAAAATGCCGGGAGCAATGGGCTAGTAACCCCTTCTCCTGTATACAATTACTAAAAAAGAGAAGAAGAAAAACTTTATAAAACTGGGTTGCTTAAATGTGCGTGGATGTAGTGCGGATGACAAGAAACAGATGATTGCTGATGTTATGAATGAAAAGAAGTTGGATGTCCTGGCCCTAAGCGAAACAAAGCTGAAGGGGGTAGGAGAGTTTCAGTGGGGGGAAATAAATGGGATTAAATCTGGAGTATCTGAGAGAGTTAGAGCAAAGGAAGGGGTAGCAGTAATGTTAAATGATCAGTTATGGAAGGAGAAAAGAGAATATGAATGTGTAAATTCAAGAATTATGTGGATTAAAGTAAAGGTTGGATGCGACAAGTGGGTCATAATAAGCGTGTATGCACCTGGAGAAGAGAGGAATGCAGAGGAGAGAGAGAGATTTTGGGAGATGTTAAGTGAATGTATAGGAGCCTTTGAACCAAGTGAGAGAGTAATTGTGGTAGGGGACTTGAATGCTAAAGTAGGAGAAACTTTTAGAGAGGGTGTGGTAGGTAAGTTTGGGGTGCCAGGTGTAAATGATAATGGGAGCCCTTTGATTGAACTTTGTATAGAAAGGGGTTTAGTTATAGGTAATACATATTTTAAGAAAAAGAGGATAAATAAGTATACACGATATGATGTAGGGCGAAATGACAGTAGTTTGTTGGATTATGTATTGGTAGATAAAAGACTGTTGAGTAGACTTCAGGATGTACATGTTTATAGAGGGGCCACAGATATATCAGATCACTTTCTAGTTGTAGCTACACTGAGAGTAAAAGGTAGATGGGATACAAGGAGAATAGAAGCATCAGGGAAGAGAGAGGTGAAGGTTTATAAACTAAAAGAGGAGGCAGTTAGGGTAAGATATAAACAGCTATTGGAGGATAGATGGGCTAATGAGAGCATAGGCAATGGGGTCGAAGAGGTATGGGGTAGGTTTAAAAATGTAGTGTTAGAGTGTTCAGCAGAAGTTTGTGGTTACAGGAAAGTGGGTGCAGGAGGGAAGAGGAGCGATTGGTGGAATGATGATGCAAAGAGAGTAGTAAGGGAGAAAAAGTTAGCATATGAGAAGTTTTTACAAAGTAGAAGTGATGCAAGGAGGGAAGAGTATATGGAGAAAAAGAGAGAAGTTAAGAGAGTGGTGAAGCAATGTAAAAAGAGAGCAAATGAGAGAGTGGGTGAGATGTTATCAACAAATTTTGTTGAAAATAAGAAAAAGTTTTGGAGTGAGATTAACAAGTTAAGAAAGCCTAGAGAACAAATGGATTTGTCAGTTAAAAATAGGAGAGGAGAGTTATTAAATGGAGAGTTAGAGGTATTGGGAAGATGGAAGGAATATTTTGAGGAATTGTTAAATGTTGATGAAGATAGGGAAGCTGTGATTTCGTGTATAGGGCAAGGAGGAATAACATCTTGTAGGAGTGAGGAAGAGCCAGTTGTGAGTGTGGGGGAAGTTCGTGAGGCAGTAGGTAAAATGAAAGGGGGTAAGGCAGCCGGGATTGATGGGATAAAGATAGAAATGTTAAAAGCAGGTGGGGATATAGTTTTGGAGTGGTTGGTGCAATTATTTAATAAATGTATGGAAGAGGGTAAGGTACCTAGGGATTGGCAGAGAGCATGCATAGTTCCTTTGTATAAAGGGAAAGGGGATAAAAGAGAGTGCAAAAATTATAGGGGGATAAGTCTGTTGAGTGTACCTGGTAAAGTGTATGGTAGAGTTATAATTGAAAGAATTAAGAGTAAGACGGAGAATAGGATAGCAGATGAACAAGGAGGCTTTAGGAAAGGTAGGGGGTGTGTGGACCAGGTGTTTACAGTGAAACATATAAGTGAACAGTATTTAGATAAGGCTAAAGAGGTCTTTGTGGCATTTATGGATTTGGAAAAGGCGTATGACAGGGTGGATAGGGGGGCAATGTGGCAGATGTTGCAAGTGTATGGTGTAGGAGGTAGGTTACTGAAAGCAGTGAAGAGTTTTTACGAGGATAGTGAGGCTCAAGTTAGAGTATGTAGGAAAGAGGGAAATTTTTTTCCAGTAAAAGTAGGCCTTAGACAAGGATGTGTGATGTCACCGTGGTTGTTTTATATATTTATAGATGGGGTTGTAAGAGAAGTAAATGAGAGGGTCTTGGCAAGAGGCGTGGAGTTAAAAGATAAAGAATCACACACAAAGTGGGAGTTGTCACAGCTGCTCTTTGCTGATGACACTGTGCTCTTGGGAGATTCTGAAGAGAAGTTGCAGAGATTGGTGGATGAATTTGGTAGGGTGTGCAAAAGAAGAAAATTAAATGTGAATACAGGAAAGAGTATGGTTATGAGGATAACAAAAAGATTAGGTGATGAAAGATTGAATATCAGATTGGAGGGAGAGAGTATGGAGGAGGTGAACGTATTCAGATATTTGGGAGTGGACGTGTCAGCGGATGGGTCTATGAAAGATGAGGTGAATCATAGAATTGATGAGGGAAAAAGAGTGAGTGGTGCACTTAGGAGTCTGTGGAGACAAAGAACTTTGTCCTTGGAGGCAAAGAGGGGAATGTATGAGAGTATAGTTTTACCAACGCTCTTATATGGGTTTGAAGCGTGGGTGATGAATGTTGCAGCGAGGAGAAGGCTGGAGGCAGTGGAGATGTCATGTCTGAGGGCAATGTGTGGTGTGAATATAATGCAGAGAATTCGTAGTTTGGAAGTTAGGAGGAGGTGCGGGATTACCAAAACTGTTGTCCAGAGGGCTGAGGAAGGGTTGTTGAGGTGGTTCGGACATGTAGAGAGAATGGAGCGAAACAGAATGACTTCAAGAGTGTATCAGTCTGTAGTGGAAGGAAGGCGGGGTAGGGGTCGGCCTAGGAAGGGTTGGAGGGAGGGGGTAAAGGAGGTTTTGTGTGCGAGGGGCTTGGACTTCCAGCAGGCATGCGTGAGCGTGTTTGATAGGAGTGAATGGAGACAAATGGTTTTTAATACTTGACGTGCTGTTGGAGTGTGAGCAAAGTAACATTTATGAAGGGATTCAGGGAAACCGGCAGGCCGGACTTGAGTCCTGGAGATGGGAAGTACAGTGCCTGCACTCTGAAGGAGGGGTGTTAATGTTGCAGTTTAAAAACTGTAGTGTAAAGCACCC
>NC_091346.1:18571107-18598607 GCF_038502225.1 Cherax quadricarinatus
TAACCTGTGTTCAGGTCACCCTGTATCCAGGTCTGGTAACCTCTGTTCAGGTCACTGTGTCTCTTCCAGTAACCTGTGTTCAGGTCACCCTGTATCCAGGTCTGGTAACCTCTGTTCAGGTCACTGTGCCTCTTCCAGTAACCTGTGTTCAGTTCACCCTGTATCCAGGTCTGGTAACCTCTGTTCAGGTCACTGTGTCTCTTCCAGTAACCTGTGTTCAGGTCACCCTGTATCCAGGTCTGGTAACCTCTGTTCAGGTCACTGTGCCTCTTCCAGTAACCTGTGTTCAGGTCACCCTATGTACGGGTCACTCTGTGCTCAGGTCACCCTGTATCCAGGTCTGGTAACCTGTGTTTAGGTCACTCTGTATTCAGGTCTCCGAATACCACGAAATGGTGTTGATGAGTCGACTTCTACGTTAGCAACTTACCGTTGTCACTTTGATGAGCAGATCTGCAGTGTTGATTGTCGGGAATATGACGTACTAATCTGATTCATTATCTGCTTTAAGAAGGGAAAGGATTTTTTACAGGGATGAATTGTAATTGAAGTCGTAATGTGGATGGGATGCTGAACATCGGGGCTGTACTTTCTCTAAGCTGCTTACAAACTAGCCATTTTAGACCTCTGAATCTCTCTCTTATGTTGTCTCCTCCTCTCTCTCTCTCTCTCTCTCTCTCTCTCTCTCTCTCTCTCTCTCTCTCTCTCTCTCTTTCTCTCACACACACACACGTACATACTTCTTCGTTAGTGAACTGCATGGAAGGCTCAGCAGAGTTCAGATGGTTCCTGAGGTTTCCAAGGTTGAAACTTCAGACGGGGTATGAACGTGGATATCATCCACATAACGTAGTCAAGCCCCGATTAATGTCGGATAAACGACCAGTCTTCAGCGAAACCGTACACAAGTTCGGCACTAATAAAGGACCCCCATCGTAAACGCCGTATTTCTGTGTGTAAAACTTTCAACTGCTTCTCAATCAACAACATCTGCTCCAGAAAGAATAAAGCCACTTGGAACACCGGCTGTGGCTGGGGAGAAACAAGTGCGCAGCGCAGTAATGGGTGCTTGTGCAGTATCTTCAGTGTTGGATTAATTTTGTATCATTGAGTCCCACCAGATGGTGTCCAACCCTCCCTCTGAGGAGGATCCAGACACTTCCCTGAGGTAATCCTGGGAGACTGAGAGTTTATTATGGTTTTGTCCAGCCTAATGACGAAAGACGTGTCTGTTGGTGACTTGTTTTGCTTATTAGGCAGGAACAAGGCCAAATAAGCCTGTACCGATATTTTCTTTTTTTTTTTCTTAAGGGGCTTACAATATACTCAAGATTTCTAAATCATTAAATTTTTTATGAAGCTATAAACATATGAAATATTTATGCGAGCATATATATATATATATATATATATATATATATATATATATATATATATATATATATATATATATATATATATATATATATATATATATATATATATATATATATATATATATATATATATATATATATATGTATATAAACACGGACGTATTTATCAGAACCTTAACTTTCCTGGGAGAAAATATTGACTGGTTAGCTATAGCAAAAACTCTTTCGCTATTAAACTCGCAGAGGGAAGCCAGATATTTTTGCTTTCCCAGTACGGTAGTGACGTTAATCAAATTTAAGGGAGAAATTTTCTTGTTCCTATACGTTATGATGGTAGGAAGGGGGTGATGGGGAGGGGAGGAAGAGTGAGGGGAGGGGAGGGAGAGTTAGGGGGAAGAGAGGGGAGGGGAGATGAGTATGAGGTTAGACTGCTGTTTGGGGAGGTCAGGTGTGCATCATCAAGGCTGTTCCCTCCACCAAAGAAGAAACCTCATTCACCATCACTCGCTAAGTAATTGATTTTCCAGACGTGAAGTGATGTACAGATTTTTTTTCATCCATTAAATGACTACATCACTGTCCACCCTTGAGAGAGAGAGAGAGAGAGAGAGAGAGAGAGAGAGAGAGAGTGAGAGAGAGTTGGATAGCCAAATAAGGAATTATCTTTTTTTCATTCACGTCAGTCTGAATTATCTGAATTATGAGAAAGGCGACTTTTCAATTCTTCTTCATCTTTTTATTCTATTATTATTATTATTATTATTATTATTATTCAAATTGTGTGACTGGGAGAGCGCTATAAGGTCAATTATTTAGCGCCTTTGAAATGGGATACAAATTGATATAATCCATTTCCTCGGATCAAGAGACCTAGCTTGTTCGAACAAGGTCGCATCACCTCCCTCCGTGCCCCGTGCCCCCCTTCTCTCCCGCTCCATACAAGAGCTGCCGAGGCCTGTGTGGATGTGGATCAATACCCACACTGAGGATAATGTGTGTGTTTGGGCAGTGGGTGTGAAAGGAGGGTTGGGGGTTTTAATCCAGCCGAGTGGAGTTTGACAAGGGATTTGGAAATGAATGGAAATGAATGGTGATGCTATCAAACTTCCCTTCCATCTGGGATCGATGCTCTCTTGGGAGATGCGAGGACGGGAGCTGCCAGGCGCACGGCCGCAGCATCCAGCACCCCTTGCGTCTCGTCTCGGGAAGGTCAACCGGAGATATTCACCGGTGATGGTGTCCTAGAGTCATACGCTTCTGATCCGCGTTCCCCAGAGGGAAATAGGCGTTTAATATGCATGATATATCGATGAAAGACTAAGGTTCCAGCACTGGAAGAAGAGCGTATCGTACCGCTCTGGAATCCCTGGAAAGCAGTCGTAACCCCAAGCTGGTGTCCTGCTTCAGTTGTCGCTCTGGAGTCGGTGAGGCAAGGTGAATTAACTCTGATTTTCTCCTCATAGTGCAATGACAGACTAGTCTCCTAGGCAGCAGAAAGCAAGACTCTGACTGAACCTTCACCTACCTTGACCCGCAGCTGCAGAAACTCCCAAAAAGAAACATCACCCATCTAAATTAACTTCCGAAATTCAACGTCTAAGCGCATCTTTAATAGCGAAAACAAGAGCGTCCATTGCCCAGTTGTACTAGACGAATGCCAGTCTTCGGGAATCACAGGCAGAAACTAGTTCGAATGACGATCCTCCCAAGAGAAAGGTTTGCCTTGAAGCGACTGTACGAAGAAGTCTGAAGGAATCGTCCACCAGAAAATATGAAGAGGATTCTCTGGCTCGGTCTGAAACACGGTCTGTGGAAGGTCAGCGGTCTCTTGTGCTAGGACCGTGGTGGAGGCTCGGGCCTCCGGAACTATTTCCTCTTACGTGTTTGTGACAATACTGCCACACGAGGTTAGTTACAGAGTGTATATTAAAAATAATATTAATAACAACAATCTTATTATTATTATTATTATTATTATTATTATTATTATTATTATTATTATTATTATTATTATTATTATTATTATTATTATTATTATTGTCTTATCCGTCAGTGTATATACACCGAGAGATTTATATTTCTAAATGAATATCCACTGAGAATTTATTTTAATCCCTAATTAAGTCATTAAAGGTTACATGAGGTTTATAATCAGAAGAATCAGGGCCTTAATGACCCTTGTGCAGGTGACCTGAGACCTGAATTATATTCACCAATTTCTAAAGATTAATTAGGGTAATCGTGAAAAGATTAGAGCAATCACTTAAAGATTAGGCTAATTGTGTAAGAATCAGGCCTAATTGTATGATTTAGGCCTAATTAAAAATTAGGGTTAATTATAATGTTTATTATTTCTGTAGATAACTATAATTATAATACTTTAATTACTTGACTATATGTGATCTCTTCTAGAGAGATGCCTTGATGGTGGAGAAGGGCTCTTGATCCAGGGAATTAAAAGTACTCTCCTCTTCCAGCCATCAGTCCTATTTACCTTCCATTCCTCAAGCGCTGCATGGCCCCTACGGGTTCATCACTTTAAGAATTAAAATTATTATAATAATAATAATAATAATAATAATAATAATAATAATAATAATAATAATAATAATAATAATAATAATGGTACTTTATTTTAGAGGAAATGGAATTTTTAGGAACTAATGTAAAGATGACCTTGTTGCACGTAAGCCTAGACTTTATATATACTTCCCAAGCCTTGAAGACAGGCATAGAGAGGCCTAGACAGGCATAGAGAGCCCTAGACAGGCATAGAGAGCCCTGTACCCTCCATGGTTGGCAACTTCCATTGAAAACTTTGCCTCAGTGGGCGCTGAGAAAGTTCACTTCAACGGCCACTCAGAAAGTCTTTACCTCTGGCCACTGAGGAAGGCTCTCGGCTGCTTAGCAACTTTCTTTTCCGGAGGTTGAGAAAGCTTAGCTCTCTATCCACTCAGGAAACTTGATTTTCTGGTTCCTCTGGGAAGGCTGGGATTCAGGTCAGTTCAGGTGTGTCAGCTTAAAAGGCCAGTCAGAGACCTGAGTGCACCTGGTACTTGCAGGTCCAGTCTTGAGGCACGCTTGAGGAAGAGCATCATGGATGGACCAGGAGACGAGCGTAAATATGCATAAGCTGAGGACAGTACACACGAGATATACACATAACTGTTGTTATGTATATATCTGTGAATATAAAGATGGTCAACACATCTTTCTTAAAGTTACATTAATACACACACACACACACACACACACACACACACACACACACACACACACACACACACACACACACACACACACACACACACACACACACACATACATTTCTCCAAAGGGAAGTGGAACAGAATTCTTCCTCCACAAGCCATGCGTGTCCTAAGAGGCGACTAAAATGCCTGGAGCAAGGGGCTAATAACCTTTTCTGTATAAATTATTAAATTTTAAAGGAAAAATTTTAATTTTTCTCTTTAGGTCACCCTGCCTCGGTGACAGACGGCCGTTGTTAAAATATATATATATATATATATATATATATATATATATATATATATATATATATATATATATATATATATATATATATATATATATATATATATATATATATATATATATATATATATATATATATATATATATATATATATATATATATATATATATATATATATATATATATATATATATATATATATATATATATTGCATTGAAAGAAATGGTATTCTTTCGTAGCTCCTCAAACAATGTGCTAGAATTTTTTATCCTAAGGTTATTTAAAGACGAAAAACATGGCTTCAGCATTGAATATATCAGGGAAGGGCAAATCTTAGGTCCTGACAATGATTGCTCCTCATGCAGGGGATTTACTGTTGGCTGGTCATAATTTCCAACAGTTCGCTGCTCCGCGATAAGAAACAAGAAAGTCCGCGTGGAAGGACCATAATACACCAGGCACACAGGATATATACATTGTGAGGTGTATGTCCCTTAGACCGAAACTCCATATAATGACCTGGGTCGGACAGGAACCTCATCTAAAGTTCTAGTCAGGATAAAAACATCGTCTGTTGGTATAGGATGAACTGAAATCTCGTCTATTAGTTTCGAACAGTGTACATTCACTGAGAGTTTGGTTGAGTCCTACATTTTATGTATTAAAGTATTCTTGACTGGTGGTGAACAAGTGACATGCTGCCGTAATGACCCTCGTGTAGTCGGTAGGTTGTTCGTCTCATAAGCCAACTTAGCAACCAGGCAGAATTGTAATAAGGAATGGGTGTTTGCGTGTGTTTGCGTGTGTTTGTGTGTGTTTGTGTGGATGAGGGACTACACACGTTCATCTATAATGATTAACACTTGTCTAAAATGCATTGAAACTGAAGGATATACAGCCACCAGCATCAGGAACTCTAAGAAACGTGATTACCACATCCTCACCCACATAGGTTAGGTAAGATTAGTCAGGGAACAGTTCAAGTGTGTCTCGAAGCGGGTCTTAGTCATATGATGACCCAGAGCTGGAGCTTTTGGTCACCTGACAGAGGCTTCATATGGAGACCAGCTCGTCACCCGAAAAATAATTATACATTTAAATATACGAGTCTGGCAAGAAACTCGCCCAGGAAAGCAAGGCTTGCAGAACAGCCAGTGTTGCAATTCAGTGTTGCAGTTCAGTGTTGCAGTTCAGTGTTGCAATTCAGTGTTGCAATCTTCGAAAAACTGGATGTGGTTTATGGCAGGCAAATCTTCATATATTTCTTCTATCTGTAATTATCTTATTTTTATTATTATTATTATTATTATTATTATTATTATTATTATTATTATTATTATTATTATTATTATTATTATTATTATTATTATTATTATTAATATTAATATTATTAATATTAATATTAATATTATTAATATTATTATTATTATTATTATTATTATTATTATTATTATTATTATTATTATTATTATTGTTATTATTGTTATTATTATTATTATTATTATTATTATTATTATTATTATTATTATTATTATTATTATTATTATTATTATTATTACTATTATTATTATTATTATTATTATTATTAGGGAGATAATCTCATATGTCATACATCACCTGGAGGTTTGATCCGAGAAAGAGAAAGGTAGTTATTATTTCTTGAATCTAAAGCCTTTCAATCAGCAGCATCAACTCGCCCAAACTGAACGGTATGCTGTACTGATTCAATTGTGGATGGCATCATCAATCGGATCAACGTTGATGTTCAACGGTGATCTAATTGACGAACTCACGGGGTGATGCCATCTCTGAGATTAATCTCATTCTGGCTGGTAATTACTTTGAGTGCTCTTGAAATGATGTGATCACAGGCGATTCTAGATAGGTCTATATACCTGGAGTATACCTGGAGAGGGTTTCAGGGATCAACGCCCCCTCCCCCGCGGCCCGGTCTGTGACCGGTTTCTTTTGGTTTTTCCTTGGGATCTGCTCCTTCTCGTTCGGGTCGTCTGTTTCTCTGGGAGGTGACTCGTTGGGTACAGTTGAAGAAAGTTGATGGAAAGACTTGATATGATGTGCACTGAGGTCTTAGAGAATTTTATGATAGATAAGAAAAAGTGGGAAGTACAGTGTGTGCACCCTGAAGGATGGGTGGTGGGAAGTACAGTGTGTGCACTCTAAAGATTGGGTGGTGGGAAGTACAGTGTGTGTACTCTGAAGGATGGGTGGTGGGAAGTACAGTGTGTGCACCCTGAAGGTTGGGTGGTGGGAAGTACAGTGTGTGCACTCTGAAGGATGGGTGGTGGGAAGTACAGTGTGTGCACCCTGAAGGATGGGTGGTGGGAAGTACAGTGTGTGCACTCTGAAGGATGGGTGGTGGGAAGTACAGTGTGTGCACCCTGAAGGATGGGTGGTGGGAAGTACAGTGTGCGTACCCTGAAGGATGGGTGGTGGGAAGTACAGTGTGTGCACTCTGAAGGATGGGTGGTGGGAAGTACAGTGTGTGCACCCTGAAGGATGTGTGGTGGGAAGTACAGTGTGTGCACTCTGAAGGATGGGTGGTGGGAAGTACAGTGTGTGCACCCTGATGGATGGGTGGTGGGAAGTACAGTGTGTGCACTCTGAAGGATGGGTGGTGGGAAGTACAGTGTGTGCACTCTGAAGGATGGGTGGTGGGAAGTACAATGTGTGCACTCTGAAGGATGGGTGGTGTGAAGTACAGTGTGTGCACCCTGAAGGATGGGTGATGGGAAGTACAGTGTGTGCACCCTTAAGGACGGGTGGTGGGAAGTACAGTGTGTGCACCCTGAAGGATGGGTGGTGGGAAGTACAGTGTGTGCACCCTGAAGGATGTGTGGTGGGAAGTACAGTGTGTGCACCCTGAAGGATGGGTGGTGGGAAGTACAGTGTGTGCACTCTGAAGGATGGGTGGTGGGAAGTACAATGTGTGCACCCTGAAGGATGGGTGGTGGGAAGTACAGTGTGTGCACTCTGCACTCTGAAGGATGGGTGTTGGGAAGTACAGTGTGTGCACTCTGAAGGATGGGTGGTGGGAAGTACAGTGTGTGCACTCTGAAGGATGGGTGGTGGGAAGTACAGTGTGTGCACCCTGAAGGATGGGTGGTGGGAAGTACAGTGTGTGCACCCTGAAGGATGGGTGTTGGGAAGTACAGTGTATGCACCCTGAAGGATGGGTGTTGGGAAGTACAGTGTGTGCACCCTGAAGGTTGGGTGGTGGGAAGTACAGTGTGTGCACCCTGAAGGATGGGTGGTGGGAAGTACAGTGTGTGCACCCTGAAGGATGGGTGTTGGGAAGTACAGTGTGTGCACCCTGAAGGATGGGTGGTGGGAAGTACAGTGTGTGCACTCTGAAGGATGGGTGTTGGGAAGTACAGTGTGTGCACCCTGAAGGATGGGTGGTGGGAAGTACAGTGTGTGCACCCTGAAGGACGGGTGTTGGGAAGTACAGTGTGTGCACCCTGAAGGATGGGTGGTGGGAAGTACAGTGTGTGCACTCTGAAGGATGGGTGGTGGGAAGTACAGTGTGTGCACCCTGAAGGATGGGTGGTGGGAAGCACAGTGTGTGTGTGTGTGTGTGTGTGTGTGTGTGTGTGTGTGTGTGTGTGTGTGTGTACTCACCTAGTTGAGGTTGCAGGGGTCGAGCCCTGGTGGGAAGTACAGTGTGTGCACCCTGAAGGATGGGTGGTGGGAAGTACAGTGTGTGCACTCTGAAGGATGGGTGTTGGGAAGTACAGTGTGTGCACCCTGAAGGATGGGTGTTGGGAAGTACAGTGTGTGCACCCTGAAGGATGGGTGGTGGGAAGTACAGTGTGTGCACTCTGAAGGATGGGTGGTGGGAAGTACAGTGTGTGCACCCTGAAGGATGGGTGTTGGGAAGTACAGTGTGTGCACCCTGAAGGGTGGATGGTGGGAAGCACAGTGTGTGCACCCTGAAGGATGGGTGGTGGGAAGTACAGTGTGTGCACTCTGAAGGATGGGTGTTGGGAAGTACAGTGTGTGCACCCTGAAGGAAGGGTGTTGGGAAGTACAGTGGGTGCACCCTGAAGGATGGGTAGTGGGAAGTACAGTGTGTGCACTCTGAAGGATGGGTGGTGGGAAGTACAGTGTGTGCACTCTGAAGGATGGGTGGTGGGAAGTACAGTGTGTGCACTCTGAAGGATGGGTGTTGGGAAGTACAGTGTGTGCACCCTGAAGGATGGGTGTTGGGAAGTACAATGGGTGCACCCTGAAGAATGGGTAGTGGGAAGTACAGTGTGTGCACTCTGAAGGATGGGTGGTGGGAAGTACAGTGTGTGCACCCTGAAGGATGGGTGGTGGGAAGTACAGTGTGTGCACCCTGAAGGATGGGTGGTGGGAAGTACAGTGTGTGCACCCTGAAGGTTGGGTGGTGGGAAGTACAGTGTGTGCACTCTGAAGGATGGGTGGTGGGAAGTACAGTGTGTGCACCCTGAAGGATGGGTGGTGGAAAATACAGTGTGTGCACCTTGAAGGATGGGTGGTAGGAAGTACAGTGTGTGCACTCTGGAGGTTGGGTGGTGGGAAGTACAGTGTGTGCACCCTGAAGGATGGGTGGTGGGAAGTACAGTGTGTGCACTCTGAAGGATGGGTGGTGGGAAGTACAGTGTGTGCACTCTGAAGGATGGGTGGTGGGAAGTACAGTGTGTGCACCCTGAAGGATGGGTGTTGGGAAGTACAGTGTGTGCACTCTGAAGGATGGGTGGTGGGAAGTACAGTGTGTGCACCCTGAAGGATGGGTGGTGGGAAGTACAGTGTGTGCACTCTGAAGGATGGGTGGTGGGAAGTACAGTGTGTGCACCCTGAAGGATGGGTGGTGGGAAGCACAGTGTGTGTGTGTGTGTGTGTGTGTGTGTGTGTGTGTGTGTGTGTGTGTGTGTGTACTCACCTAGTTGAGGTTGCAGGGGTCGAGCCCGAGCTCCTGGCCCCGCCTCTTCATTGGTCGCTACTAGGTCACTCTCCCTGAACCGTGAGCTTTATCATACCTCTGCTTAAAGCTATGTATGGATCCTGCTTCCACTACATCGCTTCCCAAACTATTACACTTCCTGACTACTCTGTGGCTGAAGAAATACTTCGTAACATCCCTGTGATTCATCTGTGTCTTCAACTTCCAACTGTGTCCCCTTGTTACTGTGTCCAGTCTCTGGAACATCTTGTCTTTGTGTATGTGTGTGTGTGTGTGTGTGTGTGTGTGTGTGTGTGTGTGTGTGTGTGTGTACTCACCTAATTGTACTCACCTAATTGTGGTTGCAGGGGTCGAGACTCATCTCCTGGCCCCGCCTCTTCACTGATCGCTACTGGATTCTCTCTCTCTCTGCTTCCTGAGCTTTGTCATACCTCTTCTTAAAACTATGTATGGTTCCTGCCTCCACTACTTCACTTGCTAGGCTATTCCACTTGCTGACAACTCTATGACTGAAGAAATACTTCCTAACGTGTGTGTGTGTGTGTGTGTGTGTGTGTGTGTGTGTGTGTGTGTGTGTGTGTGTGTGTGTGTGTGCACTCTGAAGGATAAGTTGTGTGAAGTACAGTCTCTGCACTCTGGAGAGGTTTGAGTGCCTTTACTCTGAACTAGAAATTCTGTGAAGTACAGTGCTTGCCCGCTGAAGAATTGGGTGGTGTAAAGCACAGTGCCTTCACTCTGAAGGAAGAAGAGTGCTGTGAAGTACATTGCCTGCACTCTAAAGGGGGCGTGGGGATGCTGCCATCCACAGGCTCATTTAGACTGAGATATCTGCAAACTTCTGGCAAGACAGCTATTGAATGAATCACAGTAAATGAGTATTCTTTGTTTATCAGGTCGTTCTACCTCGGTAGGGGATAGTCACTGTGTTAAGAAAATAGATGCCAGGGAAGCAGAAAGGTCAAAGAAGACTTTCTGAAAGATGAGGAGATGAAACATAAAAGACAGAGAGAGAGATCGTAGCTCAACCAGGGTCTCTCTGCGCGGCTAAAGGAAGAGGCAAAGAAATCCTGAAGAAATATAGGTCACTGGAAGAACAGGCAGTGAAAAGGTGTGAGGACAAAGGCAAGGAGAGGAATTTTTGAAGTTTACACAGCAGAAAAGGTTACATGTGAAGTAGAAAATGGTGAAACCGAAGAAGGAAGAAAATAAGAACACTAATGGTACACGAGAAGAATGTAATCACAGAGAAACAAGAAACTACTTGTGAACAGGGGAGCCAGAACAGATCAATCCACATTGAACACGTCCCACAGCAAAAGTCATGGCATTTAATAATATATCCCAGTGTAGCCCCCATAAAATGAGCAGAGCCATCTTGTGGGCTCACAACGAACACTCTCAGTCAGTATTTACATACAGAACAACTAATGAATAGTTGGAGTCCGTCTGAAGATGGTCGAGTGCATATGAGAGGACAGACAGGCAAGTGTCATGTTTCAGCGCCTCAGCGTATCCATCCAGAGGGGAAATGCTTGCTGCATTCTTGGCTCGCGTCCAGCCTCGGAGGAGCTGGAGGAAATTCATGATCTTTGATACATTGTGCCATTGTATTCATGTTTATGTTTTTCTGTAAACGTATTCTGTTTATTAATAAATGTTCACATTGAATATCAAATATAGGAGGTGGTAGGAGAAGAAAATATTCAAACAGCTCCGGGGAGAACCTTGAGTTTTCCCTGAGGTACGTTTATTGTCTTCTCTGAGGATGAGGGTCCCCAGTCCAGCCGTAGAGGTGGTACTTCCCTCTATATTATATATATATATATATATATATATATATATATATATATATATATATATATATATATATATATATATATATATATATATATATATATATATATATATATATATATATATATATATATATATGTCGTGCCGAACAGGCAGAACTTGCGATTTTGGCTTAAATGGCAGCGCTCATCTTGCCATATAGGAAAAGCGAAAATTTGTGTATGCAATAATTTCGCAAAAATCATTCTGAACCTAACGAGAAAAATATATTTCATTGTGTTTGTTTAGTATTAAAATATTGTAAATGTATTTAAAATATATTTAGCTGGGATAGGCTAAAATAAATTGCTCTTGTTATAATAAGGTTAGGTAAGTTTTCTAAGATTCTTTTGGTGCAAAATTAAAATTTTTTACATTAACATTAATGAAAAAAAAATATCTTTAAACGTATAAGAGAAAATTTTAGAAAGGACTTAATTTTAAATGAGTTCTTGCTAGTTGACCAGTTTTACATATTCGGCACGACATATATATATATATATATATATATATATAGATATATATATATATATATATATATAGATAGACATATATATATATATATATATATATAGAGATATATATATATATATATAGAGATATATATATATATATATATATAGACATATATATATATATATATATATATATATTTATTATTTTTTTTTTATTATCACACTGGCCGATTCCCACCAAGGCAGGGTGGCCCGAAAAAGAAAAACTTTCACCATCATTCACTCCATCACTGTCTTGCCAGAAGGGTGCTTTACACTACAGTTTTTAAACTGCAACATTAACACCCCTCCTTCAGAGTGCAGGCACTGTACTTCCCATCTCCAGGACTCAAGTCCGGCCTGCCGGTTTCCCTGAACCCCTTCATAAATGTTACTTTGCTCACACTCCAACAGCACGTCAAGTATTAAAAACCATTTGTCTCCATTCACTCCTATCAAACACGCTCATGCATACCTGCTGGAAGTCCAAGCCCCTCGCACACAAAACCTCCTTTACCCCCTCTCTCCAACCTTTCCTAGGCCGACCCCTACCCCGCCTTCCTTCCACTACAGACTGATACACTCTTGAAGTCATTCTGTTTCGCTCCATTCTCTCTACATGTCCGAACCACCTCAACAACCCTTCCTCAGCCCTCTGGACAACAGTTTTGGTAATCCCGCACCTCCTCCTAACTTCCAAACTACGAATTCTCTGCATTATATTCACACCACACATTGCCCTCAGACATGACATCTCCACTGCCTCCAGCCTTCTCCTCGCTGCAACATTCCTCACCCATGCTTCACACCCATATAAGAGCGTTGGTGAAACTGTACTCTCATACATTCCCCTCTTTGCCTCCAAGGACAAAGTTCTTTGTCTCCACAGACTCCTAAGTGCACCACTCACTCTTTTTCCCTCATCAATTCTATGATTCACCTCATCTTTCATAGACCCATCCGCTGACACGTCCACTCCCAAATATCTGAATACATTCACCTCCTCCATACTCTCTCCCTCCAATCTGATATTCAATCTTTCATCACCTAATCTTTTTGTTATCCTCATAACCTTACTCTTTCCTGTATTCACCTTTAATTTTCTTCTTTTGCACACCCTACCAAATTCATCCACCAATCTCTGCAACTTCTCTTCAGAATCTTCCAAGAGCACAGTGTCATCAGCAAAGAGCAGCTGTGACAACTCCCACTTTGTGTGTGATTCTTTATCTTTTAACTCCACGCCTCTTGTCAAGACCCTCGCATTTACTTCTCTTACAACCCCATCTATAAATATATTAAACAACCACGGTGACATCACACATCCTTGTCTAAGGCCTACTTTTACTGGGAAATAATTTCCCTCTTTCCTACATACTCTAACTTGAGCCTCACTATCCTCGTAAAAACTCTTCACTGCTTTCAGTAACCTACCTCCTACACCATACACTTGCAACATCTGCCACATTGCCCCCCTATCCACCCTGTCATACGTCTTTTCCAAATCCATAAATGCCACAAAGACCTCTTTAGCCTTATCTAAATACTGTTCACTTATATGTTTCACTGTAAACACCTGGTCCACACACCCCCTACCTTTCCTAAAGCCTCCTTGTTCATCTGCTATCCTATTCTCCGTCTTACTCTTAATTCTTTCAATAATAACTCTACCATACACTTTACCAGGTATACTCAGCAGACTTATCCCCCTATAATTTTTGCACTCTCTTTTATCCCCTTGCCTTTATACAAAGGAACTATGCATGCTCTCTGCCAATCCCTAGGTACCTTACCCTCTTCCATACATTTATTAAATAATTGCACCAACCACTCCAAAACTATATCCCCACCTGCTTTTAACATTTCTATCTTTATCCCATCAATCCCGGCTGCCTTACCCCTTTCATTTTACATACTGCCTCACGAACTTCCCCCACACTCACAACTGGCTCTTCCTCACTCCTACAAGATGTTATTCCTCCTTGCCCTATACACGAAATCACAGCTTCCCTATCTTCATCAACATTTAACAATTCCTCAAAATATTCCCTCCATCTTCCCAATACCTCTAACTCTCCATTTAATAACTCTCCTCTCCTATTTTTAACTGACAAATCCATTTGTTCTCTAGGCTTTCTTAACTTGTTAATCTCACTCCAAAACTTTTTCTTATTTTCAACAAAATTTGTTGATAACATCTCACCCACTCTCTCATTTGCTCTCTTTTTACATTGCTTCACCACTCTCTTAACCTCTCTCTTTTTCTCCATATACTCTTCCCTCCTTGCATCACTTCTACTTTGTAAAAACTTCTCATATGCTAACTTTTTCTCCCTTACTACTCTCTTTACATCATCATTCCACCAATCGCTCCTCTTCCCTCCCGCACCCACTTTCCTGTAACCACAAACTTCTGCTGAACACTCTAACACTACATTTTTAAACCTACCCCATACCTCTTCGACCCCATTGCCTATGCTCTCATTAGCCCATCTATCCTCCAATAGTTGTTTATATCTTACCCTAACTGCCTCCTCTTTTAGTTTATAAACCTTCACCTCTCTCTTCCCTGATGCTTCTATTCTCCTTGTATCCCATCTACCTTTTACTCTCAGTGTAGCTACAACTAGAAAGTGATCTGATATATCTGTGGCCCCTCTATAAACATGTACATCCTGAAGTCTACTCAACAGTCTTTTATCTACCAATACATAATCCAACAAACTTCTGTCATTTCGCCCTACATCATATCTTGTATATTTATTTATCCTCTTTTTCTTAAAATATGTATTACCTATAACTAAACCCCTTTCTATACAAAGTTCAATCAAAGGGCTCCCATTATCATTTACACCTGGCACCCCAAACTTACCTACCACACCCTCTCTAAAAGTTTCTCCTACTTTAGCATTCAGGTCTCCTACCACAATTACTCTCTCACTTGGTTCAAAGGCTCCTATACATTCATATATAAATATATATGTATATATATATATATATATATATATATATATATATATATATATATATATATATATATATATATATGTATGTATACATATATATGTATGTATACATATATATATATATGTATGTATACATATATATGTATGTATACATATATATATATATATATATATATATATATATATATATATATATATATATATGTATACATATATATATATATATATATATATATATATGTATACATATATATATATATATATATATATATATATATATACATATATATATATATATATATATATATATATATATATATATATATATATATATATATACATATATATATATATATATATATATATATATATATATATATATATATATATATATATATATATATATATATATATATATATATATATATATATATATATATATATATATATATATATGTCGTGCCGAATATGTAAAACTGGTCAATTAGCAAGAACTCATTTAAAATTAAGTCCTTTCTAAAATTTTCTCTTATACGTTTAATGATATATTTTTTTCATTAATGTTAATGTAAAAAAATTTAATTTTGCTACAAAAGAATCTTAGAAAACTTACCTAACCCTATTATAACGAGAGTAATTTATTTTAGCCTAACCCAACTAAATATATTTTAGATTTGTTTACAATAATTTAATACTAAATAAACACAATGAAATATATTTTTTTCGTTAGGTTAAGAATGATTTTGGCGAAATTATTGCATACACAAATTTTCGCTTGTCCTATATGGCAAGATGAACGTTGCTATTTAAGCCAAGATCGCAAGTTCTGCCTATTCGGCACGACATATATATGTATACAGTGGACCCCCGCATAACGATCACCTCCGAATGCGACCAATTATGTAAGTGTATTTATATAAGTGCGTTTGTACGTGTATGTTTGGGGGTCTGAAATGGACTAATCTACTTCACAATATTCCTTATGGGAACAAATTCGGTCAGTACTGGCACCTGAACATACTTCTGGAGTGAAAAAATATCGTGCCGAATATGTAAAACTGGTCAATTAGCAAGAACTCATTTAAAATTAAGTCCTTTCTAAAATTTTCTCTTGTACGTTTAAAGATATATTTTTTTCAATAATGTTAATGTAAAAAATAATAATTTTGCACGAAAAGGAACTTAGAAAACTTACCTAACCTTATTACAACAAGAGCAATTTATTTTAGCCTAACCCAACTAAATATATTTTAGATTTGTTTACAATAATTTAATACTAAAGAAGCACAGTGAAATATATTTTTTTCGTTAAGTTCAGAATGATTTTGGCGAAATTATTGCATAAACACTTGTCCTATATGGCAAGATGAACGTTGCTATTTAAGCCAAGATCGCAAGTTCTGCCTATTCGGCACGACATATATGTATATATATATATATATATATATATATATATATATATATATATATATATATATATATATATATATATATATACATATATATATATATATTTATATATATATATAAATATATGTGTATATATATAAATATATATGTATATATATATATAAATATATATGTATATATATATATATAAATATATATGTATATATATATATATAAATATATATGTATATATATATATAAATATATATATATATGCATATATATATATATATATTATATATATATATATATATATATATATATATATATATATATATATATATATATATATATATATATATATATATATATATATATATATATATATATATATATATATATGGCGCCGAATAGGTAAAACTTGCGATTTTGGCTTAAATAGCAACGCTCTTCTTTCCGAATAAGGCAAGCTAAAATTTGTGTATGCAGTAATTTCGCAAAAATCATTCTGAACCTAACCAAAAATATATTTCATTGTGTTTGTTAATTACTAAATTATTGTAAACTTATCTAAAATATATTTAATGGATTAACCTAAATTAAATTGCGTTAGTTATAATAAAGTTAGGTAAATTTTCTAAGATTCTTTCGGAACAAAATTATTAATTTTCACATTAACATAAATAAAGAAAATATATCTCTAAACGTGTAAGAGAAAATTTTAGAAAGGACTTAATTTTAAATAAGTTCTTTCTAATTGACCAATTTTACCTATAACTCTGCAACCACAAATAGGTAAGTACAAATAGGCGATTACACAGACATACAGACACACACACACACACACACACACACACACACACACACACACACACACACACACACGCTGGTTTCTGTAGGACTGGCGATGCAAAAAGAAAGATGCCTCAAACTTGTCACGTCTTGGCCAATTCTTTTCAAAATTTGGGCATGATGAAAGATGGATGTTCTAAGTTGTAAGAAGTGGGAGAGGTAAGGAGAATTTGTGGTCAAAGGAAAATTTCGAGAAAAAATGAATTAGGCCTTATGTTTGGCCTTGTTGCAAGACCAGACATAAGGTAACTAATTCATCTTAAGAGCTACACCCATGCGGGTTGTGTAGCACAAGACGTGGTTTAGGCTCGATCCTTCGTCAGGAGGACTGAATGGAGCTGGTCCTGTGGAAATAAATGGTATAAAATACCGACACAATGGAAATATAAACACAAATGCAGTATAATGTGATCCTTTATTGACTACGTTTCGCCCACACAGTGGGCTTTTTCAAGTCACAAACAAGTGACTTGAAAAAGCCCACTGTGTGGGCGAAACGTAGTCAATAAAGGATCACATTATACTGCATTTGTGTTTACATTTCCATTCAGCTGGTCCTGTGGCATAATCAATCCCATCGACGCACTGAAGAAAAGAGACATTTCGGAAAACAAGCCCCTTACTGAGACAACATTTCGATCTGTGAAGAGCTTTATCAGATGATGATTTGTTTAAAGCTCTTCAGACACATATGCACTGTCCAAGAAGGAAACGTTTCGCCCCCAAGTGGCTACGTTGCGGTTTTGCCACACTTCACCCATCATCCATAAGGGGTGTTTCTATTGCTGTATAAGACCGTTCCTACGTCCTTGATAAATCTAGATTTATCAAGGACGTAAGATTTATCCAATTCAAATCAATTTTTCTATTTCTGACTCACGAAATCGCAATGACACGATTGCAAACAATCCACACCACGGGATAGAACCCGCGATCAGAGAGTCTCAAAACTCCAGACCGTCGCGTTAGCCACTGAACCAGCTAGCCGGTCCAGTGGCTAACGCGACGGTCTGGAGTTTTGAGACTCTGATCGCGGGTTCTATCCTCGCCCGTGGTATGGTTTCTATTTCTGTCTTGTTTGGATATCCTTATAACTTTTATTTATATGGCTATTGTTACAATACAGTCAAAACAAAAGAGTTAGTGCTCAACATTCCGTTTGATCATATTCTTGAGGATAAAGAATGTGTACAAGAATGGTATACAATACCGACAAAATGAAACTAAGACACATGTGCAACATCTGGGTATCTTTATTGTAGACGTTTCGCCATCCAGTGGCTTTATCAATACAAATTCCAGGACATAACTTGAAGACAGTAGAACTATGTACAGAAGATGAGGTAATCAGTCCCTCAACCTAGGAGTAGGTGCGAAGAGCACCGTAGTCGTGGAGATTCTGAAGCAGAAGCAAGGAGGCTGACGCTTTTATACTAACGTCAGATGGAAAGGGGACGTGTAGCAGACGAGGGCATAGTCACTGGTAGGCGGGATTCCCCAGTGGAAGTAGGTCCTACCCAAAGAGATGGGTTAGTTGTAGTAGTAGTTGTCGTAGTCGTGAAGGTTATGTTCATGTCCTCAGAATCAAGATTCCATGATGTTGCAGTGTCTGACATGTACATAACCTTCACGACTACGACAACTACTACTACAACTAACCCATCTCTTTGGGCAGGACCTACTTCCACTGGGGAATCCCGCCTACCAGTGACTATGCTCTCGTCTGCTACACGTCCCATCTCCACCTGACGTTAGTATAAAAGCGTCAGCCTCCTTGCTTCTGCTTCAGAATCTCCACGACTATGGTGCTCTTCGCACCAACTCCAAGGTTGAGGGACTGATTACCTCATCTTCTGTACATAGTTCTACTGTCTTCAAGTTATGTCCTGGAATTTGTATTGATAAAGCCACTGGATGGCGAAACGTCTACAACAAAGATACCCAGATGTTGCACATGTGTCTTAATTTCATCATGATAAACAATACTAGCAAGGTGATAAACAAGACATTTGGGTATCTTTATTGCAAGAACGTTTTGGCTGCACACGTTTCTCTCATTCGTAGTTGCCTGTCCAATACGTGTTTGATAAACGTACACTCAAGCGCTGAGATTAATATATTTATGGACCTAATTAGCTTGTGCTAATAGGTCGGATACATTAAACAAATAACCCGCACATAGAAGAGAGGAGCTTACGACGACGTTTCGGTCCGACTTAGACCATTTACAAAGTCACTCCTCCCTTAAGTGACGTGTCTGACCTCACTAGGTCAGTGATGTCAGACGGTCAGAGAACTTAAGGTCACTAGGTCAGTGAGCTTAAACCGGTGAGAGAATTGGACCTGCCTCACATGGGCCAGTAGGCCTGTTGCAGTGTTCCTTCTTTCTTATGTTCTTATGTACGTTATAAACTTCACACTAATTCAGAAACCTGCATAACACTGCACATCAGGTTTCGTTAGGTGATTGCAAGAGTGGATGCAGGAGGCAGAGTGATCACGTCAAAATCACGACCAAGGCTACGTTCTTATGTGCTTGAGGAAGGTGTACGTTGACGTGTACATGGCACAGTACTGTGCCTTTCCTTGATACTGGCACCTCACTCCATAACTAAGACCTGCGTCTGGAAACACTTGTCCTGTTTCTTGACAAACCTTACCTAACCTAACTCCATCTGGGACGGCTGGCAATACCAACCTCGCTCATTCAATTTGGCCTCAGCGTTGAGTGTTATTTGACTAGTTACACGGGGCTATTAATTACGTTATTACGCCTCACGCACAGATGCAGAGAACACAGCAAGTCCTCAGATTAGTCAGTTACATGATTAGGTTCTCGTATAAGTTAGGCTTGCAATATACATATCTGATGGTTAGCTGGTTCAAGGGGCTTGAATTCTGTCAACTATACGAAGGTCACCAAGACTGCAGATCACTTGCTTATTAGCAACCAAGAATACTTTAATGCCTAAAATGGGGATCAGTGTGTATATACAATGATATACACCACGCGATGTATAATGTATATCCCGTTATATATGAGAAATGACAAGTCAAAACCTAACATACCAGCTCTTTTCCCAGATATAACATGCATGCTTATAGAAACATCAGTGTGGTTTTTGACTGGTTAGATGACTCATTAAACACATGTCCAACACCTGGGTATCTCATTTTGAAGACGTTTCGCCAACCAGTGGCTTCGTCAGTTCAATACAGAGATAATTTACAAAGGCGCTTGAAGGTGAGGTAATCAGTCCCTAGCAAGCATGTTCCATCAGGTTGAGGGACTGATCACCTCATCTCCCACTGCCATCGTATTTCATCTCTGTAATGAACTGACAGAAGAGCCACTGGTTGACGAGACGCCTTCAAAAATCAAAACTCCCAGGTGTTACTCAGGTGTCTAATTCATCATCCTGTCGGTGTTATCATCTTTTGTTGACATGTGTTTTTGTTTGATGCTCGACTCGTTAAACGAACTTATTAAATGATCCGAAGATGTGGGGATGATAGTTTTAATTCGAGTCTCAAAACCTTTTGCTGGCATCAAAGGGACTTTTATTGCCTACGTGTTGCTATTGTTAGTGATGTGTTACTACTGTTACTGAGGAGTGTTGCTATTGTTAGTAATGTTTGTTGCCATTATTAGTAATGTTTGTTGCTATTGTTAGTAATGTTTGTTGCTATTGTTAGTGATGTTTGTTGCCATTATTAGTAATGTTTGTTGCTGTTGTTAGTAATGTGTCATTTTTTCACCCTCACAGGCGTCAAATGTTTTGTTTAGAGGGGTCTCCAACCATTAACACCACCACCAACACCACCAGCAACCTCCACCACCACCAACAACAACCACCACCGCCGTTACTTCTCCAGCGATACAATCAGCACAGTCCCTACCTCCACCACAGCCCCTACCTCCACCACAGCCCCAACCTCCACCACAGCCCCTACCTCCACCACAGCCCCTACCACAACCACAGTCCCCGCTTTCAGCACTACCACTAATCTCCCTAAAACGCGTCTCGCTGACTACTCCACTAAGTACCCAACCATGCAACGGGCTACCAACCACTCGTGAACAGGTAAATTCTAAGTTATGATCTTACTGTTTCTAAATATTTATTAACGGTACCGTTGTTGTGAGTATTATCCAACAGGATTCTCGGTATCCTGGGTATTTTCCAACAGGTATATGCCTGCGTTCTCATTATCCATCAGGATTTCCGTTGTTCCGAGAATATTTGAGGATTTTTGGATAAACAGAGCAGCAGATAGAGAGAGAGAGAGAGAGAGAGAGAGAGAGAGAGAGAGAGAGAGAGAGAGGAAAAATAGACGAAAGAAAAGAGAACAAAAGAAGAGAGATGATTTGTTGACAGCCGCTGGGTCAGAGGAGTAAAAAAAATGAGATGTCCACTTTTTCAAAGTTGGATTTAAAAAAAGAGAGAAGGATAAAAGCAATTGAAAAAAAAATCAAGCAGAAGAAATAAGGGATCACAGACACACACACACACAAACACACACACACACACACACACACACACACACACGAACACACACACACACACACACACACACACACACACACACACACATCCCCCCAACAAACACAGAATACAACCTCGTTCATATTTGCTAATATACAGGGCCTTAAGCCATCCACCAACAACAAAATACCTTTTATCAGTGGACTTCTAGTGGAGTCTAATGCAATGTTTGCAGCCTTCACAGAGACTCACACAAAAGATCACTTTGACAGTGAAATATGGATAAGTGGTTACAACCTTTTTAGATGCGACAGAAAAAACAGGCAAAAGGGGGGGATGGCCTGTATGTCAAAGAGTCCCTTATCTGCACGGAGTTGCTGAACACCACAAATGAGGTAGTTGAAGTTCTATCAATAAAGATCGAGAACCAAAACCTAGTCATTGTGGTTGTATACAAGCCACCAGATGCAACCTCCCAACTGTTCAAGGAACAGCTACTGAAAATCGATTACTGTTTGGAAAACCTTCTAGCTCCATCCCCAAACATCTTACTGCTTGGTGATTTCAACCTAAGGCATACAAAATGGAAGAATGTAGCAAATAATGTTATAGCTGAAACAATCCCCGGAGGTATGAAAGGTCACACACACATGAGCTACTAAGTCTCTGCGAAAAACACACCTTAAGCCAGCAGATAGTGGAGCCAACAAGACTAGAAAACACACTTGACCTTATCTTCACAAATAATGAGGACCTGATAAGAGACATAAGAATATCAAAAACAACTAATTCCGATCACAATCTAATCGAAGTCCAGACGTACATGCATAGGGGTCCTGAACAACAGAATGCATGTACCTGTGAGGGTGTCTTCACAAAATACAATTTCAACAACAAGAACATCAACTGGGACCAGGTAAACCATGTCCTAAACGAAACATGTTGGGAAGATGTCTTAAATGACATGGACCCAAACCAGTGCCTTGAAAGGATCAACTGCCTGGTAGCCGAAGCATGTTCTAGGCATATTCCCCTAAGAAAGAAGAAGAGCAGGAGTAAACTGGAGAGAAAAAGACGCTCCCTCTACAGAAGACGACGAAGAGTCACTGAGCTCCTCAGGAGTGCTAGAATATCTGATACACGAAGGGAGGCGCTGACCAGGGAAGTGGAAACTATCGAACTTAAGCTAAATGACTCTTACAGGAACCAGGAGAGGCAGGAGGAGCTTAAAGCTATTAGTGAAATTGAAAGAAATTCAAAATATTTCTTTTCATATGCCAAAAACAAGGCAAATACCACATCTAGTATCGGGCCCTTACTCAGACAGGATGGGACTTACACAGACGACAACAAGGAAATGAGTGAAATATTGAAATCCCAGTACGACTGTGTTTAGAAAAACGAGAGAAGGATAAAAGCAATTGAAAAAAACAAATGCCTATGCAAGCAGAAGAGAATGCAAGAAACCCCTCTCGCGTGCCCTAAGTACACTATCACACACACACACACACACACACACACACACACACACACACACACACACACACACACACAGAGTAGTGGTCAACAGAGTTAAATCGGACATTGTGAAGACACACACAGTACATCACATCCTCATCACACAGAGATATACACACACACACATACGATGTAGTGGAGGCAGGATCCATACATAGCTTTAAGCAGAGGTACGATAAAGCTCATGGTTCAGGGAGAGTGACCTAGTAGCGACCAGTGAAGAGGCGGGGCCAGGAGCATGGACTCGACCCCTGCAACCTCAACTAGGTGAGTACAACTAGGTGAGTACACACACACACACACACACAAAGACACACACACATACACAAACACACACACACACACATACACACACACACACACACACACACACACAAACACACACACACACACACACACACACACACACACACACAAACACACACACACACACACACACACACACACACACACACACACACATAACCAGGGGTCACAAACACTAATTTACACACTGCTTACTGTCACTTAAATGACCCAGAATGAGAGAGAGAGAGAATTGGATTGTCTCTCAAGGCAATTAATTACAGACGATACAAATTTTCTTACCAGATGTGATAAGATTGTGACCAGTTTCTCAATGGCGAGGTGAGGGGCTCGGGGAGAGGGGAGGAGTGAGGGGAGGGGTGAGAGAAAGTGGCGAGGGGAAGGGGCTAAAGGGGAGGGGTGAGGGGAGGGGTAAGGGGAAGTGGTGAGGGGAAGGGGCTAAGGGGGAGGGGTGAGGGGAAGGGGCTAAAGGGGAGGGGTGAAGGGGGGAAGCGTGAAGGGAAGGGGGAGTGACTAGGGTTTCCAGTAGAGATTGATAATTTAAAATTCCGTTTCCTGTAGCATACCTGTACACCAGGGGTATGGAACCTGCGGCATTAAAGTCGCATGCGGCCTTCTAGGGCATTAAGTGCCGCCTTCTGAATGATTTTTTTTTAAAGTTATTATATAATAATTAACTTAAAAAAATAACTAACCATTTGCAATACATTCAATCAAAAATTTTTGAATCCGGTCTTATTCCCCCCCTTTAGTGAATGTGACTGACCTGACTAGGTTAAGGCATTGGCTTAAGCCGGTGGGAAAATTGGACCTGCTTCGTATGGGCCAGTAGGCCTCCTGCAGTGTTCCTTCTTTTTTATGATCTTACTAGATTATAGCTACCTTTAATGAGGCCTTCCGACAGAAAAAGGTTCCGAAGGTCATCCCCTCCAGAGACCTTATAATTGGCTGCTTGATCAATCACACTGTTGGTGTTGGCTAAACCCAGCCCATCGCGGACATCACAGCCTGGCTGATCAGGAACTGACTTATGGTACTGTTCGAGGGACTTAGGACACTCCCAGTTATTTTGATGCTTGCCTGAATTTATATGGGGTAAGATTTACGTGGAGAAGGTTCTCCATACAGTCTCCAGATCTGTGATTACGTCAGTCTTAAAAGATGTGTCAGTAGGTAATATTCCAGTCCAGGGAGAACAAGTGACTTTGAGAGCATTATCGTTATCTCAGTGTTGTTTTTCAAGGTTCTTCTTATCCGGCCTGTTACTGTCCTCTCTCTCTCTCTCTCTCTCTCTCTCTCTCTCTCTCTCTCTCTCTCTCTCTCTCTCTCTCTCTCTCTCTCTCTCTCTCTCTCTCTCTCTCTCTCTTTCTCTTTCTCTCTCTCTCTCTCTTTCTCTCTCTCTCTCCCTCTCTTTCTTTCTCTCTCTCTGTCTCTGTTTCTCTCTGTCTCTGTCTGTCTCTGTCTCTCTGTCTCTCTCTCTTTGTCTCTCTCTCACACACACACATACACACACGCCTACGCACACTTATATATATATATATATATATATATATATATATATATATATATATATATATATATATATATATATATATATATATATATATATATATATAGGGGTAAAGGAGGTGTTGGGGCGAGAGGCTTGGACTTCCAGCAAGCGTGCGTGAGCGTGTTAGATAGGAGTGAATGGAGACAAATGGTATTTGGGGCCTGACGAGCTGTTGGAGAGTGAGCTGGGTAATATTTAGTGAAGGGATTTAGGGAAACCGGTTATTTTATATAGCCGGACTTGAGTCCTGGAAATGGGAAGTACAATGCCTGCACTTTAAAGGAGGGGTTTGGGATATTGGCAGTTTGGTGGGATATGTTGTGTATCTTTATATGTATATGCATCTAAACTCTTGTGTTCTGAGCACCTCTGCAAAAACAGTGATTATGTGTGAGTGAGGTGAAAGTGTTGAATGATGATGAAAGTATTTTCTTTTTGGGGATTTTCTTTCTTTTTGGGTCACCCTGCCTCGGTGGGAGACGACCGACTTGTTGAAAATATATATATATATATATATATATATATATATATATATATATATATATATATATATATATATATATATATGTTAGAGAGAAAGAGAGAGACGGAAAGAGAGAAAAAAAGAGAGGGAGAGAGAGAGAGAGAGTAGGCTGGCCGGTTGGCAGCCAAAATATTACCGTGACAATTGATGGTACTTTCTGTTGACACACCTAACACATCAACGACTGTGTTTCTCACCATCAATTCTCGTTAACTAAATGAGGGATGTATATCTCTCATTCACGGCGAGGCCTCGCTCACCAAAAAAAAAAAAAAAATACTGGATTAATTTTTTGAATATATCTTATTCCCATCCATCCTAGGAATGAAAATATATTTTTAATTGATGCTCTTAATTGGACTTTTTTTATCATCAATGTTTTCTATATTGAGTTTTCTTCTGATCTTTCATTTATTTTTTTTTTGTTTAACGTGCGTCTGTTGGGGGGACACATAACCCATGCGAATTTAGCGCTTCCTCACTAATATAATACCAATACTAAGAATAATAATAATAATCATAACGATAATGATAACAATAATAATAAAAATAACAATATGATAATAATAATAACGATACTACTACTACTATTAATATTAATAATAATAATAATAATAATAATAATAATAATAATAATAATAATAATAATAATAATAATAATACTCTGTTCTCAGAGGGATACACACGAGTGTATCCCTCTGAGTTAGGGTGTCAGATGGTATCCTCGTTCCTGGGATAACCAATAAAGGGACACCTGAGACTTGGTATACCTGATTAATGGGATACCTAAATGTGTTATATATGGTGAAGGGGATACCTGACATCTGGTGTACATGGTGAAGAGTATACCTGAGACGTGGTATATATGGTGACGAGTATACCTAAAACAAGGTATATATGATGAGGAGAATACCTGAGGTATGGTATATATGTTGAAGAGTATACCTGAGACGTGGTATATATGGTGAAGAGTATACCTCAGACATGGTATATATGGTGAGGAGAATACCTGAGGTATGGTATATATGTTGAAGAGTATACCTGAGACGTGGTATATTTGGTGAAGAGTATACCTAAAACAAGGTATATATGATGAGGAGAATACCTGAGGTATGGTATATATGTTAAAGAGTATACCTGAGACGTGGTATATATGGTGAAGAGTATAATTAAGACATGGTATATATGGTGAGGAGAATACTTGAGGTATGGTATATATGTTGAAGAGTATACCTCAGACATGGTATATATGGTGAAGAGTATACCTCAGACATGGTATATATGGTGAGGAGAATACCTGAGGTATGGTATATATGTTGGAGAATATACCTGAGACGAGGTATATATGGTGAAGAGTATACCTCAGACATGGTATATATGGTGAGGAGAATACCTGAGGTATGGTATAGCTGGTATGTTGAATTTAAGAATAGAAGAGTAGGATCTGAACCAGATTTATTAACTGAGTGGTAGTGCTTTCTACTCACAACCTACGGACACGGGTTCGACCCTGGGGTGGGTGGAGACGTTGGGTATTCCTCACCTTCCCCTTGCATCTGCTGTCACCTAGCATGAAAATAGGTACCTGGGGGAAGTAGTCGGCTGTTATACCTTAGATAGGCTTTGAAATGGGTTCAGTAATAAATTTTATGAGATGTTTCGGGCCATTTTGGATCATTATCAGGTTAATGATGCTTCAGGAGGGACCGAAACGTTGTCAGATGTTTTCATGGTATACTAGATGTTATTCATAAGCTGTAAT
>NC_091346.1:18608607-18618607 GCF_038502225.1 Cherax quadricarinatus
TCCTGACGTTTATCTAGTCACAAAATAACTCCCTTCGCCATCCCTCCTCGGTGGGACCTTCCGTCACGGGATCGAGGTCTTTTTCGTGACTTACAGACCATTCTGTCAAATATTATACAACAGTTTTTTTAGCTTTTAAGAGAGAATTGGGGCGTTTTCTGACGTGTTTGGAAATTTTTAGCAAACAGTGAAATGGCAATATTTTTGTGTAATGAGATCAGGAAGTGATCCACAAACATCACCCGCTTCAAAATTGTTATAGTTTATTAACTTTTTAAGCGATAAATCCGTATGAGACTAGCGGATGTTCGATCCTCCGTTCACCAGAGTAGGAGACAACAAGAGAGTGAGAGAGAGAGAGAGAGAGAGAGAGAGAGATGACTCGAATCTGGAGCATGTTCGTACAGCATTATGATATCAACGAAATAAAGACATTTGATCTAATGAAATTGCTGGCCCACAGATGGCTCCAACTTCATCCTGTTCCATATTTGTATGTTTCATAACAATAAAAATGCTTTCAAATGAGCTGATGTAGGTAACAGCTCTTAGCTGGTCAATAAAGTTAGGAATCCTTACCCTAACAAGTGTAAAGAGAGAGAGAGAGAGAAAGAGAGAGAGAGAGAGAGAGAGAGAGAGAGAGAGAGAGAGAGAGAGAGAGAGAGAGAGAGAGAGAGAGAGAGAGAGAGAGAGAGAGAGAGAGAGAGAGGGGAGAGAGAAACTGGAAAAAAAATCAATGCACAGACTGTTGAGTGTGTTGTTGCTGCAGATTGGTCGCCAGAGGCGTCGTGATGTGTGTGGTTCCATTGGTCTGATACACACAGAGAGAGAAATGGGAATTGGGACTGTCTGCCATACACAACCAGCACCATTACAACACTACGGCTGCTTTCTTACGCCACTCACAGAGGTTCACTGCTCTGCGCTCTCTGCAGACCTGTCAAGAGTGTTTTACATGCGTTAAATTAGAGTGCCTTTTCAACTCTTCGGTTTCAACACTTCCGCATGAATATAATAACAATGTCGCAATTTTTGAACCGTAGTACTGGCACTCCTCTGGCAAGACAGTGATTGAGTGAATGATGATGAAGGTGATTCTTCAGTGTCGGGTCACCCTGCCTCGGTGGGAAACGGCTGATGTGTTAATAGCATTATTATTAATAATAACAATACTACTGCTACTACTACTACTCCTAATAATAATAATAATAATAATAATAATAATAATAATAATAATAACATCAATGAAAACATCAGTAATAATAATAATAATAATAATAATAATAATAATAATAATATAATAATAATAATATAATAATAATAATAATAATAATAATAATAATAATAATAATAATAATAATAATAATATGATAACATCAATGAAAACATCAGTAATAATAATAATAATAATAATAATAATAATAATAATAATAATAATAATAATAATAATAATAATAATATAATAATAATAATAATAATAATAATAATAATAATAATAATAATAATAATATAATAATAATAATAATAATAATAATAATAATAATAATAATAATAATAATAATAATAATAATAATAACAACAAAACGAACAACAGTCATATAATTTATTCTCAAGTCACACAACAAAACAATTTTAACCAATGAAGCAATCATTCGCAGTGAAATTAAATAAACATGGCCCTTACGACACTGCCAAAAAAGCTGATTGGATGGCGAGGCAGCCAATTGGACACTGAATTAGATAACCAAACACAGGGACTGATATAACAAGGCGATGGGTAGTTAGAGTCCGGGATGTTTACCGTGTCAGGAAGTTGGTGAACTGGGTGTTTGGTGTTTGTCGTTTGTTGGAAAGAAGGGTGTTTGGTGTTTGTCGTTTGTTGGTAAGAAGGGTGTTTGGTGTTTGTCGTTTGTTGGAAAGGGTGTTTGGTGTTTGTCGTTTGTTGGTAAGAAGGGTGTTTGGTGTTTGTCGTTTGTTGGTAAGAAGGGTGTTTGATGTTTGTCGTTTGTTGGAAAGGGTGTTTGGTGTTTGTCGTTTGTTGGTAAGAAGGGTGTTTGATGTTTGTCGTTTGTTGGAAAAAAGGGTGTTTGGTGTTTGTCGTTTGTTGGAAAGAAGGGTGTTTGGTGCTTGTCGTTTGTTGGAAAGAAGGGTGTTTGGTGCTTGTCGTTTGTTGGAAAGAAGGGTGTTTGGTGTTTGTCGTTTGTAGGTAAGAAGGGTGTTTGGTGTTTGTCGTTTGTTGGTAAGAAGGGTGTTTGGTGTTTGTCGTTTGTTGGTAAGAAGGGTGTTTGGTGTTTGTCGTTTGTTGGTAAGAAGGGTGTTTGGTGTTTGTCGTTTGTTGGAAAGGGTGTTTGGTGTTTGTCGTTTGTTGGTAAGAAGGGTGTTTGGTGTTTGTCGTTTGTTGGTAAGAAGGGTGTTTGATGTTTGTCGTTTGTTGGAAAGGGTGTTTGGTGTTTGTCGTTTGTTGGAAAGAATGGTGTTTGGTGTTTGTCGTTTGGTGGAAAAAAGGGTGTTTGGTGTTTGTCGTTTGTTGGAAAGAAGGGTGTTTGGTGTTTGTCGTTTGTTGGAAAGAAGGGTGTTTGGTGTTTGTCGTTTGTTGGAAAGAAGGGTGTTTGGTGTTTGTCGTTTGTGGGAAAGAAGGGTGTTTGGTGTTTGTCGTTTGTTGGTAAGAAGGGTGTTTGGTGTTTGTCGTTTGTTGGAAAGAAGGGTGTTTGGTGTTTGTCGTTTGTTGGTAAGAAGGGTGTTTGGTGTTTGTCGTTTGTTGGAAAGAAGGGTGTTTGGTGTTCGTTGAAAAGAGGGGCATTTGGAGTTTGTTGCTTGTTGGAAGCAAGGGAATTTGTTGCTTGTCGGAAAGAGGGGAATTTAGTGTTGTTTGTCCGGAAGACGGGCATTTGGTGTAGTTTGTTGGAGAGAGGGGCATTTGATGTCGTTTGTTGGAAAGAGGGGCATTTGGTACTAGAGTGTGCTGGAGAGAGAGCCTTCTGCTTCACTATTCTTATCTTAAAGGGGGTTAGATAATACACGATAGTCCGTAATTTGGATAGAAGTAGTTTCTCTGAATGGATTGTGTGGGTGTGGACTTCCAGGTTCTCTGCTATGTATCTTTCCCATGTACTCCTGTGTACAGCAGCAGTAATATGTAGAGGAAGAGAGAGAGAGAGAAAGAGTTCAGTGTGAAAGGAACAAAAGAGCACAAAACACTGCTATCAATACTTTTCGCTGAGGAAAGAAATAAAATACACTTCAGTCATCACTACAGATTTCCAGTCTGAACCTAGGTGGAGCATTTCCCTACCTGGCCAGTGCTGCCCTCTAGGGGAAAGCTCTTAAAATTCAGTGGGCTTTAAAGTCTTATTAGAGGGCAATTGGGGGGAGGGGCGCTCACAGAAAAAAAAATCTCTGTTGCGACTTTGTGAATCACTCAGGCGGTGCACAAATTTCTCCCGACACGGGTGAAAAAAAAAATGAGTTTGGAGCAAACATTTTTGACGTTCCAATTATATTCTATTGCGTCGTTATAACTAATTTTAACAAAAGTGTAATAAAAGCCTCTGCGGAGTTCGTGCTTAGCGGAAAATTTATGGGAGGTGGGCATGGACTGCAATTATTTCCCTAAGAGGTTGGAAGAAAAAAAAGGTCTCGAACCAAAAGACGAGAGAGAGAGAGAGAGAGAGAGAGAGAGAGAGAGAGAGAGAGAGAGAGAGAGAGAGAGAGAGAGAGAGAGACTGGACAATAAAATAAAGACATTAAAGAAAAGAAGAGACAACAGTGGCAAGAGAGAATGTGTTAAGAGAGAGAGAGAGATCATAAGAGCTAGTCTCCCTCTGTATACACGAGACCCCTCTTGGGATGGGAACCGGGATAGGTAAACAGGAGAGACCAGTGGCCGAGCCCAGGAGTGACCACTGGTGGTCACAAGCTGAAATGAAAACGTCAGTAGATGTTTACATAAAACTGAGAGAGATTGACTAGGTGTTGATTAGACGCAGTGTGCAGTTCATGGCATTTTTACTGGGAAAACGTTTCGCCCATCAGAGACCTGAACATTAAATAACGATACGTCTTCTCAATATGCTGTCCCGTAGCTCGATTACTAACGCAATTACTTCACACACTGAGGTACGTGGTTAGATCCCCGGTAAGGGTGGAAGCACTAAGATGTGTTTCCTTAATACACCTGCTGTTCATGTTCACCTAGCAGAAAAATAGGTACCTGGGTGTTAGTTGACTGGTGTGGGTCACATCCCGGGGACAAAATTGACCTAGCTTGCCCGAAATGATCTGCATAATAAGGGGCTTTCTATATAGTGGTATGTCATTGATGTCATTTATGGTCTGTATACCTTGTACATGTAGTTTTAAAAATAAAGATTATTATTATTATTACTATTATTATTATTATTATTATTATTATTATTATTATTATTATTATTATTATTATTTTATTAGCATATCGGCCGTTTCCTACCGAGGTAGGGTGGCCCAGAAAAGAAAAACTTTCATCATCATTCACTCCATCACTGTCTTGCCAGAGGCGCGCTTACACTATAGTTATAAAACTGCAACCTTAACATCCCTCTTCAGAGTGCAGGCATTGTAATTCCCACCTCCAGGACTCAAGTCCGGCCAACCGGTTTCCCTGAATCCCTTCATAAATGTTATTATTATTATTATTATTATTATTATTATTATTATTATTATTATTATTATTATTATTATTATTATTATTGTTATTATTATTATTATTATTATTATTATTATTATTATTATTATTATTATTATTATTATTATTATTATTATTATTAACACGTTATCGGTATATTCCATCATTGATTTTCGCCACACATTAGGAAATGGGTTGATAACCAAGGAATAGTCAAAAGAAACTGATATCGAGGGTATTTGAAATGAGTATTTTAGGAATTTATGAATAAAGACTTCTGAACACTATCTATAAGTTTTGTAGGCGCCCCAGCTAATATACTCTTTTTGGGGGGAAGGGAAGAGCATTATCCTAGCAAAACTAATAGACTGATCCTAATGAATCCAATAAAACTGATAGACTGAGTTCATAACCGCTGTTAATGTGTGTAGAAGTTTGTGAAACCCATGCATTGATAAGAGAGATTGAGCACATGATGAGAGAAAGGTAAACTGAGTTTTAATCAGCTTTTGACAAGTGGAGACCGTGAGAATGACCAGATGATGATAAAGACTTAGTCAAGAATTAACTTCAGGCTCTTCAGATGTTGTCCTTAGGGAAATCAGACATCAACACGAGTTTCAAGATAGTTCTGGAGCTGGAGCTGGAGCTGGAGCTGGAGCTGGAGCTGGAACTGGAACTGGAGCTGTAGCTGTAGCTGGAGCTGGAGCTGGAGCTGGAACTGGAACTGGAGCTGTAGCTGTAGCTGGAGCTGGAGCTGGAGCTGGAACTGGAACTGGAGCTGTAGCTGTAGCTGGAGCTGGAGCTGGAGCTGGAACTGGAACTGGAGCTGTAGCTGTAGCTGGAGCTGGAGCTGGAGCTGGAGCTGGAGCTGGAGCTGGAGCTGGAGCAGTACACAAGACTGTGTTTACGTTGTTGTAAGCTTCTCTCTCCTATGTGCGGGTTATTTGTGTATAAGACCGTGAAAAGTACTTGAAAAATACTTAGAAAATAGAATGACCGTTTCACAGAGGGTGAAGTTGAAGAAGACAGTGAACATGAGGAAGGTAAATAGAGAATTGTAGATGGTAATCGCAGGTAGATGTAGAATTATAAATTATGACTGTAGGCACGAGTGGAAAAGTAAATCTGGATGTATTATTATTATTATTATAATCAAGGGGAAGCGCTAAACCCGGAGGATTATACAGCGCCTGGGGGGGATGTGGAAGGCATTCAGGCTTAATTCGGAAATCTGGATGTAGAGATAATGCTGGAAGTAGCAGAGTCTACCTGGAATCTATCCGGGATCTACCTGGAGTCTACCTGGAGGTTGTTCCAAGGGGTCTACGCCCCCGCAGTCCAGTCCTTGACCAGGCTTCGAGGAGAAGAAGAGACAGAGTGATGAAGGAACTAGAGGCTGAACTAGACTAGGTGTAATCAAGGCGCAACTCGAGATAACACACGTACACGTATAGGCAGATCCGACCGTAGAATCACTGATGACGGTTCTTCCAACAGTAGGGTAGAAGGACAGACTTCCTTGAGGCCAGTATATTGTGCTAGAAGGAAAGACCTTGAGACCAGTCTATTGTGCTAGGAGGATAGAACTCCTTGAGACCAGTCTTTCGTGCTAGGACAGACCTCCTTAAAACTAGTCTATTGTGCTAGGACAGACCTTGAGACCAGTCTATTATGCTAGAAAGACAGACCTTGAGACCAGACTATTGTGCTAGGACAGACCTCCTTGAGACTAATCTATTGTGCTAGGAGGACAGACCTTGAGACCAGTCTATTGTGCTAGAAAGACAGACTTTGAGACCAGTCTATTGTGCTAGAAGGACAGACCTTGAGACCAGTCTATTGTGCTAGACGGACAGACCTTGAAACCAGTCTGTTGTGCTAGAAGGACAGACCTCCTTGAGACCAATCTATTATGTTAGGACAGACCTCCTTGAGACCAATCTATTGTGCTAGGACAGAGCTCCTTGAGATCAATCCATTGTACTAGGACAGACCTCCTTGAGACCAATCTATTGTGCTAGGACAGATCTCCTTGAGACCAATCTATCGTGCTAGGACAGAGCTCCTTGAGACCAGTCTATCGTGCTAGGACAGACCTCCTTGTGACCAGTCTATTGTGCTAGGACAGAGCTCCTTGAGATCAATCTATTGTACTAGGACAGAGCTCCTTGAGACCAATCTATCGTGCTAGGACAGAGCTCCTTGAGACCAATCTATCATGCTAGGACAGATCTCCTTGAGACCAATCTATCGTGCTAGGACAGAGCTCCTTGAGACCAATCTATCATGCTAGGACAGAGCTCCTTGAGACCAATCTATCGTGCTAGGACAGAGCTCCTTGAGACCAATCTATCGTGCTAGGACAGAGCTCCTTGAGACCAATCTATCGTGCTAGGACAGAGCTCCTTGAGACCAATCTATCGTGCTAGGACAGAGCTCCTTGAGACCAATCTATCGTGCTAGGACAGAGCTCCTTGAGACCAATCTATCATGCTAGGACAGAGCTCCTTGAGACCAATCTATCGTGCTAGGACAGACCTCCTTGAGACCAATCTATTGTGCTAGGACAGATCTTCTTGAGACCAATCTATCGTGCTAGGACAGAGCTCCTTGAGACCAATCTATCATGCTAGGACAGATCTCCTTGAGACCAATCTATCGTGCTAGGACAGATCTCCTTGAGACCAATCTATCATGCTAGGACAGAGCTCCTTGAGACCAATCTATCATGCTAGGACAGATCTCCTTGAGACCAATCTATCGTGCTAGGACAGATCTCCTTGAGACCAATCTATCATGCTAGGACAGAGCTCCTTGAGACCAATCTATCGTGCTAGGACAGAGCTCCTTGAGACCAATCTATCGTGCTAGGACAGAGCTCCTTGAGACCAATCTATCGTGCTAGGACAGAGCTCCTTGAGACCAATCTATCATGCTAGGACAGAGCTCCTTGAGACCAATCTATCGTGCTAGGACAGACCTCCTTGAGACCAATCTATTGTGCTAGGACAGATCTTCTTGAGACCAATCTATCGTGCTAGGACAGAGCTCCTTGAGACCAATCTATCATGCTAGGACAGATCTCCTTGAGACCAATCTATCGTGCTAGGACAGATCTCCTTGAGACCAATCTATCATGCTAGGACAGAGCTCCTTGAGACCAATCTATCGTGCTAGGACAGAGCTCCTTGAGACCAATCTATCGTGCTAGGACAGAGCTCCTTGAGACCAGTCTATCGTGCCTCTGTCCACAGCACCAACACAGACATGTTGCATTATATCGCTGTTTATTAATTTATTCCAGACCATAAAATTAAAAATATAATTTCAATGTCACGATTATATGACCAATTATTTAGTTTAAAAAAAGATATAATCGCTTAAGGGATAATCTATCAAGTGTTGGTCTATTATTAGGTCCCCACCAATAAATTTATTAAATAACCTTATTGATAATGAAGGTATCTATTTGTTTTAGTTGTAAGTCCTGGACAGTGTTGCTTTCTGCTGTATATTGATGCACACTGCAAGATAAGAACATTATTATTATTGTTATTATTATTATTATTATTATTATTATTATTATTGTTATTATTATTATTATGGTTATTATTATTATTATTATTGTTATTATTATTGTTATTATTATTATTGTTATTGTTATTATTATTATTATTATTATTATTATTGTTATTATTATTGTTATTTTTATTATTGTTATTGTCATTATTATTGTTATTATTATTGTTATAATTATTATTATTGTTATTGTTATTATTGTTATTATTATTATTATTATTATTATTATTATTATTATTGTTATTATTATTATTGTTATTGTTATTATTATTATTATTATTATTATTATTATTGTTATTATTATTATTATTATTATTATTATTATTATTATTATTATTATTATTATTATTATTATTATTATTATTATTATTATTATTATTATTGTTATTATTATTATTATTATTATTATTATTATTATTATTATTATTATTATTATTATTGTTATTATTATTATTGTTATTGTTATTATTATTATTATTATTATTATTATTATTATTATTATTATTATTATTATTATGGTTATTATTATTATTATTATTATTATTATTATTATTATTATTATTATTATTGTTATTATTATGGTTATTATTATTATTATTATTATGGTTATTATTATTATTATTATTATTATTATTATTATTATTATTATTATTATTATTATTATTATTATTATTATTATTATTATTATTATTATTATTATGGTTATTATTATGGTTATTATTTTTATTATTATTATTATTATTATTATTATTATTATTATTATTATTATTATTATGGTTATTATTATTATTATTATTATTATTATTATTATTATTATTATTGTTGGTATTATTATTATTATTATTATTATTATTATTATTATTATTATTATTATTATTATTATTATTATTATTATTATGATTATTATTATTATTATTATTATTATTATTATTATTATTATTATTATTATTATTATTATTATTATTATTATTATTGTTGTTGTTATTATTATTATTATTATTATTATTATTATTATTATTATTATTATTATTATTATTATGGCTATTATTATTATTATTATTATTATTACTATTATTACTATTATTATTATTAATATTATTATTATATTCACAAGGAAGCGCTAAACAAGTGACGGTCAAACAACATCCGGAGTGTGGGAGGTAATCAGGTTTAATACGAGGAAAATGAAATTAGCTACAGTGTTGAGAGAGGCGAAATTAACATCGACTATATATCTATATTTTCAAGGGTGAACTGGAACGAGAAAACTGAGTCAAACGTCTGTTCTCATTTCCAGGATAAACATGAACCGAATTGCGCTTAAATTAGAACTGGAATTGAAAATTGTGTTGACAGTGTGTTTAATGGGAGTGATGATGAGAGAGGAATGGGATCGAAATCCCTGGCGATGGTCAGGAATGTTGAATATTGATGATGCAGTTCTGTCAGGTTGATGAATGAGATACATTTGCAACATTTGTCTGTCTTTATTAACGTGATTCAACCTTATTGTTTGTGAGTTATACAGAAGAGTGGACGGGAGGATCGACCCGGGGTCCGTAAATTGACAGACCGACGCTCTACCGTCTGGGCTAACCCAGGGCTCTAACAGGAGGCAATGAGAAGTAATTCAGTATTACATTCTGTCAGAGGTACCAGTTATAATCAAACTGAACTCATTCCCTCGGCCCAAGAGCTTTATCAGACTCTGGTTCCACCTCTTCATCCACCCTTGTGTTTATTCATTGATAGTATGTT
>NC_091346.1:18623607-18648607 GCF_038502225.1 Cherax quadricarinatus
ATTAGAAGACCAGCTTGATGAATTAGGAGACCAGCTTGATGAATTAGGAGACCAACTTGATGAATTAGGAGACCAGCTTGATGAATTAGGAGACCAACTTGATGAATTAGGAGACCAGCTTGATGAATTAGGAGACCAACTTGATGAATTAGGAGACCAGCTTGATGAATTAGGAGACCAACTTGATGAATTAGGAGACCAACTTGATGAATTAGGAGACCAACTTGATGAATTAGGAGACCAGCTTGATGAATTAGGAGACCAGCTTGATGAATTAGGAGACCAGCTTGATGAATTAGGAGACCAGCTTGGTGAATTAGGAGACCAGCTTGATGAATTAGGAGACCAGCTTGATGAATTAGGAGACCAACTTGATGAATTAGGAGACCAACTTGATGAATTAGGAGACCAACTTGATGAATTAGGAGACCAACTTGATGAATTAAGAGACCAACTTGATGAATTAGGAGACCAACTTGATGAATTAGGAGACCAACTTGATGAATTAGGAGACCAGCTTGATGAATTAGGAGACCAACTTGATGAATTAGGAGACCAGCTTGATGAATTAGGAGACCAACTTGATGAATTAGGAGACCAACTTGATGAATTAGGAGACCAGCTTGATGAATTAGGAGACCAACTTGATGAATTAGGAGACCAGCTTAATGAATTAGGAGACCAGGTTGGTGAATTAGGAGACCAACTTGATGAATTAGGAGACCAACTTGATGAATTAGGAGACCAGCTTGATGAATTAGGAGACCAGCTTGATGAATTAGGAGACCAACTTGATGAATTAGGAGACCAGCTTGATGAATTAGGAGACCAACTTGATGAATTAGGAGACCAACTTGATGAATTAGGAGACCAACTTGATGAATTAGGAGACCAGCTTGATGAATTAGGAGACCAACTTGATGAATTAGGAGACCAGCTTGATGAATTAGGAGACCAACTTGATGAATTAGGAGACCAACTTGATGAATTAGGAGACCAGCTTGATGAATTAGGAGACCAACTTGATGAATTAGGTGACCAGCTTGATGAATTAGGAGACCAGCTTGGTGAATTAGGAGACCAACTTGATGAATTAGGAGACCAACTTGATGAATTAGGAGACCAGCTTGATGAATTAGGAGACCAACTTGATGAATTAGGAGACCAGCTTGATGAATTAGGAGACCAGCTTGGTGAATTAGGAGACCAGCTTGGTGAATTAGGAGACCAGCTTGGTGAATTAGGAGACCAACTTGATGAATTAAGAGACCAACTTGATGAATTAGGAGACCAACTTGATGAATTAGGAGAGCAGCTTGATGAATTAGGAGACCAGCTTGATGAATTAGGAGACCAGCTTGATGAATTAGGAGACCAGCTTGATGAATTAGGAGACCAGCTTGGTGAATTAGGAGACCAACTTGATGAATTAGGAGACCAGCTTGATGAATTAGGAGACCAGCTTGATGAATTAGGAGACCAGCTTGGTGAATTAGGAGACCAACTTGATGAATTAGGAGACCAGCTTGATGAATTAAGAGACCAGCTTGGTGAATTAGGAGACCAACTTGATGAATTAGGAGACCAGCTTGATGAATTAGGAGACCAGCTTGATGAATTAGGAGACCAACTTGATGAATTAGGAGACCAGCTTGATGAATTAGGAGACCAGCTTGGTGAATTAGGAGATCAACTTGATGAATTAGGAGACCAGCTTGATGAATTAGGAGACCAGCTTGATGAATTAGGAGACCAACTTGATGAATTAGGAGACCAACTTGATGAATTAGGAGACCAGTTTGATGAATTAGGAGACCAGCTTGATGAATTAGGAGACCAGCTTGATGAATTCGGAGACCAGCTTAATGAATTAGGAGACCAGCTTGATGAATTAGGAGACCAGTTTGATGAATTAGGAGACCAGCTTGATGAATTAGGAGACCAACTTGATGAATTAGGAGACCAGCTTGATGAATTAGGAGACCAACTTGATGAATTAGGAGACCAGTTTGATGAATTAGGAGACCAGCTTGATGAATTAGAAGACCAGTTTGATAAATTAAGAGACCAGCTTGATGAATTAGAAGACCAGCTTGATGAATTAGAAGACCAGCTTGATGAGTTAGGAGACCAGCTTGATGAATTAGAAGACCAGCTTGATGAATTAGGAGACCAGCTTGATGAATTAGAAGACCAGCTTGATAAATTAGAAGACCAGCTTGATGAATTAGAAGACCAGCTTGATGAATTAGAAGACCAGCTTGATGAGTTAGGAGACCAGCTTGATGAATTAGAAGACCAGCTTGATGAATTAGAAGACCAGCTTGATGAATTAGAAGACCAGCTTGATGAATTAGAAGACCAGTTTGATGAATTAGAAGACCAGCTTGATGAATTAGAAGACGAGCTTGATGAATTAGACACTTGTATTACACTTTGGTATCTTTATTGTGGAGACGTTTCGCCACACAGTGGCTTCATCAGTCCAGTACAGAGAAGAATAATTGAAGATCAGAAGGAGTTTGAGGTAAACAGTCCCTCAGCCTGCAGTCGATGTGATCAGACCATCAATCTTAAATTGTAGACAGTTCCACAGTCTGTTCTCTGAATCATTTATCTACAAAAGACCAGGTAATCAGGATGAAAAAATGAGAAAGGCTAGCAAGAAATGACCAGGAAGTCCATGAGGAACCGAACGCAAGACTTTTAAAAGGCTTTCTCGGAGGAAATAGCGACATTACCGGAGAGTCAAGGGAGAGTTTACTTCCCGGGTACTGGAACAATACACACAATGGGAAATGAAATAAAATGCTGAGTGTGACTAGTCTGGTAGCGCACTCAGCTCACACACTGAGTGTCCGGGGTTCAATTCCAGGTGGGAACGTTGGGCATGTTTCTCTACACCGTTCACCCAGCAGTAAGTAGGTACCTGGATGTTAGTCGACTGATGTGGGAGGGGTTCCCAGGGGTGGTACGAGGATAGAATAACAGCTCTTACCCTTTAAAACTGATTGGTGCAAAAAAAAATTTCTCGTGGGGTCTTGAGACAAGGAGCAGAAACACTGTGAAAACTACTATCCGTAGTCTTTAACAAGTAAGTTGATACAGCGCCACTGTCAGAGATGTGGTGCACAGCTGATATATTCCGATATTTAGGACGTGGAACAGACAGGTGGCACTAAATTTTAGGCTAATGTCACGGACGTGCAAAGTAAGTAAGGGCTGAGGAGATTATCCAGAGTGGTGGAGCACGTCTGGAAGTTACAAACGCATATGAATCGTAGGGTTTTAGAGACTGGTAAATCCTATCTCACAAGAGAGAGAGAAAGATGGGTGGACTGTAAGAAGGCTTTTGAAACAGTACCGCGCAAGAGCAGGCAAGAGTAACAGGGAAGACATGAAAGTGGATAAAGAAATACTTAACAACAAGGTAACAGTGAGATGTCATCGGTGAAAATCTGTCGGAATGGGCAAATGTGACATGTGGGGTTCCACAAGGGTCAGGGCTGGCGCTGTATTGTTTCAAGTGAGCAAGAACGACATAACGGAAGCAGCAGAGTTAGAGGATCCAGAATGGAACTCACACTTGCTCAAGCAGGTCGGGAAGCTGGAGAAGCTACAGAAGATTGCAACAAGACTAACCTCAGAGCTAGGAGAATGTGCTATGAGGAGGGACTGAGATAGCAAAACCTGACGACATTATACCCCTCAAGGGAGGTTTCTTGATGATGGTGAGGGGCTCTTGATCTAGGGAATTGGATCTGTGCTCCAGTTCCCTGAATTGAGCCTGAATACCTTCCATCCCCCTCCACACACACACACGGGTTTAGCGCTCCCCCAATAATAATAATTACATAAGAGGACACAAGAGTGATATCATAACAACGTACAAAATACTGAGAGGAAATAACATGCTGGACACGAAGAAACTGTTCGAGAGGCGGGAATCAGGAACAAGAGGGCACATCTGGAAGCTACAAAAGCATATGAATCTTAGGGATCTTAGGAAGTGTTTCTTTAGCCTCAGAGTGGTCAGAAAGTAGAACGACCCTAACAGTGAAAGGGTGAAACCAAATGGATGCATGCCACGGCTCGTGCAGCCAGGAAAAAGAGAACCCAGTAGCAGCAAGAGGAAAAGCGGGGACAGGAGCTGTGTGTGTGAATACACACACACGCACATCATCGGCTCTACGTCAGACTGCAGCTTTTTGGGTCATTATGCTCTCTCTGTCTTTGTCTGTCTGTCTGTTTCTCTCTCTCTCTCTCTCTCTCTCTCTCTCTCTCTCTCTCTCTCTCTCTCTCTCTCTCTCTCTCTCTCTCACTCACTCACTCACTCACTCTGCAATAATTAAGTAATCTAGTTGACACAATCGTTCAACGATATTGCACTTAACGGCCTCGTTTCTCAGCTCCGACTGTCGTTTATAAATTCCAGAGATAGATAAACATAAATAGATAGATGGACAGATAGAGAGAGAGAGAGAGAGAGAGAGAGAGAGAGAGAGAGAGAGAGAGAGAGAGAGAGAGAGAGAGAGAGAGAGAGAGAGAGAGAGAGAGAGAGAGAGAGAGATCCTTAACCTTGTCAAACCATGTGTAAAAAAAAAAAACAAAAAAAAAAAAAAAAAAACAGAGAGAGAGAGAGAGAGAGAGAGGATCGAGAGGAGGGGGAGAGGTAGAGACTCTAGCTACGTTATCTACAAAATCGATGTCAATCTGGCTTCCCTCACTGGCAGGACTGGCTGAGGGAAAGTCCTAACTCCGACTCACACTGTGGGAGGGAGAGACAGGGAGGCAGAACAAATGATATTGCTGGCCCACAGATGGCTCCAACTTCATCCTGTCCCATATCTGTTTCACAGCAATGAAAAGACTCTCGAATAAGCTGGTGTAGGTAACAGCTCTTAGCTTGTAAATAAAGTTAGGAACCTGAACGTAACCTTGTAAAACCCTGTGTAAAAAAGAGAGAGAGAGAGGTGAGTTAGAATCCATTTTCATCTCCAAGTGTTCCAGACTTTATCTCTGTGTTCCAGTCTCCGCCCAGCGCCATATTGTTTCTATTTAATGAAGGAAAGAGAGACAAAAGAAATTTGGAGGAAGAGAAAGCTATATCTTTTTTTCCATTGACCTGCAGCTTAAGCTTTACCTGAGACACAGGTAATAATAATAATAATAATAATAATAATAATAATAATAATAATAATAATAATAATAATAATAATAATATAATAACAGGAATAAATTAGGTAGTAGGTTGGTAGACAGCAACCACCCAGGGAAGTACTACCGTCCTGCCAGATGACTGTGAAACAAAAACCTGTAACTGTTTTGCATGATGGTAGGATTTGCTGGTTTCTTTTTCTGTCTCATAAACACGCTAGATAACAGGGATATCTTGCTACTCCTACTTACACTTTGGTCACACTTCACAGACACGCACATGCATATATATATATACATACATCTAGGTTTTTCTCCTTTTTCTAAATAGCTCTTGTTCTTTTTTATTTCTTCTATTGTCCATGGGGAAGTGGAAAAGAATCTTTCCTCCGTAAGCCATGCGTGTCGTATGAGGCGACTAAAATGCCGGGAGCAATGGGCTAGTAACCCCTTCTCCTGTATACAATTACTAAAAAAGAGAAGAAGAAAAACTTTATAAAACTGGGTTGCTTAAATGTGCGTGGATGTAGTGCGGATGACAAGAAACAGATGATTGCTGATGTTATGAATGAAAAGAAGTTGGATGTCCTGGCCCTAAGCGAAACAAAACTGAAGGGGGTAGGAGAGTTTCAGTGGGGGGAAATAAATGGGATTAAATCTGGAGTATCTGAGAGAGTTAGAGCAAAGGAAGGGGTAGCAGTAATGTTAAATGATCAGTTATGGAGGGAGAAAAGAGAATATGAATGTGTAAATTCAAGAATTATGTGGATCAAAGTAAAGGTTGGATGCGAGAAGTGGGTCATAATAAGCGTGTATGCACCTGGAGAAGAGAGGAATGCAGAGGAGAGAGAGAGATTTTGGGAGATGTTAAGTGAATGTATAGGAGCCTTTGAACCAAGTGAGAGAGTAATTGTGGTAGGGGACTTGAATGCTAAAGTAGGAGAAACTTTTAGAGAGGGTGTGGTAGGTAAGTTTGGGGTGCCAGGTGTAAATGATAATGGGAGCCCTTTGATTGAACTTTGTATAGAAAGGGGTTTAGTTATAGGTAATACATATTTTAAGAAAAAGAGGATAAATAAGTATACACGATATGATGTAGGGCGAAATGACAGTAGTTTGTTGGATTATGTATTGGTAGATAAAAGACTGTTGAGTAGACTTCAGGATGTACATGTTTATAGAGGGGCCACAGATATATCAGATCACTTTCTAGTTGTAGCTACACTGAGAGTAAAAGGTAGATGGGATACAAGGAGAATAGAAGCATCAGGGAAGAGAGAGGTGAAGGTTTATAAACTAAAAGAGGAGGCAGTTAGGGTAAGATATAAACAGCTATTGGAGGATAGATGGGCTAATGAGAGCATAGGCAATGGGGTCGAAGAGGTATGGGGTAGGTTTAAAAATGTAGTGTTAGAGTGTTCAGCAGAAGTTTGTGGTTACAGGAAAGTGGGTGCAGGAGGGAAGAGGAGCGATTGGTGGAATGATGATGTAAAGAGAGTAGTAAGGGAGAAAAAGTTAGCATATGAGAAGTTTTTACAAAGTAGAAGTGATGCAAGGAGGGAAGAGTATATGGAGAAAAAGAGAGAAGTTAAGAGAGTGGTGAAGCAATGTAAAAAGAGAGCAAATGAGAGAGTGGGTGAGATGTTATCAACAAATTTTGTTGAAAATAAGAAAAAGTTTTGGAGTGAGATTAACAAGTTAAGAAAGCCTAGAGAACAAATGGATTTGTCAGTTAAAAATAGGAGAGGAGAGTTATTAAATGGAGAGTTAGAGGTATTGGGAAGATGGAGGGAATATTTTGAGGAATTGTTAAATGTTGATGAAGATAGGGAAGCTGTGATTTCGTGTATAGGGCAAGGAGGAATAACATCTTGTAGGAGTGAGGAAGAGCCAGTTGTGAGTGTGGGGGAAGTTCGTGAGGCAGTAGGTAAAATGAAAGGGGGTAAGGCAGCCGGGATTGATGGGATAAAGATAGAAATGTTAAAAGCAGGTGGGGATACAGTTTTGGAGTGGTTGGTGCAATTATTTAATAAATGTATGGAAGAGGGTAAGGTACCTAGGGATTGGCAGAGAGCATGCATAGTTCCTTTGTATAAAGGCAAAGGGGATAAAAGAGAGTGCAAAAATTATAGGGGGATAAGTCTGTTGAGTGTACCTGGTAAAGTGTATGGTAGAGTTATAATTGAAAGAATTAAGAGTAAGACGGAGAATAGGATAGCAGATGAACAAGGAGGCTTTAGGAAAGGTAGGGGGTGTGTGGACCAGGTGTTTACAGTGAAACATATAAGTGAACAGTATTTAGATAAGGCTAAAGAGGTCTTTGTGGCATTTATGGATTTGGAAAAGGCGTATGACAAGGTGGATAGGGGGGCAATGTGGCAGATGTTGCAAGTGTATGGTGTAGGAGGTAGGTTACTGAAAGCAGTGAAGAGTTTTTACGAGGATAGTGAGGCTCAAGTTAGAGTATGTAGGAAAGAGGGAAATTTTTTCCCAGTAAAAGTAGGCCTTAGACAGGGATGTGTGATGTCACCGTGGTTGTTTAATATATTTATAGATGGGGTTGTAAGAGAAGTAAATGCGAGGGTCTTGGCAAGAGGCGTGGAGTTAAAAGATAAAGAATCACACACAAAGTGGGAGTTGTCACAGCTGCTCTTTGCTGATGACACTGTGCTCTTGGGAGATTCTGAAGAGAAGTTGCAGAGATTGGTGGATGAATTTGGTAGGGTGTGCAAAAGAAGAAAATTAAAGGTGAATACAGGAAAGAGTAAGGTTATGAGGATAACAAAAAGATTAGGTGATGAAAGATTGAATATCAGATTGGAGGGAGAGAGTATGGAGGAGGTGAACGTATTCAGATATTTGGGAGTGGACGTGTCAGCGGATGGGTCTATGAAAGATGAGGTGAGTCATAGAATTGATGAGGGAAAAAGAGTGAGTGGTGCACTTAGGAGTCTGTGGAGACAAAGAACTTTGTCCTTGGAGGCAAAGAGGGGAATGTATGAGAGTATAGTTTTACCAACGCTCTTGTATGGGTGTGAAGCGTGGGTGATGAATGTTGCAGCGAGGAGAAGGCTGGAGGCAGTGGAGATGTCATGTCTGAGGGCAATGTGTGGTGTGAATATAATGCAGAGAATTCGTAGTTTGGAAGTTAGGAGGAGGTGCGGGATTACCAAAACTGTTGTCCAGAGGGCTGAGGAAGGGTTGTTGAGGTGGTTCGGACATGTAGAGAGAATGGAGCGAAACAGAATGACTTCAAGAGTGTATCAGTCTGTAGTGGAAGGAAGGCGGGGTAGGGGTCGGCCTAGGAAGGGTTGGAGGGAGGGGGTAAAGGAGGTTTTGTGTGCGAGGGGCTTGGACTTCCAGCAGGCATGCGTGAGCGTGTTTGATAGGAGTGAATGGAGACAAATGGTTTTTAATACTTGACGTGCTGTTGGAGTGTGAGCAAAGTAACATTTATGAAGGGATTCAGGGAAACCGGCAGGCCGGACTTGAGTCCTGGAGATGGGAAGTACAGTGCCTGCACTCTGAAGGAGGGGTGTTAATGTTGCAGTTTAAAAACTGTAGTGTAAAGCACCCTTCTGGCAAGACAGTGATGGAGTGAATGATGGTGAAAGTTTTTCTTTTTCGGGCCACCCTGCCTTGGTGGGAATCGGCCGGTGTGATAATAAAAATAAAAATAAATAATAATAACAACAACAATAATAATTTTAACGATATTAATAATTATAGTAATAATAATAATAATAATAATAGTAATACTAGTAGTAATAAAACAATAATAATAAAAGGAATAATAACAATAACAGTAACAGCAACAATAATAATAACAACAACAACAACAACAATAATAATAATAATAATAATAATAATAATAATAATAATAATAATAATAATACTTATAGTAATAAAAATAATAGCAGCGATAATAATAATAACAAAAAACAACAATAATTATAAATCAACAGACTTTAATTATTAGGGTTAAAACAGTGGGTCATTAAGGCTTTAATTTAGCTATATAATAATATAAGAATTTCTTTAAACTTTAAAATAGCTGTTATATACACAACTCTGTGTATATATATACTTCTGATCGTGTATACATCTCAGAGCATACTCTTTCACCTCTCTGTATATACTTAACTCCGAATACATATACACCTCTCGATGTATATACACTCGGTGTATATACACTGTATATACACCTCTCGGTGTATATACACTCGGTGTATATACACTGTATATACACCTCTCGGTGTATATACACTCGGTGTATATACACTGTATATACACCTCTTGGTGTATATACAGTGTGAGTGTATTAAAACAGCCCCGTCAGTTATTTCTGAGCCGTTGTATCGAGTCCACATTCACTGTCAGTGTTTACTGTTTTGTGCTTCTTGACATGGGAGAGATGTTTTGTGTGTGTATCCAGTGGTTAGAGCACAACTAGGGTAACTAGTACCTTTGTGGTGAGTCCAATGGTTACCGCCCCACACGGGTACACAGCGTCACTTTAAGTCCTATAATAATTTGCAGAAGAGCTTTTGGTGGCGGGCAATACCTTAGACGCTTTTCCAAAATCGTTACCACCACCACCACCACCACAATTACCACCATTAGAACTACTACCACCACTAGAACTACCACTACCACCACCACTAGTACCACCATTACCAAAACCACTACTACTACCACCACCACCACTACTACTACCACTACCACTACCACCACCACTACCACTACCACCACCACTACTACCACTACTGCTAACACCACCACTACTACCATTACTACTACCACCACCACCACCACCACCACTACTACCACTACTACCACCACTACCCCTACCACCACCACTACCACCACCACCAATACCCCTACCACCACCACTACTATCACTACTACCACTACTACCACCCCTACCACCACGACTACTACTACTACTACCACTACTGCCACCACTACCACCACCACTTCCACCACTACTACCACTACAGCTACCACCACCACTACTTCCACTACTACCACCCCTACCACCACCACCACCACTACTACTACCCCTACTACCACCCCTACCACCACCACCACCACCACTACTATCACAACTACCATTACTACTACTACTACTACTCCTACCACCACCACTACTACTACCACTACTACCACCACTACCACCACTACCACCACCTCTTCCACCACTACTACCACTACCACCACCACTACTACCACCCCTACCACCACCACTACTACCACCACTACCACCACTGCGACCACCACCAAAATCTATCTTACATCCAGTACCGTGTAGCCCAAATCACTTTCTGAGTACACATCTGGAGTAATTTAATCAATACATTCCACTATTTTAGAAAAAAAATAAAATACACACAATACTCTGCCCTTCTCTACTATTATCGCCTCACTTGTGACCTGACAATGATCCAACAAGGACCGAAACGTGGTCAAAACAATACCGGGAGATTCGAACTGAGGCCTAACACGAGACAATATTGCTACCGCATCACGACTGGCAAAGAATCTTCCCAAATGAGAGTAATAATATATTACTAGGAGTGATATTACAGTGTGTGTGTCTCACGTGATAAGAATGATGATACAGCAGTATGTGTGTGTGTTTCTCATATGATAAGAATGATGATAGAGAAGTGTGTGAGTATCTCTCACGTGATAAGAATGATATCGAACATTATAAGAATGATGATAAGAACATAAGAACATAAGAATGTAGGAACACTGCAGAAGGCCCACTGGCCCATACGAGGCAGGTCCTTATCAAAACGACATCTACCTAAAGCTACTCAAGAAATAACTCCCGTATCCCTTGACACCAATCAAACCCAGCCCCTCCCACTCATATATTTGTCCAGTCTCTTCTTAAAGCTACCCAAGGTCCTAGCCTCTATCACCCCACTGGGAAGACTGTTCCACGCATCTACAACTCTGTTAGAAAACCAGTACTTACCTATGTCCTTTCTAAATCTAAATTTATCCAACTTAAATCCATTATTCCTGGTTCTTACCTGGTTCGACACCCTCAGTACTTTATTAATGTCTCCCTTGTAAAGTAAAAGGACACAAGTGCAACTAATGTGACATTTATTGTGGCAACGTTTCGCTCTCCAGGAGCTTTATCAAGCCATTACAAACAATACATGGACACAGAGGGTATATAAAGGCTCATAGTGAGGTGAATACTAGTGAGGTACCATTTCGGTGTTCACTAGTGGTAGTAGTAGTAGTAGTAGTAGTACTACCACTAGTGAACACCGAAATGGTACCTCACTAGTATTCACCTCACTCTGAGCCTTTATATACCCTCTGTGTCCATGTATTGTTTGTAATGGCTTGATAAAGCTCCTGGAGAGCGAAACGTTGCCACAATAAATGTCACATTAGTTGCACTTGTGTCCTTTTACTTTACATATTGTCGGTAATTCTACCAACTTTATTACAATGTCTCCCTTGTTTATGCCCGTCATCCATTTATACACTTCAATGATATCTCCCCTTATTAAAAAAGTATGCGAGGAAAATTGAAGACAAACTGTCCTTGAATAATTTTCAGGCACTTGATGAAAAGTGATTAGAAACACCTGTCATGGGTTCAGCAACACCTGCCAGGACACTTCAACACCTGCCAGGGGCTCAGCATCACCTGTGAGGGGTTCAGCAACACCTGCCAGGACACTTCAACACCTACCAGGGGCTCAACATCACCTGTGAGGGGTTCAGCTACACCTGCCAGGACACTTCAACACCTGCCAGGGGCTTAGCATCACCTGTGAGGGGTTCAGCAACACCTGTCAGGACACTTCAACACCTGCCAGGGGCTCAACATCACCTGTGAGGGGTTCAGCAACACCTGTCAGGACACTTCAACACCTGCCAGGGCTTAGCATCACCTGTGAGGGGTTCAGCAACACCTGACAGGACACTTCAACACCTGCCAGGGGCTCAACATCACCTGTGAGGGGTTCAGCAACACCTGTCAGGACACTTCAACACCTGCCAGGGGCTTAGCATCACCTGTGAGGGGTTCAGCAACACCTGTCAGGACACTTCAACACCTGCCAGGGGCTCAGTAGCAGCTGTGAGGGCTTCAGCAACACCTGTCAGGCATTCAATTTACACCTGCCAGGGGAACAGAAACACCTGTCAGGGGTATAGCCACAATTGTCAGGGGTAGAGCACCACCTGTCAGGGGTACATTAATTAACACCTGTCAGGCGTTCAACAACACCTGCCAGGGGAACAGAAACACCTGTCAGGGGTACAGCCACAATTGTCAGGGGCAGAGCACCACCTGTCAGGGGTACATTAATTAACATCTGTGAGGGGCACAACACCTGTCAGATGTTCAGCAACACCTGTCTGAAGCACATTAACACCTGTCAGAGGCTCAGCAACATCTGTCTGAAGCACATTAACACCTGTCAGAGGTACAGCAACACTTTTCAGCACCACAACAATACCTTTCAGCCTCACAACACCTGTCAGCACCACAGCACCTGTCAGCAACTTAACAACACCTGTCAGCACCACAACACCTGATATCACCACACGAATACCTGCCAGCACCTCACCAACACCTGTCAGCACCACACCAACTTCCTTCAGCACCACCACAACACCTGTCAGTAGCACAACAACATCTGTCAGCAGCACACCGACACCTGTCAGTACCACCTGTCTGCACCACAACAACACCTGTAAGCACCACAGAAACACCTGTCAGTACCACCACAACACCTGTCAGCACCACTACAACACCTGTCAGTAGCACAACATCAGTCAGTAGCAAAACAACACCTGTCAGCAGCACAACAACACCTGTCAGCAGCATAACAACATCTGTCAGCAGCACAACAACACCTGTCAGAACCACAACAACACTTGTCAGCACCACCTGTCAGCAGCACAACAACACCTGTCAGCACCACAACAACACCTGCCAGCAGCGTAACAACACCTGTCCGCACTACACAAACACCTGTCAGCACCACCTGTTAGCAGCACAACACCTGTCAGCACAACAACACCTGTCAGCACTACACCAACACGTGTCAGCACCACCTCTCAGCAGCACAACAACAACTGTCAGCACCACCTGTCAGCAGCACAAAAACACCTGTCAGCAGCACAACAACACCTGTCAGCACTACACCAACACTTGTCAGCACCACCTGTCAGCAGCTCAATAACACCTGTCAGCAGCACAACAACACCTGTCAGCACTACACCAACACGTGTCAGCGCCACCTGTCAGCAGCACAACAACTACTGTCAGCACCACCTGTCAGCAGCACAACAACACCTGTCAGCACTACACCAACACCTGTCAGCACCACCTGTCAGCAGCACAACAACACCTGTCAGCACTACACCAACACCTGTCAGCACCACCTGTCAGCAGCACAACAACACCTGTCAGCATCACCTGTCAGCAGCACAACACCTGTCAGCACTACACCAACACCTGTCAGCACCACCTGTCAGCAGCACAACAACTGTCAGCACTACACCAACACCTGTCAGCATAACCTGTCAGCAGCACAACAACACCTGACAGCAGCACAACACCTGTCAGCACTACACCAACACCTGTCAGCACCACCTGTCAGCAGCACAACAGCACCTGTCAGCACCGCCTGTCAGCAGCACAACACCTGCCAGCACTACACCAACACCTGTCAGCACCACTTGTCAGCAGCACAACAACACCTGTCAGCACTACACCAACACCTGTCAGCACCACCTGTCAGCAGCACAACAGCACCTGTCAGCAGCACAACAACTGTCAGCACTACACCAACACCTGTCAGCACCACCTGTCAGCAGCACAACAGCACCTGTCAGCACCACCTGTCAGCAGCACAACACCTGTCAGCACTACACCAACACCTGTCAGCACCATTGTCAGCAGCACAACAACACCTGTCAGCACTACACCAACACTTGTCAGCACCACTTGTCAGCAGCACAACAACACCTGTCAGCACTACACCAACACTTGTCAGCACCACTTGTCAGCAGCACAACAACACCTGTCAGCACTACATCAACACCTGTCAGCACCACCTGTCAGCAGCACAACAACACCTATGAGCACCACTTGTCAGCAGCACAACAACACCTGTCAGCACTACACCAACACCTGTCAGAACCACTTGTCAGCAGCACAACAACACCTGTCAGCACTACACCAATACCTGTCAGCACCACCTGTCAGCAGCACAACAACACCTGTCAGCACCATCTGTCAGCAGCACAACAACACCTGTCAGCACTACACCAACACCTGTCAGCACTACATCAACACCTGTCAGCACCACCTGTCAGCAGCACAACAACACCTGTCAGCACCATCTGTCAGCAGCACAACAACACCTGTCAGCACTACATCAACACCTGTCAGCACCACCTGTCAGCACTACACCAACACCTGTCAGCACCACTTGTCAGCAGCACAACAACACCTGTCAGCACTACATCAACACCTGTCAGCACCACCTGTCAGCACTACAGCAACACCTGTCAGCACCACCGCCCGACAGCAGCACAACAACACCTGTCAGCACCACTTGTACAGCACAACAATCATGCCTTGCCAGCACTACACCAACACCTGTCAGCACCACTTGTCAGCAGCACAACAACACCTGTCAGCACTACATCAACACCTGTCAGCACCACTTGTCAGCAGCACAACAACACCTGTCAGCACCACTTGTCAGCAGCACAACAACACCTGTCAGCACTACACCAACACCTGTCAGCACCACTTGTCAGCAGCACAACAACACCTGTCAGCACCACTTGTCAGCAGCACAACAGCACCTGTCAGCACCACCTGTCAGCAGCACAACAACACCTGTCAGCACTACACCAACACCTGTCAGCACCACTTGTCAGCAGCACAACAACACCTGTCAGCACCACTTGTCAGCAGCACAACACCTGTCAGCACCATCTGTCAGCACTACAACAACACCTGTCAGCACTACACCAACACCTGTCAGCACCACTTGTCAGCACTACACCAACACCTGTCAGCACTACATCAACACCTGTCAGCACCACCTGTCAGCAGCACAACAACACCTGTCAGCACCACCTGTCAGCAGCACAACAACACCTGTCAGCACCATCTGTCAGCAGCACAACAACACCTGTCAGCACTACACCAACACCTGTCAGCACCACTTGTCAGCAGCACAACAACACCTGTCAGCACCACTTGTCAGCAGCACAACAACACCTGTCAGCACTACACCAACACCTGTCACATGATAAAATAAAAGCATCAGTCCTGGTGGCAGGAAAACGACGTTGAAGCTTCGACAATTTTTATTTGCATGAGGAAAATTTTTTCGAGTTGTCTTTCCTATTTTGTGCCCTTGTTGTTGTTGTTGTTGTTGTTGTTGTTGTTGTTGTTGTTGTTGTTGTTGTTTTTGTTGTTGTTGTTGTTGTTGTTGTTGTTGTTGTTGTTGTTGTTGTTGTTGTTGTTGTTGTTCTTTAATTGCCTTGCTTGCTGTTGCTGTTGCTGTTGCTTGCTGCTGCCGTTGCCTTTGCCGTTGCTTGCTTGTTGCTGTTGCTGCTGCTTGCTGTTGCTGTTGCTGTTGTTTCTGCCGTTGCTTGCTGCCGCTGCCGTTGCTTGCTTGCTGCTTGCCGTTCTGCTGCCGTTGTTGCGTTGCGCTGCCTTGCCGCCGTTGCCGCTGCTCGTTGCCGCTTGCTGCTGTTGCCGTTGTTGCTGCCGTTGCCATTGCCGCTGCTGCCGCCGCTGCTTGCTGCCGTTGCTTGCCTTGCCGCCGTTGCCGCTGCTGCTGCCGTGCTGCTTGCTGCATTGCCGTTGCTGCGCTGCGTTGCTGCTTGCTGCTGCTGCTGCTGCTTGCTTGCTGCTTGCCGCTGCCTTGCTTGCTTGCTGTTGCGCCGCTGCCGCTGCTTGCCGCTTGACTGCTTGCAGCCGCTGCTGCTGCTGCTTCCGCTTGCCGCCGCTGCTAGCTTGCCAGCTGCTGCTGCCGCCGTTGCTTGCTGCTTGCAGCTGCCGCCGTAGCTGCTGCTGCTGCTGCTGCTGCTGCTGCCGGCAGCTGCTTGCTGCTGCTTGCCGTTGCTGCTGCTGCTGCTGCCTGCTTGCCGCTTGCTTGCCTTGCTTGTTGCCTTGCTGTTCAATGCTGCTGCCGCTTGCCGTTGCCGCTGCTGTCATTGCCGTGCTGCCATTGCCTGCTTGCCTTGCTTGCCTTAGAAGCCTTGATGCGCCGCTTAATTGCGCTGCTGCCTTGCTGTTACGTCGTTGCCGCTGCTGTTGCTGCCTTGTTAAGCTGCTGCTGCCAATTTGGTTGTTGCTTGCTGCCACCGTTGTTGCGTTCGCTGCGTTGCTGCTGTTGCTTGCTGCATGTTGCTTGTTGCTAGCTTGTTTTATGTTAATGTTGTTCCATGCTTGTTGCTGCTTGCTTGTTGTTGCTGTTGCTGCTTGCCGTGTTGCCATTGCTTCGTTGTTCTTGCCACTGTTGTTGTTGCTGCGTGTTGTGCTTGCCTTGTTGCTGTTGCCGTTACTGCTGCTTGCTGTCGTTGCTTGCTGTTGCTTGTTCGCCTTGCTTGCTGTTGCTGTTGCTTGCCTTAATTTGGTTTTTGCTTGCTTGCCGCTGTTTCTTGTTGCTCGTCGTTGCTTGCAAGTTGTTGTTTTTTTGTTGCCGCTGCAATGCTGTCGTTGCTTGCCTGTTGCTTGTTGCCGTTGTTGCTGCTGCTAAGTTGTTGTTGCTTGCTTGCTTGCCTTTCGCCTTGCTTGCTGCTGTTGTTGTTGTTGCGGTTGTTATTCTTGCTGTGTTGTTGGCTGTTGCGTTGCTTGTTGCCTTGTTGCTGTTGCTTGCTTGCTTGCTTGCTTGCTTGTTGTTGCTGTGAGGTTCCGTTGTGTCGCTTGCTGCCTTGCTGTTGTTGCCGTTGCTTGTTGTTGCCGTTGCTTGTGGCTGCTTGTAGCTTGCTTGCTGCTGCCTTGTTGTAGCTTGTTGCTGCTTGCTTGTTGCTGTGGCGGTTGTTGCCTTGCTTGTTGCTGCTGCTGTTGATTATTTGCTTGTTGTTGCCTTATTTGTTGCTGCTGCCGTTGCTTGTTGCTGTGGCTGTTGTTGCTTTTGTTGTTGTTGTTGTTGTTGTTTTTGTTGTTGTTGTTGTTGTGCTGGTTGTTATTGTTGTTGCTGTTGTTGTTGTTGTTGTGGGTGTTGTGGTTGTGCTGGTTGTTGTTGTTGTTGTTGTTGTTGATATTGGTAGTGGTGATTGTTGTTGTTGATGTTATTGCTGGGTGTTGTTGTTGTTGCTGATGATAGTTGCTGTTGTTGTTACTAGGGGTGGTGGTGATGGTGGTAGTTGTTGTTGTTGTTACTAAAGGTGGTGGTGATGGTGGTAGCTGTTACTGTACACAAATAACCAGCACACAGGAGAGCGAAACTTGTGGCTACGTTGTGGTCCGGTTTAGACCATTAAGTAGTAGCACATAAGCGTGAAGGGAAGGGTGCCAGAATATATATGTGACAGGGAGGCAGCCCCGGGAGAACCACACCACCTAGTGTGTGTGTATGAGAGAGAGAGAGAGAGAGAGAGAGAGAGTTGTGTGTATGTGTGAGAGAGAGAGAAAACAAGAGAGAGGGAGATTTTTTTATGTGTGTGTGTATATGAGAGAGAGAGAGAGAGAGAGAGAGAGAGAGAGAGAGAGAGAGAGAGAGAGAGAGAGAGAGAGAGAGAGAGAGAGAGAGAGAGAGAGATAGAGTGCAAGAGAGAGGAAGAGAGTGTTCTGTGTGTGTGTGTGTGTGTGGTATGAGAGAGAGAGAGAGAGAGAGAGAGAGAGAGAGAGAGAGAGAGAGAGAGAGTTTGTGTGTGTGTGTGTGTGTGTGTGTGTGTGTGTGTGTGTGTGTGTGTGTGTGTGTGTGTGTGTGTGTGTGTGTGTGTGTGTGTGTGTGTGTCTGTGTGTGAATTCACCTATTTGTAGTTACTTGGGTCGATTCCCAGCTTCTTTCCTATTAATTCTTATGATTTTTGTTAGCGTGTTAGTGCATACATGTACATATGATACTGTATAGTTCTGTGTGTGTTGGTGTGCTTGTATATCTTACTGTGTATATGTATGTGTGTATTTCCGTGTATGACCGTGTTGCTGCGAGTGTATGCCCAATTAGAGAGTTGACACATAACACCCGTGTGTAGAAACAATTCCTGAACAAAGGCACAATGCTTAACTGAGAACACAATTCCTAACTGAACACACAATTCCCGGCTCCACTGCTAACCCAATTTCGGACTCAGTTGCAAGGTACACAAACAATTCCCGAGTGAAGACACAATTCCAAACTACAAATGCAATTTCAAGAGTAGACGCAATTCTTAAGTAGAGAGAGAGAGAGATAGAGAAAGAAAGAGAGAGAGACAGAGTCCCTGGTACACTACATAGACCAAGAATGTTCCATATTCACAGTGTGTGGACCACTGTGAATTACTCGACGTGTGCAGTGGTCCACTACATACAATACACTATCCTACCCGCTGCTCCTCCCCAATTTTTACGCTGATTTTATTCATGATATGATTATATTCAATTTTTTTTGGAATGATAAAATGGTAAATTCCTGCCCGGGCTGTGAAATTTTGAGAATTATTATTATTATTCGCCTGGATAAAATTACGGGATCGTATATAACTATGTTGTCTGAGTATGATAAGAATTAATACTAATTGGTTTTGGATTTAAACACACACACACACACACACACACACACACACACATATATATATATATATATATATATATATATATATATATATATATATATATATATATATATATATATATATATATATATATATATATATATATATATATATATATATATATATATATATATATATATATATATATATATATATATATATATATATATATATACATATATATATATATATATATATATATATATATATATATATATATATATATATATATATATATATATATATATATATATATATAGCTTCGTTGTTTTCCCTGTTTCCATTGTGAGCTCAATTCTGTTGGGCTCACAGAGTTGTTGCCAGCAGTGAGCTCTTTTGTTCACTCTTGCGTTATTGTTTAGTTGTTGTTTACCCACTCTTCTCTCACTCTTGTCAATTAATTTCTATTTTTTTCCTTCGCTTTTCTATTCCATTCCTTTCCGCCTTTCGCATTCTTTAGGTTTTCTATGTTCTTGCAATTGCTTTGTTCTCTTTTTGCATCTCTGGTATGAAGTTCTTGTTTGCTCTCTCGGTACTTGCCAACTAGGTACTCTATTATCTCATTCTTTGACTTCTCTTCCAATTCCCTTCGTCACTGCGTTACACTTAAGTATTATCTCATACCTTCTAGGGCCCCTCTTCTGACACCTTTCTCCTGTCCTCCATTCCCTGTTCTTCTCTTTATGTCTAATTTCTCAAGCTATTTACAATTCAGTACTGTATTGTCGCTAGCATCCAGGTTGAATTAATATTTTTTTCTTCAGTGTCAGATGTATTTAAGGTAAATAGTATATCCAGCCTTGCTGGTTCATCTACTCTATATCTTGCGTCCTTAGCATGCTGATGCATAACGTTTTCCATAAGCACTGCTATCACCTTAGTCCTCCACGTATCTGTCCCCTAGTATGAGGGTTCTAGTTCTCTCTCTGTAGTTGAAATCTTCCATGATTACAACTTTACATTTGATTACTTATTTTCCGCTTGTGTCATGGCCTCAGTTATTGTTTTGTCATTCCCTTGACTTTCGTGATTTGGTGGGTATGTGTACACACCATTACTCGCTTATATGTGGTTACAGGGGTGCGTGTGTGATTGCATATTTCACTGGAGTGAGTGGGTCTCGGACCAGTGGTATGGTTATCTAGAGACCACTATACCGTCGCTAAGAGTGACTCTGGTTTGCAAATTACCCTCGTCTTCCTTTCAATAAATTCCTCCAGTTCTCTTGTTTCGTCTCTTAGCAAGCCCGTCTTTCCCTCACTGACTAATTTTCTTTTTCCTGTTTAACTAGATTTTACTCTCTCTTCAGCCTCTCTCTCAACAACGTGAAGACTAACACGTTCTTCCAGTAACTCAATTTCTTCTGTTTATCCCACCTTGTCCTGATGTTGTCCTTGCCTCTCGGGTACTTGCTCATACTATCCTCGGTTGCTTTAAGTCAAAACATCGTTGTATTATTTTCTTCCGAGCCTCGTTCATTCTGCTGACTTTAAGGTTGTCTCTCCCTGACGAGGTGGCTGGGGAGCGTTCATCTCACAACTGAAAGGGACCAGGTTCGATCCTTGGGCGATATGTATGGGGATGTCTCCTAACGTCTCTCGGTCATAACAGCGGTAAATAGGTACCTGGGAATTAGCCGGTATTGTGGGTGGCTTTCTTAGGGAAGAGGATCTGAGGATCGTAATAGAAATATGCCATTCTTAATCTTCTGTTTTGACCATCCTGGGTTATTAAAACTCCTGGCTTATTGCTTCCATTGGGTTGTTAAGCCTCTGGCTTATCGATTACACGAAAGTTGTCGTCATTCGTTTTTTATTTCTAACTAATAATTCTCCATATATCCCAAGTGTTTTCTCTCTCTTTTTATCTCTCTCCCTCATTTACAAGGTTAGGTTCAAGATTCCTAACATCATTTGCAAGCTATTAGCTGTTATCTACGCCAGCTCTCTCTCTCTCTCTCTCTCTCTCTCTCTCTCTCTCTCTCTCTCTCTCTCTCTCTCTCTCTCTCTCTCTCTCAGAAAGCAACAGAGATACTAATAGCATCAACCTGTCATTCAGAATGATGTCATCCGCATATGCAAAATAAGAGTGGAATTTAAAATGAAAATATTCAGAGAATGCAAGCTTGTTGCTTGCTGTTGCACGTTGATATGGTCTAGCACCATACCAACATCACCAGGCGTCCTATGGTGTTACGGTCTAGCACCATACCAACATCACCAGGCGTCCTATGGTGTTACGGTCTAGCACCATACCAACATCACCAGGCGTCCTATGGTGTTACAGTCTAGCACCACACTAACATCACCAGGCGTCCTATGGTGTTACAGTCTAGCACCACACTAACATCACCAGGCGTCCTGTGGTGTTACGGTCTAGCACCACACGTTGTCAGGTGTGCTGACCACAATGATATCACCACTATCAACGTGGTGTTATCGCTAACACCAACACAGTGTTATCACCACCACCACCACCACCACCAACATAGTGTTATCACCACCACCACCACCAACATAGTGTTATCACCACAAATGCAGTGTTACCACTTACACAAACACAGTGTTACCATCACCACGAACACAGTGTTACCACAACCACCAACACAGTGTTATCACCACCAACACCAACACAGTGTTATCACCACCAACACCAACACAGTGTTATCACCACCACCACCACCAACACAGTGTTATCACCACCACCACCACCAACACAGTGTTATCACCACCACCACCACCAACACAGTGTTATCACCACCACCACCACCAACATAGTGTTATCACCACCACCACCACCAACACAGTGTTATCACCACCACCACCACCAACACAGTGTTATCACCACCACCACCACCAACATAGTGTTATCACCACCACCACCACCAACACAGTGTTATCACCACCACCACCACCAACACAGTTATCACCACCACCACCACCAACACAGTGTTATCACCACCACCACCACCAACACAGTGTTATCACCACCACCACCACCAACACAGTGTTATCACCACCACCACCACCAACATAGTGTTATCACCACCACCACCACCAACACAGTGTTATCACCACCACCACCACCAACACAGTTATCACCACCACCACCACCAACACAGTGTTATCACCACCACCACCACCAACACAGTGTTATCACCACCACCACCACCAACACAGTGTTATCACCACCACCACCACCAACACAGTTATCACCACCACCACCACCAACACAGTGTTATCACCACCACCACCACCAACACAGTGTTATCACCACCACCACCACCAACACAGTGTTATCACCACCACCACCACCAACACAGTGTTATCACCACCACCACCACCAACACAGTGTTATCACCACCACCACCACCAACACAGTTATCACCACCACCACCACCAACACAGTGTTATCACCACCACCACCACCAACACAGTGTTATCACCACCACCACCAACACAGTGTTATCACCACCAACACAGTGTTACCACCACCACCACCACCAACACAGTGTTACCACCACCACCACCACCAACACAGTGTTACCACCACCACTAACATAGTGTTACCACCACCACCAACACAGTGTTACCACCACCACCACCAACTCAGTGTTACCACCACCACCAACACAGTGTTACCACCACCACGAACAGAGTGCTACCACCACCACCAACACAGTGTTACCACCACCACCAACACAGTGTTACCACCACCACCAATATAGTGTTACCACCACAAGCACAGTGTTACCACCACCACCCCATCAACAGAGTGTTGCCACCACCACCAACACAGTGTTACCACCACTACCAACACAGTGTTACCATCACCACCAACACAGTGTTACTAACACCACCACCGCCAACATACTGTTGCCACCACAAATACAGTGTTACCACCACCACCATCAACAGAATGTTACCACAACCATCAACACAGTGTTACCAGCACTACCACCAACACAGTGTTACCACCACCACCAACACAGTGTTACCACCACCACCAACACAGTGTTACCTCCACCACCACCAACACAGTGTTACCACCACCACCACCAACAACAACAACAGAGTGTTACCACAACCACCAACACAGTGTTACCACCCCCACCAACACAGTGTTACCACCACCACCAGCACAGTGTTACCACCACCACCACCACCAACACAGTGTTACCACCACCACCAACACAGTGTTACCACCACCTCCAACACAGTGTTACCACCACCACCAACAGTGTTACCACCACCACCAACACAGTGTTACCACCACCTCCAACACAGTGTTACCACCACCACCAACACAGTGTTACCACCACCACCAACACAGTGTTACCACCACCTCCAACACAGTGTTACCACCACCACCAACACAGTGTTACCACCACTACCAACACAGTGTTACCATCACCACCACCAACACAGTGTTACTACCACCACCACCACCACCACCAACATACTGTTGCCACCACAAATACAGTGTTACCACCACCACCATCAACAGAATGTTACCACATCCATCAACACAGTGTTACCAGCACTACCACCAACACAGTGTTACCACCACCACCAACACAGTGTTACCACCACCACCAACACAGTGTTACCACCCCCACCAACACAGTGTTACCACCACCACCAGCACAGTGTTACCACCAACACAGTGTTACCACCACCACCAACACAGTGTTACCACCACCACCAACACAGTGTTACCACCACCACCACCAACACAGTGTTACCACCACCACCAACACAGTGCTACCACCACCACCACCAACACAGTGTTACCACCACCACCAACACAGTGTTACCACCACCACAAGCAAAGTGTTACCATCACCACCAGTACAGTGTTACCACCACCACCACCAACACAGTGTTACCACCACCACCACCACCACCACCACCAACACAGTGTTGCCTCCACCACCACCAACACAGTGTTACCACCACCACCAACACAGTTTTACCACAACCACCAGTACAGTGTTACCACCACCACCAGCACAGTGTTACCACAACCACCAATACAGTGTTACCACCACCACCAACACAGTGTTACCACCACCACCAACACAGTGTTACCACCACCCCCAACACAGTGTTACCACAACCTCCAACACAGTGTTACCACCACCACCAACACAGTGTTACCCCCACCACCAACACAGTGTTACCACCACCTCCAACACAGTGTTACCACCACTCCAACACAGTGTTACCACCACCACCAACACAGTGTTACCACCACCACCACCAACACAGTGTTACCACCACCACCAACACAGTGTTACCACCACCACCAACACAGTGTTACCACCACCACCAAGACAGTGTTACCACCACCTCCAACACAGTGTTACCACCACCTCCAACACAGTGTTACCACCACCACCAACACAGTGTTACCACCACCACCAACACAGTGTTACCACCACCACCAACACAGTGTTACCACCACCACCAACACAGTGTTACCACCACCACCAACACAGTGTTACCACCACCTCCAACACAGTGTTACCCCCACCACCAACACAGTGTTACCACCACCCCCAACACAGTGTTACCACCACCACCAACACAGTGTTACCACCACCACCACCAACACAGTGTTACCACCACCACCAACACAGTGTTACCACCACCACCAACACAGTGTTACCACCACCACCATCACAGTGTTACCACCACCACCAACACAGTGTTACCACCACCTCCAACACAGTGTTACCACCACCACCAACACAGTGTTACCACCACCTCCAACACAGTGTTACCACCACCACCAACACAGTGTTACCACTACCTCCAACACAGTGTTACCACCACCACCAACACAGTGTTACCACCACCACCAACACAGTGTTACCACCACCACCATCACAGTGTTACCACCACCACCAACACAGTGTTACCACCACCTCCAACACAGTGTTACCACCACCACCAACACAGTGTTACCACCACCTCCAACACAGTGTTACCACCACCACCAACACAGTGTTACCACCACCTCCAACACAGTGTTACCACCACCACCAACACAGTGTTACCACCAC
>NC_091346.1:18653607-18678607 GCF_038502225.1 Cherax quadricarinatus
CGACCCCAAGACCCTCCGTATTGCAGTGGCTCTGCGCCTTGCTGCCCCATTTCACACGGAATATACGTGTATTTGCGGCGAAGCGCAAGATGACCAATATGGTCTACATGGTCTTAACTGTTCCAAAACCAAGGGCTGGCATGCAAGACACAATGAGGTCAATGACATCATAAAGAGAACCCTTGCTACAGCTGGATGCCCAGCCGAGAGGGAGCCCCGATCACAAGCAGCCAACAATACCCAAACCCAGCAATCCGCCCCGACGGGATCGCCATCTATCCTTGGAAGAATGGCAAGCTCTTAGCATGGGAGTATACCTGTGTCCACACTGGCTGACACCTATGTCCATCACAGTGCGGGGCGACAGGGAGGAGCTGCTGACCACAGGGAGGAGTACAAGATCAGCAAGTACAGGGACATAAGCCAACAGTCTCAATTTGTCCCAGTGGGATCAGAGACCTTGGGATCATGGGGAAAAAATGCCACACGTTTCCTTAAAGAATTGAGTTCCAGACTCATCGACACCACCAGGGACCCAAGGGCAGCCACTTTCATGTTCCAGCGCCTCCGCGTGGCTATCCAGAGGGGAAATGCTTGCTGCACACTTGGCTCGCGTCCGGCTTCGGAGGAGCTGGAAGAGATTCATAATTTGTAACATATTGTACCATTGTATTCATGTTTGTGTTTCCTGCAAATGTATTCCGTCTATTAATAAATTTTCCCATAGAATATAAAATATAGGAGGTGGTAGGAGACGAAAATATTCAAACAGCTCCGGGGAGAACCTTGAGTTTTCCCTGAGGTACGTTTATTGTCTTCTCTGAGGATGAGGGTCCCCAGTCTAGCTATAGAGGAGGTACTTCCATATATATATATATATATATATATATATATATATATATATATATATATATATATATATATATATATATATATATATATATATATGTCGTACCGAATAGGCAGAACTTAGCGATCTTTGTTTTTCAATATAAGCAGCTCATCTTGCCATATAAGAAAGAAGTAAAACTTTGTGTATGAAATAATTTCGCTTAAAATCATAACTGAACCAACAGAAAAAATATATTTACCTGCGTTTGTTTTTAGTATAAATTATTGTAAACGCAAATTTAAAATATATTTAGTTAGGGTTAGGCTAAAATAAATTACACTTGTTATAATAAGGTTAGGTAAGTTTTCTAAGATTCTTTTGGTACAAAATTATAAATTTTTACATTCAACATTGAATGAAAAAAAAATATATCTTTAAACAATATAGGAGAAAATTTCAGAAAGGACTTAATTTTAAATGAGTTCTTGCTAATTGATTCCAGTTTTACATATTCGGGATTTGACATATATATATATATATATATATATATATATATATATATATATATATATATATATATATATATATATATATATATATATATATATATATATATATATATATATATATATATATATATATATATATATATATATATATATACATATATAACTACTGTCATCATAGTGTCGTCATGGCCATTTCCTCATAACTTCTTCTCTCTGTCTCTCTGTCTGTCTCTCTCTCTCTCTGTCTCTCTGTCTCTCTCTGTCTTTTTTTTTTTTTTTTTTTTTTTTACACATGGTTTGACAAGGTTAAGGATCCCTAGCTTTATTGACAAGCTATTTACAGGTTAAGGATTCCTAACTTTATTGACAAGCTAAGAGCTGTTACCTACATCAGCTCATTTGAAAGCATTTTTATTGTTATGAGACATACAAGTAGGGAACAGGATGAAGTTGGAGCCATCTGTGGGCCAGCATTTTCATTTGATCAACTGACGTTATCTCGTTGACATCATTATGCTGAACGAATGTGTTCCATACTCGAGTCATCCTGGGTATGTATGATCTCAGATGGAGTGATGTTCTGGAGAAGGGTACAGCCAGAGTGAAGTTGCTGCTTTCTGCCCGTCTTGTGGCATAAAAGCTTGTTTCGCGCTGTCCTCGAAGTGGATCCAAGTGTGGTATTTTGACAATATTGGCCTTGTACATAACAGTAAGGCCACCCACATCCCTCCTATGTTGAAGGCTCTGCTGAAATGACAGATCCATCCAGGATGGGTCCAGGCGAGAGATGAGACGTCTTGCTCTGTTCTCTACTCTGTCAAGCAGTCGCAGATGAGAGGGGGGACAGGCAAACCAAGAAAGTGGAGCATACTCAAGGTGTGAGCGTACTTGTGCCTCGTACAGTATCTTGCAACCCCTACTGTCAAGCAGATGCGAGATACGGCGAAGTGCTGTAAGCTTCCTGGCTGCCTTGTTTGCAAGATTTACAACATGGTTCTTCATGGTTAGTTTGGAGTCAAATTTCACCCCAAGGATATCAACTTCTTCTCCAGGTGCCAACATCCTCCCATTCATCCTTACTACTGCACCAGCATTACCATCATGGTGCCTAGAGACGATCATCATTTGCGTTTTCTCAGGTGCAAATGTTACTTGCCATCTATTTCCCCAAGCTGATATAGCTCTCAGCTGGTGATTGATGTAGCTTAGAGCAGCTGGCTTTTCTTCTCTTGGATAAGTGAATGTCAGTGTACAGTCGTCTGCATATGCATGTGATTCTGGGATGAGATGAAGAAGGTCGTTGAAGTAGACATTCCATAACAGTGGACCCAGCACACTTCCTTGTGGAACGCTTGCCCCAATAGGATGTCTTGCTGATTCCGTTCCGTTGAGGACTACACTTAGAGATCTACCATGAAGGTAATCACTGAGGAGACATAGCGTAGAGCCTGCAATTCCCAGTGCTTGAAGTTTTGCTAAGAGGCCCTGGTGCCACACCCGGTCGAAAGCGCCAGCAATGTCCAGTGCTACCACACAGCTGACTTTGGATTCATCCAGTGACTGGTGCCACTTAGTGGAGAGGTTTAACAACAGATCAGCAGCAGAGTAACCTTTCCTGAAGCCATATTGACGATCACAAAGTAGTGAGTGGTAGTCAAAAAAATCTGTCATTTGTCTTGAGATTATTGTCTCAAGGATCTTACCAGTGATTGACAGGAGTGACACTGGTCTGTAGTTGCTGATTTCTGCTCTGCTCTTCTTTTTGTGAACAGGGACTACATTTGCCTCTTTCCATGGAGAGGGCCATTTGCACTGTACTAGGCAGTGCTGAAAGATGCGAGCTAGAGGTGCTGCTAGCTGGTCTGCACATCTTCTCAACAATCTTGGGCTCAACTTGTCTGGGCCCACAGCCTTTTCTTGGTCAAGTGATTTAAGAAGGAAATGCACCTCCTCCTGCCTTATTGTCACCCCTGACAGTTTTGACACAGTTCTTGCAGCTAGCCAAGGAGGGTCCCTTGCTGGATCAGGAACTTGCATTTTGGTAGCAAAGTGTTCAGCAAAGAGGTCCGCTTTCTCTTGACTACTAGTAGAGGTGGTCCCATCCTGTCGATTTAGAGGTGGAATAAGTTCATCAGGCAGATAACCTTGTCTGTCCTTGACCAGGGACCACCAGGTTTTGGAGCCTACCCTACCTGATGCTAACTTTCTTTTAGTGTCCAACTCCCATTTAGCAATGGCCCACTTTTGAACATCACCCATATGCCTACAGGCTTGCATGTGCAAGTTCCTGTTATAGGTGGTAGGATGTCTCTTATACCTTCGCCATGCTTTGTACTTAGCAGTAGCAGCCTCTCTACAACGAAAGCCAAACCAAGGCTGATCTGTAGGCTTTGTCACATATTGCCGGTGAGGAATGTGTTCTTGTTGCAGATTAAGGATGTGTCCAGTGAAGGCTTTCACTTGGTTGTCAACATCCCCCTGGAGAAGAGCATTCCAGTCGGTGGTGGCGAGCTCAGAGCAAAGGGCTGGCCAATTACCTCTTTCCCATAGCCAGGTTGTGCGTGTGGACTCCTCACCTCGTTCTGTTGGGATCTTAAGTGTGGTAAAAACAGCCTTGTGGTCAGACGATCCAACGTAGCCGAGGGGTTGACAAGTGACTATGCCTTCTGCCAGATCACTCACTACTGGGTCAAGGGAGGAGCCAGAGATATGAGTAGGGAAATCAACAAAGTTTCTCATGTCAAACACTGCAAGAAGGTCATCAAAGTCCCTCTGTATAAGGTGCTGGTTGAGGTCACCAACAATTATAATATGTTGACAGTTGTGTTGTAGCAGAAGGGAGTCAATATTTTCCATTAGGAAGTTGATAGGGTCTGCATGTTGCCACTGAGGTCTGTACATTGCACATGCTAGTACAGAGGTACTAGTGTTTATACAGAGCTTGAAGAACATCATTTCAAGATGTGTAGGGGTGGCAACATCTATGTGCTGGGCATGAACACTTTTAGAGAAGCACACAGCAACACCACCTCCTTGCCCTTGCCTGTCTCTTCTCATCCATGAGGTGTAGCCAGCAATTCTTGCAAAATTTTCTGGAGTCCTGTCATCCAAAAATGTTTCAACAACAGCTATCATGTCGGGACGTCGAGTGTTCACAAAGCTATGTGTGAGCTCTCCAACATTAGTAATGAAACCTCTAATGTTGGCCGACAGGATGCTGATAGACTGGCTCCTCATGATGAAGTGGTCAGCTTGAGGTGGTGGGTGTGTAGGGAATGTAAGGTGCCTGCCCTTGAGAGAGGTAGGGTACTGAGGCAGCTGCAGGGATGTAGGTCTGTGGTCTTGTATAAGGCCCAATCCCACCTGCTGGGCTGGGATAGGAGTAGCTGAGTGAGTGACGTGTGAGAGTGTTTACCAATTCAGAGATCCTGCTGGTTTGTTCTGAGAACAGGTCTCTAAACAGGTGGCCCTGTCTGTCAAGTTCCTTTTTCTTCCGACACTGGTCCTCCTTATGTCCTTTCTTGTAGCAGTAGTTACACCTGGTATCTCGCAGGCAGTTGTTGGCAGAGTGCCCCTTCCGGTGACAGCGAGAGCACAGCCTAGGTGCCTGGGAGGGTGGACTAGGATTTGTTGTACCTCCTGTGTTTCGCAGATTTGTCCTCGGATTCTGCCGCTGGAACTGTGTTAGTGGAGGGTGAGACGGCTGTAGATGTCTTCCTCCACCACGTCCTCCTCCACGTCCTCTACCCCGCCCTCTACCAGTTCTGACAGATGTGTCCCTGCTGTTCGTACTTCGGCGCAGCAGGTGATCAGGTGCAGTGATAGTTCCCTGATCACTAACTGCACCGTTCTCTGGCGGAGAAACTCCTGGCTCAGAGCTTGCTGTCGAAGCACTACTACCAGATTCTAGAATAGTATCGGCAGGTGTGCTGACAGGTGTAGGATCAGAGATGATATGTGCACTGTCAAGTAGACTGGCAGTGGCTGAAGCAGAGATGTCAGGTGTAGGAGAATTAACAGATCCAAGGCTTCCCACGTTGCTGGGAAGAGGATTTGTTCCCTCTGTGGTGGTCAGAGGAATTGTGTTAGAATTCCCAAAGGTAGTGTTTTGAACTCTGTCAGTCTGTGGGACCTTAGCGATGACAGAATTCCACCAGATGTTTACCCCTGAGTTAAGCTCAGTGTGGGACTTCCAGTCTTTGTCAATAGTGTCGCCATCAGCTGAGCAGCTTACGTCACTTAATGTAGGCTTGCACTGACCTTCTACAATAGCTTGTAGGTTATCTAATGATTTGAGGAGCTCATGAAGTGCTTCCCTGTGATGGATTATCTTAGCTGCAACTTTACAACACAGCCCAAGAGGGCAGTCTTGATCTTTGGACAGGAGTCCCTGAGGTAGGACTTCTGAACCCTCCTCCTGTAGCTCCAGGCTTGTATCCACATATACCACAGGATTATGGATATCCTTAAATTTTCTGAAATTTTCAACCTGGCTGCAACAAAATTCTTCTTCTGGAGTGCAATCTGTGTGGCAGTAGTTGGAACAAGTAGGCTCCTTACATCCAAGAAGATCCTTGTCCCTTGTGGTATACCCACAAACACTGCAGTATCTACTGGGACAATAGCCAGATAGCGTAGATAATCTTGCTATTTTGCGGTGTGAAGTCATCTCTCTCTCTCTCTCTCTCTCTCTCTCTCTCTCTCTCTCTCTCTCTCTCTCTCTCTCTCTATTCCTAACTTTATTGGCAAGCAAGAGCTGTTACCTACATCAGCTCATTTGAAAGCATTTTTGTTATGAGACATACAACGTAGGGAACAGGATGAAGTTGGAGCCATCTGTGGGCCAGCATTTTCATTTGATCAACTGACGTTATCTCGTTGACATCATTATGCTGTACAGAATGTGTTCCATACTCGAGTCATCCTGGGTATGTATGATCTCAGATGGAGTGATGTTCTGGAGAAGGGTACAGCCAAAGTGAAGTTGCTGCTTTCTGCCCGTCTTGTGGCATAAAAGCTTGTTTCACGCTGTCCTCGAAGTGGATCCAAGTGTGGTACTTTGACAATATTGGCCTTGTACATAACAGTAAGCCCACCCACATTCCTCCTGTGTTGAAGGCTCTGCTGAAATGAAAGGTCTATCCAGGATGGGTCCAGGCGAGAGTGAGACGTCTTGCTCTGTTCACTACTCTGTCAAGCAGTCGCAGATGAAAGGGGGGCAGGCAAACCAAGAAAGTGGAGCATACTCAAAGTGTGAGCGTACTTGTGCCTCGTACAGAATCTTGCAACCCTTACTGTCAAGCAGATGCGAGATACGGCGAAGTGCTAAGCTTTCCTGGCTGCCTTGTTTGCAAGATTTACAACATGGTTCTTCATGGTTAGTTTGGAGTCAAATTTCACCCCAAGGATATCAACTTCTTCTCCAGGTGCCAACATCGTCCCATTCATCCTTACTACTGCGCCAGCATTACCATCATGGTGCCTAGAGACGAACATCATTTGCGTTTTTTCAGGTGCAAATGTTACTTGCCATCTATTTCCCCAAGCTGATATAGCTCTCAGCTGGTGATTGATGTAGCTTAGAGCAGCTGGCATTTCTTCTCTTGGATAAGTGAATGTCAGTGTACAGTCGTCTGCATATGCATGTGATTCTGGGATGAGATGAAGAAGGTCGTTGAAGTAGACATTCCATAACAGTGGACCCAGCACACTTCCTTGTGGAACGCTTGCTCCCCAATAGGATGCCTTGCTGATTCCGTTCCATTGAGGACTACACTTAGAGATCTACCATGAAGGTAATCACTGAGGAGACATAGCGTAGAGCCTGCCCAATTCCCAGTGCTTGAAGTTTTGCTAAGAGGCCCTGGTGCCACACCCTGGTCGAAAGCGCCAGCAATGTCCAGTGCTACCACACAGCTGACTTTGGATTCATCCAGTGACTGGTGCCACTTAGTGGAGAGGTTTAACAACAGATCAGCAGCAGAGTAACCTTTCCTGAAGCCATATTGACGATCACAAAGTAGTGAGTGGTAGTCAAAAAATCTGTCATTTGTCTTGAGATTATTGTCTCAAGGATCTTACCAGTGATTGACAGGAGTGACACTGGTCTGTAGTTGCTGATTTCTGCTCTGCTCTTCTTTTTGTGAACAGGGACTACATTTGCCTCTTTCCATGGAGAGGGCCATTTACACTGTACTAGGCAGTGCTGAAAGATGCGAGTTAGAGGTGCTGCTAGCTGGTCTGCACATCTTCTCAACAATCTTGGGCTCAACTTGTCTGGGCCCACAGCCTTTTCTTGGTCAAGTGATTTAAGAAGGAAATGCACCTCCTCCTGCCTTATTGTCACCACTGACAGTTTTGACACAGTTCTTGCAGCTAGCTGGATCAGGAACTTGCATTTTGGTAGCAAAGTGTTCAGCAAAGAGGTCCGCCTTCTCTTGACTACTAGTAGAGGTGGTCCCATCCTGTCGATTTAGAGGTGGAATAAGTTCATCAGGCAGATAACCTTGTCTGTCCTTGACCAGGGACCACCAGGTTTTGGAGCCTACCCTACCTGATGCTAACTTTCTTTAGTGTCCACCTCCCATTTAGTAATGGCCCACTTTTGAACATCACCCATATGCTTACAGGCTTGCATGTGCAAGTTCCTGTTATAGGTGGTAGGATGTCTCTTATACCTTCGCCATGCTTTGTACTTAGCAGTAGCAGCCTCTCACAACGAAAGCCAAACCAAGGCTGATCTGTAGGCTTTGTCACATATTGCCGGTGAGGAATGTGTTCTGTTGCAGAGTTAATTATGGATGTCCAGTGAAGGTTTTCACTTGGTTGTCAACATCCCCTTGGAGAAGAGCATTCCAGTCGGTGGTGGCGAGCTCAGAGCGAAGGGCTGGCCAATTACCTCTTTCCCATAGCCAGGTTGTGCGTGTGGACTCACCTCGTTCTGTTGGGATCTTAAGTGTGGTAAAAACAGCCTTGTGGTCAGACGATCCAACATAGCCGAGGGGTTGACAAGTGACTATACCTTCTGCCAGATCACTCACTACTGGGTCAAGGGAGGAGCCAGAGATATGAGTAGGGAAATCAACAAAGTTTCTCATGTCAAACACTGCAAGAAGGTCATCAAAGTCCCTCTGTATAAGGTGCTGGTTGAGGTCACCAACAATTATAATATGTTGACAGTTGTTGTTGTAGCAGAAGGGAGTCAATATTTTCCATTAGGAAGTTGATAGGGTCTGCATGTTGCCACTGAGGTCTGTACATTGCACATGCTAGTACAGAGGTACTAGTGTTTATACAGAGCTTGAAGAACATCATTTCAAGATGTGTAGGGGTGGCAACATCTATGTGCTGGGCATGAACACTTTTAGAGAAGCACACAGCAACACCACCTCCTTGCCCTTGCCTGTCTCTTCTCATCCATGAGGTGTAGCCAGCAATTCTTGCAAAATTTTCTGGAGTCCTGTCATCAAAAATGTTTCAACAACAGCTATCATGTCGGGACGTCGAGTGTTCACAAAGCTATGTGAGCTCTCCAACATTAGTAATGAAACCTCTAATGTTGGCCGACAGGATGCTGATAGACTGGCTCCTCATGATGAAGTGGTCAGCTTGAGGTGGTGGGTGTGTAGGGAATGTAAGGTGCCTGCCCTTGAGAGAGGTAGGGTACTGAGGCAGCTGCAGGGATGTAGGTCTGTGGTCTTAGAGTAAGGCCCAATCCCACCTGATGGGCTGGGATAGGAGTAGCTAAGTGGGTGACGTGTGAGAGTGTTTACCAATTCAGAGATCCTGCTGGTTTGTTCTGAGAACAGGTTCTCAAACAGGTGGCCCTGTCTGTCAAGTTCCTTTTCTTCCGACACTGGTCCTCCTTATGTCCTTTCTTGTAGCAGTAGTTACACCTGGTATCTCGCAGGCAGTTGTTGGCAGAGTGCCCCTTCCGGTGAGCAGAGAGCAGCTAGCCCAGGTGCCTGGGAGGGTGGACTAGGATTTGTTGTACCTCCTGTGTTTCGCAGATTTGTCCTCGGATTCTGCCGCTGGAACTGTGTTAGTGGAGGGTGAGACGGCTCTCTCTCTCTCTCTCTCTCTCTCTCTCTCTCTCTCTCTCTCTCTCTCTCTCTCTCTCTCTCTCTCTCTCTCTCTCTCTCTCTCTCTCTCTCTCAACTCTCTCTCTCTCTTTTTTTTTTTTTTTTTTTTTTTTTTTTTTTTTTTTTTTTTTTACACATGGTTTGACAAGGTTAAGGATCCCTAGCTTTATTGGACAAGCATTTACAGGTTAAGGATTCCCTAACTTTATTGACAAGCCTAAGAGCTGTTACCTACATCAGCTCATTTGAAAGCATTTTTATTGTTATGAGACATACAAGTAGGGAACAGGATGAAGTTGGAGCCATCTGTGGGCCAGCATTTTCATTTGATCAACTGACGTTATCTCGTTGACATCATTATGCTGAACGAATGTGTTCCATACTCGAGTCATCCTGGGTATGTATGATCTCAGATGGAGTGATGTTCTGGAGAAGGGTACAGCCAGAGTGAAGTTGCTGCTTTCTGCCCGTCTTGTGGCATAAAAGCTTGTTTCGCGCTGTCCTCGAAGTGGATCCAAGTGTGGTATTTTGACAATATTGGCCTTGTACATAACAGTAAGGCCACCCACATCCCTCCTATGTTGAAGGCTCTGCTGAAATGACAGATCCATCCAGGATGGGTCCAGAGGCGAGATGAGACGTCTTGCTCTGTTCTCTACTCTGTCAAGCAGTCGCAGATGAGAGGGGGGACAGGCAAACCAAGAAAGTGGAGCATACTCTCTCTCTCTCTCTCTCTCTCTCTCTCTCTCTCTCTCTCTCTCTCTCTCTCTCTCTCTCTCTCTCTCTCTCTCTCTCTCTCTCTCTCTCTCTCTCTCTCTCTCTCTCTCTCTCTCTCTCTCTCTCTCTCTCTCTCTCTCTCTCTCTCTCTCTCTCCCACTTAGTATTCTTAATTCCTAATTACAGGAGGTAAAAAAAAAACAATAGTCGGTTTAAAAAGAATAACATTCCAACTTAAAAAAAAAAAAGCCAAAACTGGTAATTGATATCAAACTACATAATGAAATTCCAGCTGGTATTTTCGGTTGCCATGGAGACGAGTCCAGGCTCATAATATTTTTTTTTTTCCATATTTTTTTTCCTCCTTCGGCAGCAAAATGATTCGTTATCGCTGTGTTGATTTTCGGAAAGCACTATACGTGATCCCGCGCTAATTAACATGTAACGTAAAGGCCCTTTTTTAATTAATGGTATTTTTTTGGCCGTCCAGACAAGTTTTATTTACTAAGTAATGTTTGGCATCAAAAGAATAAATTAATATTCGGGTTTTGTATCTATATTTATTTGTCTATTGACGTATATATATAATTTTTTTGGTGGTGGTGTTATTATTATTATTATTATTATTATTATTATTATTATTATTATTATTATTATTATTATTATTATTCTTACTATTATTATTATTATTATTATTATTATTATTATTATTATTATTATTATTATTATTATGTTATTATTATTGGTATTAGTATTAATGTTATTTTTAGTTATTATTATTATTATTATTATTATTATTATTATTATTATTATTGTTATTATTATTATTATTATTATTATTATTATTTTATTATTATTACTATTATTATTATTCATTGTATTATTATTATAATTATTAAAATTATAATTCCGTGGCTAGAACTCTACACAACCAAGCCACAATACCGTGGCTGGAACAATTCCCAACTAACCTGCCAATTAGATATAGCACTAGACGACGTCTCGGCCCTTGATAGACCTGGCAATTGTCTAGTATAGATCGAAACATTGCTTAGTTTTGTTTCTGATTTGTGCGTCACTTGTGAAGTTGTCTATCCATTGTTGACTTAAAATTATAACTAAAGTGTTTTTCCCAGACGCGAAGAAGTTGGAGAATCTTTCTCTGTCTTTTTCTTATTTCTGGAAGATATTGCTGCAAAGAAACCATTTATTTTCAGCAGAGAATTAGTTTTGTTATGGGAGGTTTCACCTTCTGTGGGTGAAACCTCGTCGGATGAATGCTTCCGATGCTATATATAAAAAAAATATGTCTGTTGAAATCTTGAAGATCTCAAGCATATTTGTCCTTGAGTTGTGTATGTGTGTGTGTGTGTATGTGTGTGTGTGTGTGTGTGTGTGTGTGTGTGTGTGTGTGTGTGTGTGTGTGTGTGTGTGTGTGTGTGTGTGTGTGTGTGTGTGTGTGTGTGTGTGTGTGTGTGTGTGTGTGTGTGTGTGTGTGTGTGTGCGTGTGTGTGTGTGTGTGTGTGTGCATGTTTGTATGTGTGTGTGTGTGTGTGTGTATGTGTGTGTGTATGTGTGTGTGTGTGTGTGTGTGTGTGTGTGTGTGTGTGTGTGTGTGTGTGTGTGTGCGTGTGTGTGTGTGTGTGTGCATGTTTGTGTGTGTGTGTGTGTGTGTGTGTGTGTGTGTACTCACCTAATTGTAGTTGCAGGGTCGATTCATAGCTTCTGGCCGCGCCTCTTCACTGATCGCTACTGGGCCCCCTCTCTCCCTGCTCCAAGAGCTTTATCATACCTAGTCTTTAAACTATGTATGGTTTCTGCCTGCACTACGTCACTTGTTAGACTATTCCACTTCCTGACAACTCTATGACTAAAGAAATACTTCTTAACATCCCTTTGACTCATCTGATTCTTCAACTTCCAATTGTGACCCCTTCTTTCTGTGTCCCATTTCTGGAATATCCTGTCTCTGTCTATCGTGTCTATTCCACGCAGTATTTTGTATGTCGTAATCATGTCTCCTCTAACCCTCCTGTCCTCCAGTGTCGTCAGGCCGATTTCCCATGGCATTTCTTCGTAGGGCATTTCCCTTAGCTCTGGAACTAATGTTGTTGCAAACCTTAGCACTCTCTCTAATGTCTTGACGTGTTTGACCAGGTGAGGGTTCCAAACTGGTGCTGTATACTCCAGTATGTTCCTGACGTACCCGGTGTAAAGAGTCTAGAACAATTCCTAGCCGAGATATCGGAACGCTATTCTCAGGTTTGCCAGGCGCCCATATGCTGCAGCAGTTATCTGATGTGCGCCTCAGGAGATGTGCTCGGTATTATACTCACCCCAAAATCCTTTTCCTTGAGTGAGGTCTGCAGTCTTTGGCCAACTAGCTTATACTCTGTCTGCGGTCTTCTTTGCCCTTCCCCGATCTTCATCACTTTGGATTTGGTGGGGTTAAAGTCAAGGAACCAGTTGCTGGACCAGGCTTGTAGCCTGTCCAGGTCACTTTGTAGGTTTGTGTGTGTGTGTGTACTCACCTAGTTGAGGTTGCTGGGGTCGAGTTCTAGCTCCTGGCTCCTGTGTGTGTGTGTGTGTGTGTGTGTGTGTGTGTGTGTGTGTGTGTGTTTGTGTGTGTGTTTGCGTGTATTTTTGCAAATACACATACAAACATACGCATACACAAACACTATCATATAGCTAACAAACACACACACACACACACACACACACACACACACACACACACACACACACACACACACACACACAGGATAACATACGGCAGGCAAAAGCAAAAACACTTTATCGTTTCGTAAACAAATTCACAAACACACTAATGCATTTATAGAGAGAGAGAGAGAGAGAGGGTGAAGACGTGTCACCGTGTGCTCCACAAACTTTCTTAATATTACTTAAATACGAGGGTTGGTGAGGATAAAAACTGTTCAGTGACGTAGTACTACTTACAACACATTAGTACAAGTAAGCCAACTCCTCCACTGAGGTGAATATAAGCAATATCAGTGATATTAAGTGTGGTATGTTGAAGGCATGGTGTGAGGGGACTGGCAGGCCTTAGGAGTGTCTTCACTATTGCCTTCAGAGTGAGCGTCTAATATTATGTGTGTTTTGTGCTATGTACTAGCATCTGGTGCTTTATAACAACGTGGCTGGTACAATGCAACACAGTGATTTGTGTAACATCTTCCTTTAGTGGAAAAGTGGACAGCATAAACAGTGTTTATTAAGTGATAGTGAGAAGGCAACACTTCCAGCTAGTGGCCCACTGCCGCCCGCCCTCACTACCCACCGGCTATAAACACCCCCACCCACCCACACTCCACCCCACCCACGTATCACCACCCACCCTCTCTCTCTCCTGTGAACTTCAAATTATACAAGCCTCCTCTGGGATGACTTCACACCGCAAAATAGCAAGATTATCTACGCTATCTGGCTATTGTCCCAGTAGATACTGCAGTGTTTGTGGGTATACCACAAGGGACAAAGATCTTCTTGGATGTAAAGAGCCTACTTGTTCCAACTACTGCCACACAGATTGCACTCCAGAAGAAGAATTTTGTTGCAGCCAGGTTGAAAATTTCAGAAAATTTAAGGATATCCATAATCCTGTGGTATATGTGGATACAAGCCTGGAGCTACAGGAGGAAGGTTCAGAAGTCCTACCTCAGGGACTCCTGTCCAAAGATCAAGACTGCCCTCTTGGGCTGTGTTGTAAAGTTGCAGCTAAGATAATCCATCACAGGGAAGCACTTCATGAGCTCCTCAAATCATTAGATAACCTACAAGCTATTGTAGAAGGCCAGTGCAAGCCTACATCAAGTGACGCAAGTTGCTCAGCTGATGGTGACACTATTGACAAAGACTGGAAGTCCCACACTGAGCTTAACTCAGGGGTAAACATCTGGTGGAATTCTGTCATCGCTAAGGTCCCACAGACTGACAGAGTTCAAAACACTACCTTTGGGAATTCTAACACAATTCCTCTGACCACCACAGAGGGAACAAATCCTCTTCCCAGCAACGTGGGAAGCCTTGGATCTGTTAATTCTCCTACACCTGACATCTCTGCTTCAGCCACTGCCAGTCTACTTGACAGTGCACATACCATCCCTGATCCTACACCTGTCAGCACACCTGCCGATACTATTCTAGAATCTGGTAGTAGTGCTTCGACAGCAAGCTCTGAGCCAGGAGTTTCTCCACCAGAGAACGGTGCAGTTAGTGATCAGGGAACTATCACTGCACCTGATCACCTGCTACGCCGAAGTACGAACAGCAGGGACACATCTGTCAGAACTGGTAGAGGGCGGGGTAGAGGACGTGGAGGAGGACGTGGTGGAGGAAGACATCTACAGCCGTCTCACCCTCCACTAACACAGTTCCAGCGGCAGAATCCGAGGACAAATCTGCGAAACACAGGAGGTACAACAAATCCTAGTCCACCCTCCCAGGCACCTAGGCTGTGCTCTCGCTGTCACCGGAAGGGGCACTCTGCCAACAACTGCCTGCGAGATACCAGGTGTAACTACTGCTACAAGAAAGGACATAAGGAGGACCAGTGTCGGAAGAAAAAGGAACTTGACAGACAGGGCCACCTGTTTAGAGACCTGTTCTCAGAACAAACCAGCAGGATCTCTGAATTGGTAAACACTCTCACACGTCACCCACTTAGCTACTCCTATCCCAGCCCATCAGGTGGGATTGGGCCTTATACAAGACCACAGACCTACATCCCTGCAGCTGCCTCAGTACCCTACCTCTCTCAAGGGCAGGCACCTTACATTCCCTACACACCCACCACCTCAAGCTGACCACTTCATCATGAGGAGCCAGTCTATCAGCATCCTGTCGGCCAACATTAGAGGTTTCATTACTAATGTTGGAGAGCTCACACATAGCTTTGTGAACACTCGACGTCCCGACATGATAGCTGTTGTTGAAACATTTTTGGATGACAGGACTCCAGAAAATTTTGCAAGAATTGCTGGCTACACCTCATGGATGAGAAGAGACAGGCAAGGGCAAGGAGGTGGTGTTGCTGTGTGCTTCTCTAAAAGTGTTCATGCCCAGCACATAGATGTTGCCACCCCTACACATCTTGAAATGATGTTCTTCAAGCTCTGTATAAACACTAGTACCTCTGTACTAGCATGTGCAATGTACAGACCTCAGTGGCAACATGCAGACCCTATCAACTTCCTAATGGAAAATATTGACTCCCTTCTGCTACAACACAACTGTCAACATATTATAATTGTTGGTGACCTCAACCAGCACCTTATACAGAGGGACTTTGATGACCTTCTTGCAGTGTTTGACATGAGAAACTTTGTTGATTTCCCTACTCATATCTCTGGCTCCTCCCTTGACCCAGTAGTGAGTGATCTGGCAGAAGGCATAGTCACTTGTCAACCCCTCGGCTACGTTGGATCGTCTGACCACAAGGCTGTTTTTACCACACTTAAGATCCCAACAGAACGAGGTGAGGAGTCCACACGCACAACCTGGCTATGGGAAAGAGGTAATTGGCCAGCCCTTTGCTCTGAGCTCGCCACCACCGACTGGAATGCTCTTCTCCAGGGGGATGTTGACAACCAAGTGAAAGCCTTCACTGGACACATCCTTAATCTGCAACAAGAACACATTCCTCACCGGCAATATGTGACAAAGCCTACAGATCAGCCTTGGTTTGGCTTTCGTTGTAGAGAGGCTGCTACTGCTAAGTACAAAGCATGGCGAAGGTATAAGAGACATCCTACCACCTATAACAGGAACTTGCACATGCAAGCCTGTAGGCATATGGGTGATGTTCAAAAGTGGGCCATTACTAAATGGGAGGTGGACACTAAAAGAAAGTTAGCATCAGGTAGGGTAGGCTCCAAAACCTGGTGGTCCCTGGTCAAGGACAGACAAGGTTATCTGCCTGATGAACTTATTCCACCTCTAAATCGACAGGATGGGACCACCTCTACTAGTAGTCAAGAGAAGGCGGACCTCTTTGCTGAACACTTTGCTACCAAAATGCAAGTTCCTGATCCAGCAAGGGACCCTCCTTGGCTAGCTGCAAGAACTGTGTCAAAACTGTCAGTGGTGACAATAAGGCAGGAGGAGGTGCATTTCCTTCTTAAATCACTTGACCAAGAAAAGGCTGTGGGCCCAGACAAGTTGAGCCCAAGATTGTTGAGAAGATGTGCAGACCAGCTAGCAGCACCTCTAACTCGCATCTTTCAGCACTGCCTAGTACAGTGTAAATGGCCCTCTCCATGGAAAGAGGCAAATGTAGTCCCTGTTCACAAAAAGAAGAGCAGAGCAGAAATCAGCAACTACAGACCAGTGTCACTCCTGTCAATCACTGGTAAGATCCTTGAGACAATAATCTCAAGACAAATGACAGATTTTTTTGACTACCACTCACTACTTTGTGATCGTCAATATGGCTTCAGGAAAGGTTACTCTGCTGCTGATCTGTTGTTAAACCTCTCCACTAAGTGGCACCAGTCACTGGATGAATCCAAAGTCAGCTGTGTGGTAGCACTGGACATTGCTGGCGCTTTCGACCGGGTGTGGCACCAGGGCCTCTTAGCAAAACTTCAAGCACTGGGAATTGCAGGCTCTACGCTATGTCTCCTCAGTGATTACCTTCATGGTAGATCTCTAAGTGTAGTCCTCAATGGAACGGAATCAGCAAGGCATCCTATTGGGGCAAGCGTTCCACAAGGAAGTGTGCTGGGTCCACTGTTATGGAATGTCTACTTCAACGACCTTCTTCATCTCATCCCAGAATCACATGCATATGCAGACGACTGTACACTGACATTCACTTATCCAAGAGAAGAAATGCCAGCTGCTCTAAGCTACATCAATCACCAGCTGAGAGCTATATCAGCTTGGGGAAATAGATGGCAAGTAACATTTGCACCTGAAAAAACGCAAATGATGTTCGTCTCTAGGCACCATGATGGTAATGCTGGCGCAGTAGTAAGGATGAATGGGACGATGTTGGCACCTGGAGAAGAAGTTGATATCCTTGGGGTGAAATTTGACTCCAAACTAACCATGAAGAACCATGTTGTAAATCTTGCAAACAAGGCAGCCAGGAAGCTTACAGCACTTCGCCGTATCTCGCATCTGCTTGACAGTAGGGGTTGCAAGATCCTGTACGAGGCACAAGTACGCTCACACCTTGAGTATGCTCCACTTTCTTGGTTTGCCTGCCCCCCCTCTCATCTGCGACTGCTTGACAGAGTAGAGAACAGAGCAAGACGTCTCATCTCTCGCCTGGACCCATCCTGGATAGATCTGTCATTTCAGCAGAGCCTTCAACATAGGAGGGATGTGGGTGGCCTTACTGTTATGTACAAGGCCAATATTGTCAAAATACCACACTTGGATCCACTTCGAGGACAGCGTGAAACAAGCTTTTATGCCACAAGACGGGCAGAAAGCAGCAACTTCACTCTGGCTATACCCTTCTCCAGAACATCACTCCATCTGAGATCATACATACCCAGGATGACTCGAGTATGGAACACATTCGTACAGCATAATGATGTCAACGAGATAACGTCAGTTGATCAAATGAAAATGCTGGCCCACAGATGGCTCCAACTTCATCCTGTTCCCTACTTGTATGTCTCATAACAAAAATGCTTTCAAATGAGCTGATGTAGGTAACAGCTCTTAGCTTGCCAATAAAGTTAGGAATCCTTAACCTGTAAATAGCTGTCAATAAAGCTAGGGATCCTTAACCTTGTCAAACCCTGTGTAAAAAAAAAAAAAAAAAAAAAAAAAAAAAAAAAAAAAGAGAGAGAGAAGAGTGGGTTTTCTAATCGAAGCACAGAGGAGGAGGAGGATTGGTAAGGGATTAAGGGGTGAATAGACGGGTGTCTATTCACCTCTTAGGATTCACCAGTACAGGCTCTCGTCACTTAGCGACGTACTCGTTTACCGCCGCCTCGGACTTACATCGGGCTCTCTGACCAGTGTACATGCCTAAATAATGTATGCTAGAGCTGATTTTCTGTATTCTGTATATTACAATATACAGTACACTATTGTATAAATATTTAAAAATATACGAGAAACGTTATAAATACTGCAAAGGTGACATTAAAACAGTATCAGAGTTGACACAAACCCACTACTATTATAGTATGCTCCTCACTTAGCGACGAATTCGTTTACTGACGAGGTCTTAGGAATGGAACTCCGTCGTTAAGTGAGGAGAGGCTGTATTCTCTTAATTATATATATCGGCTTTTGGTACTATATTTACCACCTGTGTTAAATATTGTCTTGCTTTTGTCGGGTGATAGTTAAAAGTATATTTCTCCATGTCAACAAAAGGTGATGATGACAGCAATGAAGGTGGCCAGGCTTCTGTTCCGGCACGTTTCCACCTGTGCAACGCTCTGCACTGACCGAAGCGTTCTCGAAATAAGACCTGTCTCGGACCTGGTCACTTATTCTCTCCACACCGACTAATGATATCAATAAACAATTAAAAAAAAAATACATTGATATGTGAGATGGTTACTGCTTGTCGTCTCCTTGTGCTGAAGAACCCGCACAGGTTTAGCGCTCAGTCAGACGCAATAGGCAAAGCCTTCTGTATTTCTATCCTTCTCACTCGCACACACATAGATAAGACGCGATAGTCCTCGATAGTCTTTCATCTAGAGATAAAGTATATACTTCTTATCAGCAGATAGCATTTGTTTACACAGGTTCCTTGCTGTCTGTCTTTACCATGTACTCTCGTGTACTCCCATGACTTCCATGTACTCTTGTGTGCTCCCATGACTTCCATGTACTCTCGTGTACTCCCATGACTTCCATGTACTCTCGTGTACTCCCATGACTTCCATGTACTCTCGTGTACTCCCATGACTTCCATGTACTCTCGTGTACTCCCATGACTTCCATGTACTCTCGTGTACTCCCATGACTTCCATGTACTCTCGTGTACTCCCATGACTTCCATGTACTCTCGTGTACTCCCATGACTTCCATGTACTCTCGTGTACTCCCATGACTTCCATGTACTCTCGTGTACTCCCATGACTTCCATGTACTCTCGTGTACTCCCATGACTTCCATGTACTCTCGTGTACTCCCATGACTTCCATGTACTCTCGTGTACTCCCATGACTTCCATGTACTCTCGTGTACTCCCATGACTTCCATGTACTCTCGTGTACTCCCATGACTTCCATGTACTCTCGTGTGCTCCCATGACTTCCATGTACTCTCGTGTGCTCCCATGACATCCATGTACTCTCGTGTGCTCCCATGACCTCCATGTACTCTCGTGTACTCCCATGACTTCCATGTACTCTCGTGTACTCCCATGACTTCCATGTACTCTCGTGTGCTCCCATGACTTCCATGTACTCTCGTGTGCTCCCATGACTTCCATGTACTCTCGTGTACTCTCATGACTTCCATGTACTCTCGTGTACTCCCATGACTTCCATGTACTCTCGTGTGCTCCCATTACTTCCATGTACTCCCGTGTACACCCATGGCTTCCATGCACTCTCGTGTACTCCCATGACTTCCATGTACTCTCGTGTACTCTCATGACCTCCATGTACTCTCGTGTACTCCCATGACTTCCATGTACTCTCGTGTACTCCCATGACTTCCATGTACTCTCGTGTACTCCCATGACTTCCATGTACTCCCGTGTACTCCCATGACTTCCATGTACTCTCGTGTACTCCCATGACTTCCATGTACTCTCGTGTACTCCCATGACTTCATTGCACTCTCGTGTACTCCCATGACTACCATGTACTCCCGTGTACTCCCATGACTACCATGTACTCCCGTGTACTCCCATGACTTCCATGTACTCCCGTGTACTCCCATGACTTCCATGTACTCCCGTGTACTCCGATGACTTCCATGTACTCTCGTGTAGTCCCATGACTTCCACGTACTCTCGTGTACTCCCATGACTTCCATGTACTCTCGTGTACTCCCATGACTTCCATGTACTCCCGTGTGCTCCCATGACTTCCATGTACTCCCGTGTACTCCGATGACTTCCATGTACTCCCGTGTACTCCCATGACTTCCATGCACTCTCGTGTAGTCCCATGACTTCCATGTACTCTCGTGTACTCCCATGACTTCCATGCACTCCCGTGTACTCCCATGACTTCCATGTACTCCCGTGTACTCCCATGACTTCCATGTACTCCCGTGTACTCCCATCTACTACACTGTCAATAACATTCATCAAGCCAGTTCATAATTGAATAAAAATATCTAAGAATGACTGTAAATAACTTACTCCAGTTAAATGCGGCTCTGAAATAGAGTCAGCATCAGTGTTGACCTCGCTTGAACTCATCTACTGAAGCCTCCAGACTTTTTAAAATACAACAACAAATGTAAATCTGGCCCAATTAAAAAAAACAAGAAAAAAAGGCTAGTTAGTTAAATTACATTTAGTAACTAATACAAATAATTTAACAAATTATTTAATAATTTAATTGATTTTCAGTTAGTAATATTTCTGTCTACATTCTATTATCGTTTTGTTGATTTATTAAACAGTAATACTTGCTTACTTACGTAAAAAGAATACATAGTCATTTATTCGTATATACATAGTCATTTATTCGTATATACATAGTCATTTATTCGTATATACATAGTCATTTATTCGTATGTACATAGGCCACAAACATTCGAGTATACATAGAAGGTATTTCATTTTCCTGTCGGCGTGTTTTGCTTTGAATGTAAACGGATAAGGTCTCTTATGTATATTTTTCTCGTTTATTCAAGCATTTGGGATGTTTACCATGATATACTGAAAGAGGTATAGCCTTTGGGTATGCCTGAATGGTATACTGTTTGGATATACCTGTACCGCTGTAGGCGGTGAGTTAATAGATTAAATAATTAAACAGAACGAGTGGTATACACACGCACACACACACACACACACACACACACATATATATATATATATATATATATATATATATATATATATATATATATATATATATTATATAATATAATATATATATATATATATATATATATATATATATATATATATATATATATACACATATATATACATATATATACACATATATATACATATATATACACATATATATACATATATATACACATATATATACATATATATACACATATATATACAAATAAGTAGTCAAAAAAACGGCTGGGGGGCTCCTTCCGGAAAAAGGCATGCGGCTGGGAGGCTCCTTCCGGTTTTGGCCTTCCACTGGGCGGTGTATCCGGTCTAGGACCAGCAGCTGGAGGGTCACCTTTTCACACCTAGGTGTTACTTCCGGTTTTGACCATGACCTCGCCCTCGAGACTACCTCACCCTTGACCCCCCAACCAATACCCCCGCCACGACCCCCCCCCCCCCGCCGCGCCCCCGCCGCCGCGCCGCGCCCCCCGCCCGCGCGCCCGCCCGCGCGCCCGCCCGCGCGCCCGCCCGCGCGCCCGCCCGCCGCCCGCCCCGCGCGCCCTTCGCGACCCCGCCCGCGCCTTCTGCTGCGCCTTCTGCAGCGTCATCCGGATCGCCCCCGCGCCTCGAATTTTTTTCCTTATGATCTCCTTGGATCAAGGTTTTTGGATTCTCCCCCTATGGGGTTTCGAATTTTTTTTGAATTTCATTTTCTTGTGCTCTCCATCTCCTCGATCAAATTTTTGAGGTTCCCCCTCCCACTTTCACCCCCCATCCCCAAAAAATTTCTCAATATCAAAGTCTCCACTTCCTCGGATCCCCCTCCCACTTTCACCCCCCAACCCAAAAAATTTCTCGATAATACAAGTTTTTGGATTCCCCCCCTATAGGGTTTTCGAAATTCTCCATCTCCTCGGATCAAGTTTTTTGGATCCCCCCTATGGGGTTTTCGAAATTCTCCATCTCCTCGGATCAAATTTTCTCTATAATACCAAGACTCCATCTCCTCAGATCAAATTTTTTGGATCCCCCTATGGGGGGTTTCGAAAGTCTCCATCTCCTTGGATCAAGGGTTTTGAATTTCTCCAATTCCTTGGATCAAATTTTTGGGTACCCCTCCTTTCACCCCAAAATTTCTCGATAATACCAAGACTCCATCTCCTTGGATCAAGGTTTTTTGGATTCCCCCCTCTGGGGGTAAAGCATTCAAATGAACTCCTCCTATGGGGGCATGCTTACTACAGGTCTAAACATGTATTCCTCTCATTAAGTTAAATGAACTAAAAAAAAAGCGTGTTTACTCGGCGGTCAGTGACGTCAGTATTCCTCTCATTAAGTTAAATGAACTAAAAAGGACCACGCGCACACAGGTTGAATCTTGTCTACCCTTTTACCCACCCTCCCAAACCCTCACACTCCAACCAACACCTCACAATTTTCACTCATAACCCCCAATTTTTCTCGTTTTAACCCTTTTAGTTCATTAAAGTTAATAAGGGGACACATGCATCAGAAAGTCACCACATCGCTTACATCCACTTTCGTTAAATTCACTACTCACAATTTTACATATTACGAAGTTAAATACGCACTTTTACTTTGAACATCTTCAAAACACTCTCATAAATCATTTGAATACTCACAAAAAATACCTTTATACATTTCCAAACAACACTGAAATACCCCCAAAACATCATTCGAACACCCCCAAATCACCTCTGAATACTCCCAGAACACCTTTATAAGTACTCTTGCACATCATTTGAACACCTTCATAAGTACTCTTGCACATCATTTGTACACCTTCAAAAAACACCTTTGAATACTCACATAAACACCCTTGAACACCTTCAAAACACCTTCAAAGCACTCTCATAATCATTTGAACACACTCAAAACACCTTTGAATAACCTCAAAACACCTTTGAACACCTTCAAAACACCCTTGAACACCTTCAAAACACCCTTGAACACCTTCAAAAACAACATTTGAACACACTCAAAACACCTTTGAACACCTTTGAACATTTCCAAAACACTATTTGAGTACTCCCAAATAAGATTTGACATCTCTAATTTATCTGCACTTACACATTTCATTAAATTACAACTCATCCCTCAGTCTCCAGACTAGGCATTTTCTCGTTTTTACCCTTTTAGTTCATTAAAGTTATTAAGGGGACACAATACATCAGAAAAAAAAGTCACAAAAACTAACTCAAACACTTTACTTTGAACACCCCCAAAAACACTCTCATAATCATTGAATACTCACATAAACACCCTTGAACACCTTCAAAACACCTTTGAATATCGTTTTTAAACTAATTTCATCACAACCCACTTATATCATCTTTTTTCGGTAACTCTAATTCGACTACACTACCCTCATCAATTACCAACAAATTTTACTCGTTTTAACTAATGTCATCACTGTAACCAAGATTTTCACAAAAAAAAAAAAAAAACTCTATGACACCTAACACACACGCACACACACACACCCCACAACACCCACAATTTTTCTCGTTTTAACCCTTTTAGTTCATTAAAGTTAATAAGGGGACACAGTACATCAGAAAGTCACAACAACAACATCCACAACCCACAATTTTTTCTCGTTTTAGCTAATTTCATCAGAAAAAGTCCCAACAACAACCCACTTATAACATCTTTTTTCGGTATCTCTAGTTCGACAACAACACCCACAACACCCACATCCCACAACACCCATGAACATTTCCAAAACACTATTTGAGTACTCCCAATTACACCACTGAATACTACTAAAACACCGCTGAATTCAATCAAAACACCCTTCAACACCTTCAAACACCCTTGAACACCTTCAAAACACTCTTGAACACCTTCAAAAACACCTTTGAACATTTCCAATCAACACTGAAACACTTCCAAAAAACACAATTTGAGTACTCCCAATTACACCACTGAATACTACTAAAAGCACCGCTGAATTCAATCAAAACACCCTTCAACACCTTCAAAACACCTTTGAACACCTTCAAAACACCTTTGAACACCTTCAAAACACTCTCATAATCATTTGAACACACTCAAAACACCTTTGAATAACCTCAAAACACCTTTGAACACCTTCAAAACACCCTTGAACACCCTTGATCACCTTCAAAAAAAAAAACATTTGAACACACTCAAAACACCTTTGAACACTTCCAAAAAACACAATTTGAGTACTCCCAATTACACCACTGAATACTACTAAAACACCGCTGAATTCAATCAAAACACCCTTCAACACCTTCAAAACACCTTTGAACACCTTTGAACATTTCCAAAACACTATTTGAGTACTCCCAATTACACCACTGATTACTACTAAAACACCGCTGAATTCAATCAAAACACCCTTCATCACCTTCAAACACCCTTGAACACACTCAAAACACCCTTCAACACCTTCAAAACACCTTTGAACACCTTCAAAACACCTTTGAACACATTTCAAAACACTCTCATAATCATTTGAACACACTCAAAACACATTTGAACACACTCAAAACACCTTTGAATAACCTCAAAACACCTTTGAACACCTTCAAAACACCCTTGAACACCCTTGATCACCTTCAAAAAACAACATTTGAACACACTCAAAACACCTTTGAACACCTTTGAACATTTCCAAACAACACTGAAACACTTCCAAAAACACCATTTGAGTACTCCCAAATACACCACTGAATACTAAAACACCACTGAATACACTCAAAACACCACCAAAATCACCATAAACTAAGATCAACACCCACATCCCACAACACCCACAACCCACAACACCCACAATTTTTTCTCGTTTTATCTAATTTCATCAGAAAAAGTCCCAACAACAACCCAC
>NC_091346.1:18683607-18688607 GCF_038502225.1 Cherax quadricarinatus
AGAAAATAATGTTCGATTTTACGATAAAGTTTTCAAAACTAATTTGGAAATATCCAAAAAAATGGAGTCGTTCAAAGTAATTCTGGAGTACTCTAATGTATTTTGGAAGTGTTCTAATATATTTTAGCTTAGGTTAGGATAGGTTCGGCTAGGTTAGGTTAGGTAAGGTTAAGATAGGTTAGGTTAGGTTAGGATAAGTTAGGTTAGGGTAGGTTAGGTTAGGTTAGGTTAAGTTAGGTTAGGCTAGGTTAGGTTAGGTTAGGTTGGGTTAGGTTAAGTTAGGTTAGGTTAGGTTAGGCTAGGTTAGGTTATGTTAGGTAAGGTTAGGTTAGGGTAGGTTCGGTTAGGTTAGGTTAGGTTAGGTTAAGTTAGGTTAGGTTAGGCTAGGTTAGGTTAGGATAAGTTAGGTAAGGTTAGGTTAGGTTAGGTTAGGCTAGGTTAGGATAAGTTAGGTTAGGTTAGGTTAGGTTAGGTTAGGTTAGGTTAGGTTAGGTTAGGTTATGTTAGGATAAGTTAGGTTAGGTTAGGCTAGGTTAGGGATGTGTGTGTGTGTGTGTGTGTGTGTGTGTGTGTGTGTGTGTGTGTGTGTGTGTGTGTGTGGGATGTGGGATGTGGGTGTTGTGGGATGTGGGTGTTGTTGTCGAACTAGAGATACCGAAAAGACGTTATAAGTGGGTTGTTTTTGTGACTTTTTCTGATGTAGTGTGGCCCCTTATTAACTTTAATGAACTAAAAGGGTTAAAACGAGAAAAAAATGGGAGGTGTGGGTGTTGTGACTTTCTGATGAAATTAGATAAAACGAGAAAAAATTGTGGGTGTTGTGGGTGTTGTGGGATGTGGGTGTTGATCTTAGTTTATGGTGATTTTGGTGGTGTTTTGAGTGTATTCAGTGGTGTTTTAGTATTCAGTGGTGTATTTGGGAGTACTCAAATGGTGTTTTTGGAAGTGTTTCAGTGTTGTTTGGAAATGTTCAAAGGTGTTCAAAGGTGTTTTGAGTGTGTTCAAATGTTGTTTTTTGAAGGTGATCAAGGGTGTTCAAGGGTGTTTTGAAGGTGTTCAAAGGTGATCAAAGGTGTTTTGAAGGTGTTGAAGGGTGTTTTGAGTGTGTTCAAGGGTAGGTGTTTTTGAAAGTGTTCAAGAGTGTTTTGAAGGTGTTCAAGGGTGTTTGAAGGTGTTGAAGGGTGTTTTGATTGAATTCAGCGGTGTTTTAGTAGTAATCAGTGGTGTAATTGGGAGTACTCAAATAGTGTTTTGGAAATGTTCATGGGTGTTGTGGGATGTGGGTGTTGTGGGTGTTGTTGTCGAACTAGAGATACCGAAAAAAGATGTTATAAGTGGGTTGTTGTTGGGACTTTTTCTGATGAAATTAGATAAAACGAGAAAAAATTGTGGGTGTTGTGGGTTGTGGGTGTTGTGGGATGTGGGTGTTGATCTTAGTTTATGGTGATTTTGGTGGTGTTTTGAGTGTATTCAGTGGTGTTTTAGTATTCAGTGGTGTATTTGGGAGTACTCAAATGGTGTTTTTGGAAGTGTTTCAGTGTTGTTTGGAAATGTTCAAAGGTGTTCAAAGGTGTTTTGAGTGTGTTCAAATGTTGTTTTTTGAAGGTGATCAAGGGTGTTCAAGGGTGTTTTGAAGGTGTTCAAAGGTGTTTTGAGGTTATTCAAAGGTGTTTTGAGTGTGTTCAAATGTGTTTTGAGTGTGTTCAAATGATTATGAGAGTGTTTTGAAATGTGTTCAAAGGTGTTTTGAAGGTGTTCAAAGGTGTTTTGAAGGTGTTGAAGGGTGTTTTGAGTGTGTTCAAGGGTGTTTGAAGGTGATGAAGGGTGTTTTGATTGAATTCAGCGGTGTTTTAGTAGTAATCAGTGGTGTAATTGGGAGTACTCAAATAGTGTTTTGGAAATGTTCAAAGGTGTTCAAAGGTGTTTTGAAGGTGTTGAAGGGTGTTTTGATTGAATTCAGCGGTGTTTTAGTAGTATTCAGTGGTGTAATTGGGAGTACTCAAATTGTGTTTTTTGGAAGTGTTCAAAGGTGTTTTGAGTGTGTTCAAATGTTTTTTTTTTGAAGGTGATCAAGGGTGTTCAAGGGTGTTTTGAAGGTGTTCAAAGGTGTTTTGAGGTTATTCAAAGGTGTTTTGAGTGTGTTCAAATGATTATGAGAGTGTTTTGAAGGTGTTCAAAGGTGTTTTGAAGGTGTTCAAAGGTGTTTTGAAGGTGTTGAAGGGTGTTTTGATTGAATTCAGCGGTGCTTTTAGTAGTATTCAGTGGTGTAATTGGGAGTACTCAAATTGTGTTTTTTGGAAGTGTTTCAGTGTTGATTGGAAATGTTCAAAGGTGTTTTTGAAGGTGTTCAAGAGTGTTTTGAAGGTGTTCAAGGGTGTTTGAAGGTGTTGAAGGGTGTTTTGATTGAATTCAGCGGTGTTTTAGTAGTATTCAGTGGTGTAATTGGGAGTACTCAAATAGTGTTTTGGAAATGTTCATGGGTGTTGTGGGATGTGGGTGTTGTGGGTGTTGTTGTCGAACTAGAGATACCGAAAAAAGATGTTATAAGTGGGTTGTTGTTGGGACTTTTTCTGATGAAATTAGCTAAAACGAGAAAAAATTGTGGGTTGTGGATGTTGTTGTTGTGACTTTCTGATGTACTGTGTCCCCTTATTAACTTTAATGAACTAAAAGGGTTAAAACGAGAAAAATTGTGGGTGTTGTGGGGTGTGTGTGTGTGCGTGTGTGTTAGGTGTCATAGAGTTTTTTTTTTTTTTTTTGTGAAAATCTTGGTTACAGTGATGACATTAGTTAAAACGAGTAAAATTTGTTGGTAATTGATGAGGGTAGTGTAGTCGAATTAGAGTTACCGAAAAAAGATGATATAAGTGGGTTGTGATGAAATTAGTTTAAAAACGATATTCAAAGGTGTTTTGAAGGTGTTCAAGGGTGTTTATGTGAGTATTCAATGATTATGAGAGTGTTTTTGGGGGTGTTCAAAGTAAAGTGTTTGAGTTAGTTTTTGTGACTTTTTTTTCTGATGTATTGTGTCCCCTTAATAACTTTAATGAACTAAAAGGGTAAAAACGAGAAAATGCCTAGTCTGGAGACTGAGGGATGAGTTGTAATTTAATGAAATGTGTAAGTGCAGATAAATTAGAGATGTCAAATCTTATTTGGGAGTACTCAAATAGTGTTTTGGAAATGTTCAAAGGTGTTCAAAGGTGTTTTGAGTGTGTTCAAATGTTGTTTTTGAAGGTGTTCAAGGGTGTTTTGAAGGTGTTCAAGGGTGTTTTGAAGGTGTTCAAAGGTGTTTTGAGGTTATTCAAAGGTGTTTTGAGTGTGTTCAAATGATTATGAGAGTGCTTTGAAGGTGTTTTGAAGGTGTTCAAGGGTGTTTATGTGAGTATTCAAAGGTGTTTTTTGAAGGTGTACAAATGATGTGCAAGAGTACTTATGAAGGTGTTCAAATGATGTGCAAGAGTACTTATAAAGGTGTTCTGGGAGTATTCAGAGGTGATTTGGGGGTGTTCGAATGATGTTTTGGGGGTATTTCAGTGTTGTTTGGAAATGTATAAAGGTATTTTTTGTGAGTATTCAAATGATTTATGAGAGTGTTTTGAAGATGTTCAAAGTAAAAGTGCGTATTTAACTTCGTAATATGTAAAATTGTGAGTAGTGAATTTAACGAAAGTGGATGTAAGCGATGTGGTGACTTTCTGATGCATGTGTCCCCTTATTAACTTTAATGAACTAAAAGGGTTAAAACGAGAAAAATTGGGGGTTATGAGTGAAAATTGTGAGGTGTTGGTTGGAGTGTGAGGGTTTGGGAGGGTGGGTAAAAGGGTAGACAAGATTCAACCTGTGTGCGCGTGGTCCTTTTTAGTTCATTTAACTTAATGAGAGGAATACTGACGTCACTGACCGCCGAGTAAACACGCTTTTTTTTTAGTTCATTTAACTTAATGAGAGGAATACATGTTTAGACCTGTAGTAAGCATGCCCCCATAGGAGGAGTTCATTTGAATGCTTTACCCCCAGAGGGGGGAATCCAAAAAACCTTGATCCAAGGAGATGGAGTCTTGGTATTATCGAGAAATTTTGGGGTGAAAGGAGGGGTACCCAAAAATTTGATCCAAGGAATTGGAGAAATTCAAAACCCTTGATCCAAGGAGATGGAGACTTTCGAAACCCCCCATAGGGGGATCCAAAAAATTTGATCTGAGGAGATGGAGTCTTGGTATTATAGAGAAAATTTGATCCGAGGAGATGGAGAATTTCGAAAACCCCATAGGGGGGATCCAAAAAACTTGATCCGAGGAGATGGAGAATTTCGAAAACCCTATAGGGGGGGAATCCAAAAACTTGTATTATCGAGAAATTTTTTGGGTTGGGGGGTGAAAGTGGGAGGGGGATCCGAGGAAGTGGAGACTTTGATATTGAGAAATTTTTTGGGGATGGGGGGTGAAAGTGGGAGGGGGAACCTCAAAAATTTGATCGAGGAGATGGAGAGCACAAGAAAATGAAATTCAAAAAAAATTCGAAACCCCATAGGGGGAGAATCCAAAAACCTTGATCCAAGGAGATCATAAGGAAAAAAATTCGAGGCGCGGGGGCGATCCGGATGACGCTGCAGAAGGCGCAGCAGAAGGCGCGGGCGGGGTCGCGAAGGGCGCGCGGGGCGGGCGGCGGGCGGGCGCGCGGGCGGGCGCGCGGGCGGGCGCGCGGGCGGGCGCGCGGGCGGGGGGCGCGGCGCGACGGCGGGGTCGCGAAGGGGGGGGGGGGTCGTGGCGGGGGTATTGGTTGGGGGGTCAAGGGTGAGGTAGTCTCGAGGGCGAGGTCATGGTCAAAACCGGAAGTAACACCTAGGTGTGAAAAGGTGACCCTCCAGCTGCTGGTCCTAGACCGGATACACCGCCCAGTGGAAGGCCAAAACCGGAAGGAGCCTCCCAGCCGCATGCCTTTTTCCGGAAGGAGCCCCCCAGCCGTTTTTTTGACTACTTATATATATATATATATAT
>NC_091346.1:18693607-18731107 GCF_038502225.1 Cherax quadricarinatus
AGTAGAGGGTAACTAGGGACCTGCCTGGTATTTCACGTTGCAGTAAAAAAAGATGTTGTGTAAATGGTGAAGAATATATATGAAAGGAGGAATAAGTTGAATGATGTCGAAGGAAAGTGTCAAGGTGATGAAGGAAAGTGTCAGGGTGATGAAGGGAAGTGTCAGGGTGATGATGGAAAGTGCCAGGATGATGATGGATGTGTCAGGGTGATGGTGGAAGTGTCAGGGTGATGATGGAAAGTGCCAGGATGATGATGGAAGTGTCAGGGTGATGATGGAAGTGTCAGGGTGATGATGGAAGTATCAGGGTGATGATGGAAGTGTCAGGGTGATGATAGAAGTGTCAAGGTGATGAAGGGATGTGTCAGGGTGATGAAGGGAAGTGTCAGGGTGATGATGGATGTGTCAGGGTGATGATGGAAGTGTCAGGGTGATGATGGAAGTGTCAGGGTGATGAAGGGAAGTGTCAAGGTGATGATGGAAAGTGCCAGGGTGATGATGGATGTGTCAGGGTGATGGTGGAAGTGTCAGGGTGATGATGGAAGTGTCAGGGTGATGATGGAAGTGTCAGGGTGATGATGGAAGTGTCAGGGTGATGATGGAAGTGTCAGGGTGATGATGGAAGTGTCAGGGTGATGATGGAAGTGTCAGGGTGATGATGGAAGTGTCAGGGTGATGATGGAAGTGTCAGGGTGATGATGGAAGTGTCAGGGTGATGATGGATGTGTCAGGGTGATGATGGAAGTGCCAGGGTGATGATGGAAGTGTCAGGGTGATGATGGAAGTGTCAGGGTGATGATGGAAGTGTCAGGGTGATGATGGAAGTGTCAGGGTGATGATGGAAGTGTCAGGGTGATGATGGAAGTATCAGGGTGATGATGGAAGTGTCAGGGTGATGATAGAAGTGCCAGGATGATGATGGAAGTGTCAGGGTGATGATGGAAGTGTCAGGGTGATGATGGAAGTGTCAGGGTGATGATAGAAGTGCCAGGATGATGATGGAAGTGTCAGGGTGATGATGGAAGTGTCAGGGTGATGATGGAAGTGTCAGGGTGATGATAGAAGTGTCAGGGTGATGATGGAAGTGTCAGGGTGATGATGGAAGTGTCAGGGTGATGATAGAAGTGTCAGAGTGATGATGGAAGTGTCAGGGTGATGATGGAACGTGCATATAATTTCCATTGCAACTAGCAACGTAGCTCACAATCTTACTAGTAACTTGCAATCTTACTAGTAACTTACAATCTTACTAGTAACACATTCTTACTAGTAACTTGCAATATTACTAGTAACTTACAATCTTACTAGTAACTCACAATCTTACTAGTAACTTGTAAACTTACTAGTAACTTGCAATCTTACTAGTAACTTGCAATCTTACTAGTAACTTGCAATCTTACTGGTAACTTGTAATCTTACTAGAAACTCACAATCTTACTAGTAACTTACACTCTTACTAGTAACTTGCAATCTTACTAGTAACTTACACTCTTACTAGTAACTTGCAGTCTTACTAGTAACGTACACTCTTACTAGTAATTTGCAATCTAACTAGTAACTTACAATCTTACAAGTAACTTGTAATCTTACTAGTAACTTGCAATCTTACTAGTAACTTACAATCTTGCTAGTAACTTGTAATCTTACTAGTAACTTACAATCTTACTAGTAACTTACACTCTTGCTAGTAACTTACAATCTTACTAGTAACTTGCAATCTTACTAGTAACTTGCAATATTACTAGTAACTTACAATCTTACTAGTAACATATTCTTACTAGTAACTTACAATCTTACTAGTAACTTGCAATATTACTAGTAACTTGCAATCTTACTAGTAACTTGTAATCTTACTAGTAACTTACAATCTTACTAGTAACTTGCAATCTTACTAGTAACTTACAATCTTGCTAGTAACTTGTAATCTTACTAGTAACTTACAATCTTACTAGTAACTTACACTCTTGCTAGTAACTTACAATCTTACTAGTAACTTACAATCTTACTAGTAACTTACACTCTTGCTAGTAACTTACAATCTTACTAGTAACTTACACTCTTGCTATTAACTTACACTCTTGCTAGTAACTTACAATCTTTCTAGTAACTTACAATCTTACTAGTAACTTACACTCTTGCTAGTAACTTACAATCTTACTAGTAACTTACAATCTTACTAGTAACTTACACTCTTGCTAGTAACTTACAATCTTACTAGTAACTTACACTCTTGCTAGTAACTTACACTCTTGCTAGTAACTTACAATCTTACTAGTAACTTACAATCTTACTAGTAACTTACAATCTTACTAGTAACTTACAATCTTACTAGTAACTTACACTCTTGCTAGTAACTTACAATCTTACTAGTAACTTACAATCTTACTAGTAACTCACAATCTTACTAGTAATTTACACTCTTGCTAGTAACTTACACTCTTACTAGTAACTTACAACCTTACTAGTAACTCACAATCTTACTAGTAATTTACACTCTTACTAGTAACTTACACTCTTACTAGTAACTTACAACCTTACTAGTAACTCACAATCTTACTAGTAACTCACAATCTTACTAGTAACTCACAATCTTACTAGTAACTTACACTCTTACTAGTAACTCACAATCTTACTAGTAACTTACAATCTTACTAGTAACTTACACTCTTACTAGTAACTCACAATTTTACTAGTAACTTACAATCTTACTAGTAACTCTCAAAAATCATTCTAGTAACTTACACTCTTACTAGTAACTTTCAACCTTACTAGTAACTCACAATCTTACTAGTAACTCACAATCTCACTAGTAACTCACAATCTTACTAGTAACTTACACTCTTACAAGTAACTTACAACCTTACTAGTAACTCACAATCTTACTAGTAACTCAAACTCTTACTAGTAACCTACAACCTTACTAGTAACTCACAATTTTACTAGTAATTTACGCTCTTACTAGTAACTCACAATCTTACTAGTAACTCACAATTTTACTAGTAACTTACACTCTTACTAGTAACTCACAATCTTACTAGTAACTCACAATCTTACTAGTAACTTACACTCTTACAAGTAACTCACAATCTTACTAGTAACTCACAATTTTACTAGTAACTCACAATCTTACTAGTAACTCACAATCTTACTAGTAACTCACAATCTTACTAGTAACTTACACTCTTACTAGTAACTCACAATCTTACTAGTAACTTACAATCTTACTAGTAACTTACACTCTTACTAGTAACTCACAATTTTACTAGTAACTTACAATCTTACTAGTAACTCTCAAAAATCTTGCTAGTAACTTACACTCTTACTAGTAACTTTCAACCTTACTAGTAACTCACAATCTTACTAGTAACTCACAATCTCACTAGTAACTCACAATCTTACTAGTAACTTACACTCTTACAAGTAACTTACAACCTTACTAGTAACTCACAATCTTACTAGTAACTCAAACTCTTACTAGTAACCTACAACCTTACTAGTAACTCACAATTTTACTAGTAATTTACGCTCTTACTAGTAACTCACAATCTTACTAGTAACTCACAATTTTACTAGTAACTTACACTCTTACTAGTAACTCACAATCTTACTAGTAACTCACAATCTTACTAGTAACTTACACTCTTACAAGTAACTCACAATCTTACTAGTAACTCACAATTTTACTAGTAACTCACAATCTTACTAATAACTCACAATCTTACTAGTAACTCACAATCTTGCTAGTAACTTACAATTTTACTAGTAACTCACAATCTTACTAGTAACTCACAATTTTACTAATAACTCACAATCTTACTAGTAACTCACAATCTTACTGTAACTCGCAATCTTACTAGTAACTCACAATCTTACTAGTAACTCACAATCTTACTAGTAACTCACAATCTTACTAGTAAGTCACAATCTTACTAGTAACTTACAATCTTACTAGTAACTCACAATCTTACTAGTAACTCACAATCTTACTAGTAACTCACAATCTTACTAGTAACTCACAATCTTACTAATACCTCACAATCTTACTAGTAACTCACAATCTTACTAGTAACTCACACTCTTACTAGTAACTTACACTCTTACTAGTAACTCACAATCTTACTAGTAACTTACACTCTTACTAGTAACTCACAGTCTTACTAGTAACTCACAATCTTACTAGTAACTCACAATCTTACTAGTAACTCACAATCTTACTAGTAGCTCACAATCTTGCTAGTAACTTACAATCTTATTAGTAACTCACAATCTTACTAGTAACTCACAATCTTACTAGTAGCTTACAATCTTACTAGTAACTCGCAATCTTACTAGTAACTCACAATCTTACTAGTAACTCACAATCTTACTAGTAACTCACAATCTTACTAGTAACTCACAATCTTACTAGCAACTTACAATCTTACTAGTAACTCACAATCTTACTAGTAACTCACAATCTTACTAGTAACTCACAATCTTACTAGTAACTCACAATCTTACTAGTAACTCACAATCTTACTAGTAACTCACAATTTTACTAGTAACTCACAATCTTACTAGTAGCTCACAATCTTGCTAGTAACTTACAATCTTATTAGTAACTCACAATCTTACTAGTAACTCACAATCTTACTAGTAGCTTACAATCTTACTAGTAACTCACAATCTTACTAGTAACTCACAATCTTACTAGTAACTCACAATCTTACTAGTAACTCACAATCTTACTAGTAACTCACAATCTTACTAGTAACTCACAATCTTACTAGTAACTCACAATCTTACTAGTAACTCACAATCTTGCAGAATCCCATGTTATAATAACGCAGGTAGCTGAATACGTAATTATCTGAACGATGTTTCACCCTGCTTGAGATGCATTATGCCTTACCTGAGCGAAACGTTGTCAGCAGGTGAGTCCACCATTTGTATAAGAGAGGATTCATCCGTTGATGTAGACCCGTAGGGGTCATTAAGGGGGGATAGGAGGTAACCAGATGGGTTTATTTGAAAGGAAGATGTTTTGGCTCTCATGGGTCGAGAGAGAATGTAAGACTATCGGATGTTTTGTGGAGGATAAGTGACGTAATGAGAGGGAGAAAGTGAGAGACAGGGAGGGTGAGTGAGAGACAGGGAGGGTGAGTGAGAGATAAAGAAGGGAGGAGGAGGAGGAGGAGGGGGAGGGGGGGGGAGGTAAGAACAACATTAAGATGTCTCACACCAGAAATGGAGATTTTTTTTTTTCCACGTCACTGAGATACAACAGAAGGAGAGTTAGTGTAAACATGAACGTCATGGTTAAAGTAGGGGAGGTTCTAACCCATGCTGTGACATACCCCCTACACACCCCTCCTTCTCAACCCCTTCCCTCTCACACCCACTCTCTTACACTCTCCCTTTCACTCTACCTTCTCGCCACAACATCTCGGACTCTGTGCATCTCCCGCTTGACATGAAGAAAGGATTAACAACAGGAAGGAATAACAAAGGAATAACAGCAGAGTAACACCAGATGTGACTAGTTAATGGTCCAAGTCGGGCCGAAACGTCGTTATAAATTTCATTCTTTTATGTGTAGGTTGAAGATATGTTGCAGTTTCTACACTGAGTATCGGCAAATCTCTGGCAAGACAGTGATGGAGTAAGTAATGATGAAAGTGTTTCTTCTTTTCAGGGACACTTTTTCTCGGTGGGAAACGTGAGGCTTATAAGTGCACTAAGTAATTAGCAGATTACAGTACCTCTGCTTATAGGGAAAATCAGCACTGGTAACCACAGAGTGAATACTTTAGCAACGACAGAATCACAATCAACAGAAATAGCTGTAAGATAACTTAGGATGTCAGGAGGGCAGTGGAGGTGGAAGCCAGGACTGACATAGCACATTCAGGAGGGCAGTGGAGGTGGAAACCAGGACTGACATAGCACAGTCTGGAGGGCAGTGGAGGTGGAAGCCAGGACTGACAGCACAGTCAGGAGAGCAGTGAAGGTGGAAGCCAGGACTGACATAGCACAGTCTGCAGGGCAGTGGAGGTGGAAACCAGGACTGACACAGCAGTCAGGATGGCAGTGGAGGTGGAAGCCAGGACTGACACAGCACAGTCTGGAGGGCAGTGAAAGTGGAAGCCAGGACTGACAGCACAGTCAGGAGAGCAGTGAAGGTGGAAGCCAGGACTGACATAGCACAGTCAGGAGGGCAGTGGAGGTGGAAGCCAGGACTGACATAGCACAGTCAGGAGGGCAGTGGAGGTGGAAGCCAGGACTGACATAGCACAGTCAGGAGGGCAGTGGAGGTGGAAGCCAGGACTGACATAGCACAGTCAGGAGGGCAGTGGAGGAAGCCAGGACCTAACATAGCACAGTCAGGGAGGGTAGTGGAGGTGGAAGCCAGGACTAACATAGCACAGTCAGGAGGGCAGTGGAGGTGGAAGCCAGGACTGACATAGCACAGTCAGGAGGGCAGTGGAGGTGGAAGCCAGGACTAACATAGCACAGTCAGGAGGGTAGTGGAGGTGGAAGCCAGGACTAACATAGCACAGTCAGGAGGGCAGTGGAGGTGGAAGCCAGGACTGACATAGCACAGTCAGGAGGGCAGTGGAGGTGGAAGCCAGGACTAACATAGCACAGTCAGGAGGGCAGTGGAGGTGGAAGCAGGACTGACATAGCACAGTCAGGAGGGCAGTGGAGGTGGAAGCCAGGACTGACATAGCACAGCCAGGAGGGCAGTGGAGGTGGAAGCCAGGACCTAACATAGCACAGTCAGGAGGGCAGTGGAGGTGGAAGCCAGGACTAACATATGCACAGTCAGGAGGGCAGTGGAGGTGGGAAGCCAGGACTGACATAGCACAGTCAGGAGGCAGTGGAGGTGGAAGCCAGGACTAACATAGCACAGTCAGGAGGGCAGTGGAGGTGGAAGCCAGGACTAACATAGCACAGTCAGGAGGGCAGTGGAGGTGGAAGCCAGGACTGACATAGCACAGTCAGGAGGGCAGTGGAGGTGGGAAGGGGGCCAGGACTAACATAGTACCAGTCAGGAGGGCAAGAGGTGGAAGCCAGGACTAACATAGCACAGCCAGGAGGGCAGTGGAGGTGGGAAGCCAGGACTGAACATAGCACAGTCAGGAGGGCAGTGGAGGTGGAAGGGGCCAGGACTAACATAGCAGTCAGGAGGGCAGTGGAGGTGGGGCCAGGACAATATAGCACAGTCAGGAGGGCAGTGGAGGTGGGAAGCCAGGACTAACATAGCAGTCCAGGAGGGCAGTGGAGGTGGAAGCCAGGACTATATAGCACAGTCCAGCAGGGCAGTGGAGGTGGAGCCAGGACTGGACATAGCAGTCAGGACGGCAGTGGAGGTGGGAAGCCAGGACTAACATAGCACAGTCAGGAGGGCAGTGGAGGTGGAAGCCAGACTGGACATAGCACAGTCAGGAGGGCAGTGGAGGTGGAAGCCAGGACTGACATAGCACAGTCAGGAGGGCAGTGGAGGTGGAAACCAGGACTAACATAGCACAGTCCAGGAGGGCAGTGGAGGTGGGGCCAGGACTAACATAGCACAGTCAGGGGAGGGTAGTGGAGGTGGAAGCCAGGACTAACATAGCACAGTCAGGAGGGCATGGGAGGTGGGAAGCCAGGACTGACATAGCACAGCCAGGAGGGTGGAGGTGGAAGCCAGACTAACATAGCACAGTCAGGAGGGCAGGAGGTGGAAGCCAGGACCTAACATAGCACAGTCAGGAGGGCAGTGGAGGTGGAAGCCAGGACTGACATAGCACAGTCAGGAGGGCAGTGGGAGGTGGGAAGCCAGGACTCACAGCACAGTCAGGAGGGCAGTGGAGGTGGGGGCCAGGAGACTAACATAGCACAGGGCGTCAGGAGGGCAGTGGAGGTGGAAGCCAGGACTGGACCATAGCACAGTCAGGAGGGCAGGAGGTGGAAGCCAGGACTAACATAGCACAGCCAGGGGGCATCACCGGGAGGTGGGAAGCCAGACTAACATAGCACAGTCAGGAGGGCATAGGGAGGTGGAAGCCAGGACTGACATAGCACAGTCAGGAGGGCAGTGGAGGTGGAAGCCAGGACTGACATAGCACAGTCAGGAGGGCAGTGGAGGTGGAAGCCAGGACTGACATAGCACAGTCAGGAGGGTAGTGGAGGTGGAAGCCAGGACTGACATAGCACAGTCAGGAGGGCAGTGGAGGTGGAAGCCAGGACTGACATAGCACAGTCAGGAGGGCAGTGGAGGTGGAAGCCAGGACTAACATAGCACAGTCAGGAGGGCAGTGGAGGTGGAAGCCAGGACTGACATAGCACAGTCAGGAGGGCAGTGGAGGTGGAAGCCAGGACTAACATAGCACAGTCAGGAGGGCAGTGGAGGTGGAAGCCAGGACTAACATAGCACAGTCAGGAGGGCAGTGGAGGTGGAAGCCAGGACTGACATAGCACAGTCAGGAAGTAAAACAGAAAAATAGGAAGGAAAAGAAAGAAATGCTGAACCTCCCTTGTCGGCAGGATAATCACCCTGTGAGTTAGGGAGCTGGTTCTCAGGTGGTGGTGACTAGCTGGTTCTCAGGTGGTGGTGACTAGCTGGTTCTCAGGTGGTGCTGACTTAATTCTACAAACGAGTAAGAAAGTAATGATGACAGAGCTCCTTGTATTCATTCTAATATTAACATTAATACCTTAAAGCGAACTCTCTGTCTGTCTGTCTGTCTGTCTGTCTCTCTCTCTCTCTCTCTCTCTCTCTCTCTCTCTCTCTCTCTTTCTTTCTCTCTCTCTCTCCTACCCAGGTTTGTTCTCTAATAATGCCAGAGTATCTTTCTTAGTATCCAATTGTCTCTTAGGGATTCCCTTATATCTCTGTGAATCTCTGTCGCTTCACGAGACGTCCATCAAGATTTCGGGGATCAGTGATGCTGGACTCAGTAGTGCGCAAGAGATCACGGAGCTCCGGCTGCATCAGTAACAGTTCCTCTGTCTGTGACTTTCCCCAAGTTCTCCTTCCTTAAATACCCCTGTAAGGTCTTACCAATGTCACTGGGCTTGTCAATAGCTCCTTTAAGGTCACGGAGTTCCTGTTATTACTGAAATCATTCCTGGAGCCGTGACGTTCTGGAGGATTTACCTAATAACAGTTCCAGTTAAAGGCTTTCGTAAATTTTGTTGGCCCTGTTAAAATGCGTTGGTGATCACGGTGCTTCTCACGTGTATGACATTGTGCCTTAAGCTGTTAATTTCTGAAGGCTCTTGTTTTCCTAGAGTCTCTTACTTTGACATTCCAGAAGCTCCTGAGATTTTGTTGGATTTTGTTGGGAAGTGTCTTTGGGATCACTGAGTTCCGGCTGCATTTGCAAAAGTTCCTTGGGCTGTGCCTGTGAAACTCTTGTTCCTCACGAGGGCATATCCAAGAAGGGTTGTAAACGTACCGAATAAAATGTGCATAAAGTCACTTATAAAAATAAACGAGAGAAGAAGCCGCTCTCGCCGAAATGCTTCGTTAAATAAATATTCTGAGCGATTCATAAGAATATTTATCCACATTCCAAGAAGGTTCCTGCAATTTTGTCGAGCTTGTCTACAAAAAATTCGAAAGCACTGAGATTTCGTTTTATCCATAGTTGTTCGCTGAAGGTTCTTGCTTCATAGCCCCTTCAAGGGACGGATGCTACTGAGGGACTCTTGAATCAAGTAACTGCAGTGATCGATTTTCTCCCAGTTTTCCAGACTCTCCGTTCATCGCTTCCAAGTGAATGTTAATCCATGACTTACGAAATCGTATTGACACGATCGCAAACAAACCATACCATTGGTGGGATTGAACTTGTGGCGAGTGAGTCGCGAAACTCCAGGCCAGTGCTTTAGCCACTAGGCCCGTTAGCTATAATAAGATTCATCCCTGCCTGTGATATTCTCTGAATATTAATCCGGTTTCTGGATTAGTAGAGAATAATCAAAGGTTTCTTAACGACTGTCAGGTTTGTCAAGAGGCTTTATTAACGACTGTCAGGTTTCTCAAGGGGTTTTATTAACGACTGTCAGGTTTGTCAAGAGGCTTTATTAACGACTGTCAGGTTTTTCAAGGGGTTTTATTAACGATCGGGTCAGTCTCTTTTATTAACGACCGTCAGGTTTCAAGGGGTTTTAATTAACGACTGTCAGGTTTCTCAAGGGGAGGCTTATTTCAAGACTGTCAGGTTTCTCAAGGGTTTATTAACGACTGCCGTCTAAGGGTATTAACGACGCCAGGTTTCGGCAAGGGGTTTATTAACGACCGTCAGGTTTTCAAGGGGTTTTATTAACGACTGTCAGGTTTTCGGCGTTTTATTAACGACTGTCAGGTTTCTCAAGGGGTTTTATTAACGACTGTCAGGTTTCTCAAGGGGTTTTATTAACGACTGTCAGGTTTCTCAAGGGGTTTTATTAACGACTGTCAGGTTTCTCAAGGGGTTTTATTAACGACTGTCAGGTTTCTCAAGGGGTTTTATTAACGACTGTCAGGTTTCTCAAGGGGTTTTATTAACGACTGTCAGGTTTCTCAAGGGGTTTTATCAGCTCAAAGAGTTCTTCAAGGCTCCTAGGAAATTTTAAATCAATGTCGTAGTCATAGTAAGATGTTAATGAGACTACCTTTCGCTCAGGGTATACCCAAGTCAGAATATACCATCAAGTATATCAGGAAGACACAATATGCGGTTTATGGTATTTATCATAAGCTGCATTTAGTGTCGTATTAACACACATTTCGCTCCTTGTAGAGCTTGATGATGCTCTGCACAGAGCGAAACGTTGTCCCTGTGGAGGCTTCCGCTGCAACGCGTGTTTCCTTTTCAACCTAGCGAGCTCTCTGGACTCTGGCTCAAACTACAGAAACTATCGCCAAAAATTTCTTCCGAAGATACAAGTTCCTGAAGAGATTTTGCCTTAAAATGGGCATTGATCCCTCTCTCCCTCTCTCCTTCTCTCCCTCTCTCCCTCTCTCCCTCTCTCCCTCTCTCCCCCTTCTCTCTCTCTCTCTCTCTCTCTCTCTCTCTCTCATATTGACAATAACAGAACTAGGGACAGTGCCGTCGCACCTTTCACAGACAAAAGAGAATCGCTGGTTCGATTCATCGTGCGTCAGTTTGCAAATTCCGCAGTAATTCTGTATCAGTTTGTTCTGCCAAACCTCCGCCATTCTCAAATTCCAGCGCTAAAACAGGGAGGATTTTCTGCATACATTCTCTTTACTGCGGTCCTGCATTGCAGTCAGAATTACTTTTATTGCCACCCTGATTCATGATCCACCATCTCTTTATTGCGAATCAAAATTTCACTCGCAATTCTCTTTATTGGCCCCCTGATTCACTCTCTGCCGTCTCTTCATTGGGAATCAAAATTCTGTAAAGTAAAAGGACACAAGTGCAACTAATGTGACATTTATTGTGGCAACGTTTCGCTCTCCGGGAGCTTTATCAAGCCATGATAATGGCTTGATAAAAACTGAGAAACGAAACATTGCCATAATATCACATTAGTTACACTTGTAATCACTTTACATATTGCCGGTAATTCTACCAACTTTATTACAATCAAAATTCTCTTTACTGCCATCCTGATTCACGCTCTACAATCTCTTTACTCAGACCCGGAAATATACTTTAAATTCCTTTTTATTGCGGCCCTGAATTATACTCCATTATCTTACTGTGACCCCTGACTGATACTCCATGGTCTCCTTACTGCGACCCTGAATTATATTCCACAGTTTCCTTATTCCATTTTCAAAACCCGTATTACACTCAGCATCAATGTAGCTGATATTATTAAAACTGTTTCAGACATTGCAGTGTCTCGTGAGCACTACAGCACTAAAGGAGATTCATGCTGTAGCCACAACATATGCTGGGGATTTACAATGTAAGATTTACAGCATTCCATGCTGGGTATGCTGTAAATCTTACATTGGTGAGACAGGTCGCAATCTCAACCTTAACTTTTAAAGGACTTGACCTGTAAGCCAACGGGAGGCCTCGGTCAGATGGCCAAGAGCTCCAGCTGCAGGTCATCATGTGACTAAAACTCGCATCGTATTTCCTAACAAACCTTACCTTACCTAATCTAACTTCAGTACTCGCCTTGAAGAGCACAAATGACGATGGTTGAAATGCGTGTGTCGCGGCTACAGCAAAATACAGTCCTGTAACTACGTGAAAGGAACGGGGTTGGAAACCATTGTAAGCCAGTATGCTATCATACCTCACGAAATCGCCATAATACGATTGAAAAAAAAAAACAGAACGGATGGGATTTGAAACCATGGCTAGAGTTTCAAGGTTCAAGGTATAATCCCATGTTGATGAGCGAGACGTATGTGCAACACCTGGGTGCTTTGACTGACGAAACGTTTCGCCTTCACCAGAGGTTTCTTCAGTCGTGGACCGGCGAATGTGAAACTTGAGAGAGTAGAAGCAGTAGTTTTGACATGATCAGTCCCTCAACCTTAAAACTAATCGGCTGGGTAGTTAGTTACTTTGCTAGATTGAAAACCTGTCTACTGGTTGGTTACTTCGCTGCTAGATTTAAAACCTGTCCACTGGATGGTAAGTTGGCTTGCTAGATTTCAAACCTATCGACTGCACGAGGGTTGCACTTCACTAGTATTCTACTTGTACTTTTCACTTATACTCTAAAATACTCGAATCCTTAAAAGTGGGTTATAAACTCTCGGTATATCCGTACTAAAAGATATGCATCTAGGCTTCTATATATACGGCGTATATATACGGTGTATATATATATATGCACTTAAAGTTGTATATCTTCTCTTGAGATATTAAAAGTAGATAAAGTAAGATAATAGGATTGATGAAGTAAGATATAAGGATTAATGATGTAAGATATAATGACTGATGAAGTAAGATATAATGACTGATAGTGTAAGATATAATGACTGATGAAGTAAGATATAATGACTGATAGTGTAAGATATAATGACTGATAGTGTAAGATATAATGACTGATGGTGTAAGATATAATGACTGATGAAGTAAGATATAATGACTGATAGTGTAAGATATAATGACTGATGAAGTAAGATATAATGACTGATAGTGTAAGATATAATGACTGACGAAGTAAGATATAATGACTGATGGTGTAAGATATAATGACTGATGGTGTAAGATATAATGACTGATGAAGTAAGATATAATGACTGATGGTGTAAGATATAATGACTGACGAAGTAAGATATAATGACTGATGGTGTAAGATATAATGACTGATGGTGTAAGATATAATGACTGATGGTGTAAGATATAATGACTGATAGTGTAAGATATAATGACTGATGAAGTAAGATATAATGACTGACGAAGTAAGATATAAGGATTGATGAAATAAGATATAAGGATTGATAATGTAAGATATAAGAGTTGCTGAACCAAGATGGGTTGATGGATTAAAATATAAGGGCTGGAGTCACGGAATAAACAGTGTTATTACAATATAATGAAGGGGGGGGGAGCTGGAGGGAGGGGGGTGAAAAGGAGGGGGAATGCAGAAGGATAAAAATGAGGAAATGAAAAGGGATAATGAGAGGGGAAGGATGAAAGGGCTGGGGTGTCTGAACACTGCGTTCAATAATGACGTTATTTCCTTGTTGTGTTCTGTTGTGTAATTACCTATAAATTGTTTAGTTAAACTTTTCAGTTATAATTATATTTGTTGTTATTACATAATTTTATCTCATGTTGCATTATTAATGATGGGATGGTAATTACTGTTAGTTTTAATGACATATAATTTAATTAGTCTCTTTCTCTCTCTCTTTGTCTCTCTCTCTCTCTCTCTCTCTCTCTCTCTCTCTCTCTCTCTCTCTCTCTCTCTCTCTCTCTATCTATCTATCTATTTATCTATCTATCTATCTATCTATTTCTCTCTCTCTCTCAAACATGGCTAGGTAGGTGATAAAAATATTCCGGTGTGATTTACACCACCGTCCAATTTCCATTTGCATTATATTTACTCTGAGGACGACTCTATCCTGTGTGTACTCACCTAGTTGAGGTTGCAGGGGTCGAGTCCGAGCTCCTGGCCCCGCCTCTTCTCTGGTCACTACTGGGTCACTCTCTCTGTGCCGTGAGCTTTATCATACCTCTGCTTAAAGCTATGTATGGATCCTGCCTCCACTACATCGCTTCCCAAACTATTCCACTTACTGACTACTCTGTGGCTGAAGAAATACTTCCTAACATCCCTGTGATTCATCTGTGTCTTCAACTTCCAACTGTGTCCCCTTGTTACTGTGTCCAGTCTCTGGAACATCCTGTCTTTGTCCACCTCGTCAATTCCTCAGTATTTTGTATGTCGTTATCATGTCCCCCTATCTCTCCTGTCCTCCAGTGTCGTCAGGTTGATTTCCCTTAACCTCTCCTCGTAGGACATACTTCTTAGCTCTGGGACTAGTCTTGTTGCAAACCTTTGCACTTTCTCTAGTTTCTTTACGTGCTTGGCTAGGTGTGGGTTCCAAACTCGTGCCGCATACTCCAATATGGGCCTAACGTACACGGTGTACAGGGTCCTGAACGATTCCTTATTAAGGTGTCGGAATGCTGTTCTGAGGTTTGCCAGGCGCCCATATGCTGCAGCAGTTATTTGGTTGATGTGCGCTTCAGGAGATGTGCCTGGTGTTATACTCACCCCAAGATCTTTTTCCTTGAGTGAGGTTTGTAGTCTCTGGTCCCCTAGACTGTACTCCATCTGCGGTGTGTGTGTGTGTGTGTGTGTGTGTGTGTGTGTGTGTGTGTGCGTGTGTGTGTGTATACATATACATATATATATATATACATATATATATATATATATATATATATATATATATATATATATATATAATATATATATATATATATATATATATATAAATATATTGTGCACAAATCGCGAACAAGCGACACAAGATGCAAAATAACCAGAGGGGGAGATGAATGATAGCTCTAGGCCTCCCTACCTCATTCTTAGCAAAAACGTTCCCTTCTAGGGAATCTGCTGGGACCTCTTACTCATTTCTGCAACATTACAAGATCCTGATGATGTGTTGATTGCACCACAAAAGACCTAGAGCTGTTATTCAACTCCTGCTGTGGTTTTTTTGCATATCTATATATGTGTTGGTGAATGAGAGGCAGGAAACCAAAATTATTCTGTTATGGGTACAGTCTTGGATGAGGCCTGGTCACAGACCGGGCCGCGGGGGCGTTGACCAACGAAACTCTCTCCAGGTACACTCCAGGTTTACTGTCTCCAGCACTCCCACTTTGGGTCCGTATTTCAGAACAGAGCTCGAGGGAGCAGTGGAAAGATATTCTTGCTTATCATCCTGAACATATCTTACACATTTAAGTAATATTCCTTCTTCCTACTCTCTGCCTGCTTCATGTTCATAAAATGTCCTGCAAGATACCTCCTTCAGTATTGTGGATTTATATACCTCCGAGAGTATTATGGATTTATATATACATGGAAATATTGTGTACTGAGTGAACCTGGACTACATTTCTATCCAGTTTTTTTTTTTTTTTTTTTTGGTTTGCGAGGGAATGTGTATAAAGCAGAAATTTATATAATTTTTGAACTAACACATTTGTGAGTGCAAGAGTCAAGGCACGGCTCCTCTCCTCTTAGTGTGTAACTGTGATTTTTTTAAGCCTATCCTGGTGAAGATGCGTGTTGGGAAGCAGCCACTGGCAAAATTAATTTAGAATTTTACTAATACAGTCTGCCGTTGAATTATGTATTTTGGAGTGGAGAGTCATTAATAATTTATATACAAATAAAAGTATTTAGAACTGTTTTTTCTCGATCTTCATTTTTTTTTCATTGTTTTCTTTCTGTTAACAATAATGTGTAACTAATGCCGTTTGGAGTCATTAATGCACCATTCACTTTTCACCACTCCATTAATTACCCTTCTACTCCCCCATCATCACCCTCTCTCTCTCTCTCTCTCTCTCTCTCTCTCTCTCTCTCTCTCTCTCTCTCTCTCTCTCAACGTAGCATCACTACACTTCACTAGGGGATGCTGGTACGCAGAAGATATAACCAATGTCTTAGACATAAAATAGTCATCCACTTAGTTTTTGTGACCTCAGCCGACCGGCGCACATCCTTCGTCTTGACGGAAGAGGAAGAGGAAGAGAAGGAGGAAAGGAAAGAGGAAGTGGAAGAGAGAGAGGAAGAGAAAGAGGAAGAGAAAGAGGAAGAGAAAGAGTAAGGGAAAGAGGAAGCTAAAGAGAATGAGAACAAGGAAGAAATAGAGGGAGGAAAACATAACAATACTTAACTACTGAAGATAAATTACTATAATGGTCACATAATTACATAAAGATCACATAAGTGCGTAAAGATAACATGACATAATGATCACATATCTACATCTGCCTAGTAAAAATATTTAAGACATTTTCAAAGTTTGAGTATCAGAAAGTGAATTTATGATTTACTAATCTTCTCAGGGGTCAAGTTTAAATCCAGTAGCTCCCCTCTCTCTCTCTCTCTCTCTCTGTCTCTCTTTCGCGAAATCGACCCATACGGGTTTAGCTCTTCATGTAGTGTCGGGGGAGGGGGCATCAGTACTAACACTTGAGGAACCCCCATCCTCATGCCTGCCTTTCCTGAGACCTGAGTATCGCTCGCTGTTTCCCCAAAGATAGTCTGCCAGTCTATCACGTTGCACACACACACACACACATACACACACACACACACACACACACACACACACACACACACACACACACACACACACACACACACACACACACACACACACACACACACACATATATATATATATATATATATATATATATATATATATATATATATATATATATATATATATATATATATATATATATATATATATATATATATATATATTATATGTATATATATATATATATATATATATATATATATATATATATATATATATATATATATATATATATATATATATATATATATATATATGGATGAGATTTTCCCATTATTATCAGTGACAAACACGCAACAATTTGTACTAGACATGTATCTCTCACATCTCATGTACTGTATATGCCATCTTTATATCAACAATGTATCTCTTAAACTTTTTGTATCATATTATGTAATAAAATATACCTATTGGTAAAAAAGAATGAAAAGATAGGGTGGAAGTGGAATATTTAAACGTCTTCAGGAAGAAATCCAAATATTCTTCCTTGTAGCCTTTTTATCCACTTCTCTGAGGCTGTGGGTCCCACAATTTACACCAGACGTGGACCCCATGGAATATATATATATATATATTATATATACATATATATATATTATATATACATATATATATATATATATATATGTATATATGTATAGGATGTGTGATGTCACCGTGGTTGTTTAATATATTTATAGATGGGGTTGTAAGAGAAGTAAATGCGAGGGTCTTGGCAAGAGGCGTGGAGTTAAAAGATAAAGAATCACACACAAAGTGGGAGTTGTCACAGCTGCTCTTTGCTGATGACACTGTGCTCTTGGGAGATTCTGAAGAGAAGTTGCAGAGATTGGTGGATGAATTTGGTAGGGTGTGCAAAAGAAGAAAATTAAAGGTGAATACAGGAAAGAGTAAGGTTATGAGGATAACAAAAGATTAGGTGAAAGATTGAATATCAGATTGGAGGGAGAGTATGGAGGAGGTGAACGTATTCAGATATTTGGGAGTGGACGTCGGATTTGGTCAGCGGATGGGTCTATGAATGATGAGTTGATTCATAGAATTGATGAGGGAAAAGAGTGAGTGGTGCACTTAGGAGTCTGTGGAGACAAAGAACTTTGTCCTTGGAGGCAAAGAGGGGAATGTATGAGAGTATAGTTTTACCAACGCTCTTATATGGGTGTGAAGCGTGGGTGATGAATGTTGCAGGAGGAGAAGGCTGGAGGCAGTGGAGATGTCATGTCTGAGGGCAATGTGTGGTGTGAATATAATGCAGAGAATTCGTAGTTTGGAAGTTAGGAGGAGGTGCGGGATTGCAAAACTGTTGTCCAGAGGGCTGAGGAAGGGTTGTTGAGGTGGTTCGGACATGTAGAGAAGAATGGAGCGAAACAGAATGACTTCAAGAGTGTATCAGTCTGTAGTGGAAGGAAGGCGGGGTAGGGGTCGGCCTAGGAAGGGAGGGTTGGAGGGAGGGGTAAAGGAGGTTTTGTGTGCGAGGGGCTTGGACTTCCAGCAGGCATACGTGAGCGTGTTTGATAGGAGTGAATGGAGACAAATGGTTTTTAATACTTGACGTGCTGTTGGAGTGTGAGCAAAGTAACATTTATGAAGGGGTTCAGGAAACCGGCAGGCCGGACTTGAGTCCTGGAGATGGGAAGTACAGTGCCTGCACTCAAGGAAGGAGGGGTGTTAATGTTGCAGTTTAAAAACTGTAGTGTAAAGCACCCTTCTGGCAAGACAGTGATGGAGTGAATGATGGTGAAAGTTTTTCTTTTTCGGGCCACCCTGCCTTGGTGGGAATCGGCCGGTGTGATAATAAAAAAATAATAATAATATATATATATATATATATATATATATTATATATATATATATATATGTCGTGCCGAATAGGCAGAAATTGCGATCTTGGCTTAAATAGAAACGCTCATCTTGCCTTATAGGACAAGCGAAAATTTGTGTATGCAATAATTTCGCAAAAATCATTCTGAACCTAACGAAAAAAATATATTTGATTGTGTTTGTTTAGTACTAAATTATTGTAAACGTATTTAAAATATATTTAGTTGGGTTAGGCTAAAAAAAATTGTTCTTGTTATAATAAGGTTAGGTAAGTTTTCTAAGATTCTTTTGGTGCAAAATTAAATTTTTTTTACATAAACATTAATGAAAAAAATATATCTTTAAACGTATAAAAGAAAATTTCAGAAAGGACTTAATTTTAAATGAGTTCTTGCTAATTGACCAGTTTTAAATATTCGGCTTTACGACATATATATATATATATATATATATATATATATATATATATATATATATATATATATATATATATATATATATATATATATATATATATATATAATGACCATAATAATAATATGTTTGTGTGTGCGATTTCACGGCATTATAAAGACCACATTTTCTACCTTGAGCGGATAATTAGAAACAGCGGTCTGGTCCTTATCAAGACCGCACCAGCTAGACCGTCTGAGCCACACAAAGGTAGTGTTGGTCTTATCTACAAAGGTATTGCCAATTCATTCAGCCTGGCTGCTTCCTCTCTATCTACGTGCCTAAGCATCTCACGCTTCAAGGAACCTTTGGAATTTCGTCAGAATTATCTGGTAATACTGTGTTGGTAGCGGTGATTAGGGTGGTGGTGGTGGTAGTGGTGGTGGTAGTGGTGGTGGTAGTGGTGGTGGTAGTGGTGGTGGTAGTGGTGGTGGTGATGCTAGTGGTGGTGGTATTGTTAGTGATGGTGACAAAGGAAATGTTATCTAAAGAGTCGTCAGAGTGGTACTGGTGTGTGTGTGTGTGTACTCACCTAGTTGTGGTTGCAGGTGTCGAGTCACAGCTTCTGGCTGTGGCATGGACAAATAAATGGTGGAGTATAAAAGGCCGACAAAAACATCGTTGGGTAAAGAGAATTGACTCTGAGAAAATGCAACTGGATACAGATGCAAACTTTTCCCTTTACTCTCACTCAAATTCTGCTGGATTTGACGGCGTTGTGGTGGCTTTGTGGGGGTGCAGAGGTGGCATTAATGGCTTTGATAGCGTTCTTGCGGCGTCTTCGTGGCGTTGAGGGAGTTGAGTCGGCGTTGATGGAGTTTCAGTTGTTAAATTCTGTCTACAAGTTGACACAGCGTTTGGGAACACAAGACAGGCGAGGAGACACAGATGGTGGACAGACGTGAGAGGATCTGAGACCAGAGAACCTCCTCTTATATATTCTAATTCGTCGGTAGAAAGCATACTCGTATGCACCAAAATGTGTGTATTACTCCGTGTATATTAATCGAGAGGGGTGTGTATATACACAGAGATGTTTGAATCTCTCTGTGTACGTCTAGGAGAGTGTGGCACTCCTAGACGTTCGAAGAGGTGCTTAACTCTCTCCTAGACGTACCAAGAGGTGTTTATCTCCCTCCTAGACGTACGAAGAGGTGTTCATCTGTCTCCTAGACGTACCAAGAGGTGTTTATCTCTCTCCTAGACGTACCAAGAGGCGTTTATCTCCCTCCTAGACGTACCAAGAGGTGTTTATCTCTCAGTGTATATGCACTGAGAAGTTACTATCTGTCAGTATACATGCACAAAAAGAGGAGTGCATCTCTCAGTGTTTTACACCGACAAATATACAACTTTCAGCGTATGGTATACACTGAGAGTTCTATTTGATCCCGTTTAAAAGATGAAAGCCACCCTTACTGGTGGTGAAGAGGTGGCATGCAGCCTTAATGACTCTCGTGTAGCAGACAGGCTTTCAACCCAACGCACCAACCAGCCAGTGTCACAGTCATGAGTGGAAGATTCTTGCGAAACCATATCTAAAAAAAGAGGATAATAAAAAGGAAAATAGAGAGAAGAGCGAGGAGGAGAGATGTGTCTAAACTTACTTATTCTCTTGAGTATATTTATTTGTCGTGAGTGAGAAATGTACTCGATTTCACAGCATCTGGGAAGCAAGCAACAAATAGAAAGAAGGAAGGTGGCTAAGGTTATTATTATTATTATTATTATTATTATTATTATTATTATTATTATTATTATTATTATTATTATTATTATTATTATTATTGTTATTATTATTATTATTATTATTGTTATTATTATTATTATTATTATTATTATTATTATTATTATTATTATTATTATTATTATTATTATTATTATTATTATTATATTAATGCAATGAAACAGTAATATTTATTTAATTTAGTGTGTGTGTGTGTGTGTGTGTGTGTGTGAGTGTGTGTGTGTGTGTGTGCACTCACCTATTTGTGGTTGCAGGGGTCGAGTCATAGCTCCTGACCCCGCCTCTTCGCCGATCTCTATTGGAGCGTGTGTGTGTGTGTGTGTGTGTGTGTGTGTGTGTGTGTGTGGGTGGGTGGGTGTGTGTCATGCAGACCTACGAACACGTACTGGAAGAATAATATATATATATATATATATATATATATATATATATATATATATATATATATATATTTGGAAAAGGCGTATGACAGGGTGGATAGGGGGGCAATGTGGCAGATGTTGCAAGTGTATGGTGTAGGAGGTAGTTACTGAAAGCAGTGAAGAGTTTTTACGAGGATAGTGAGGCTCAAGTTAGAGTATGTAGGAAAGAGGGAAATTTTTTCCCAGTAAAAGTAGGCCTTAGACAAGGATGTGTGATGTCACCGTGGTTGTTTAATATATTTATAGATGGGGTTGTAAGAGAAGTAAATGCGAGGGTCTTGGCAAGAGGCGTGGAGTTAAAAGATAAAGAATCACACACAAAATGGGAGTTGTCACAGCTGCTCTTTGCTGATGACACTGTGCTCTTGGGAGATTCTGAAGAGAAGTTGCAGAGATTGGTGGATGAATTTGGTAGGGTGTGCAAAAGAAGAAAATTAAAGGTGAATACAGGAAAGAGTAAGGTTATGAGGATAACAAAAAGATTAGGTGATGAAAGATTGAATATCAGATTGGAGGGAGAGAGTATGGAGGAGGGTGAACGTATTCAGATATTTGGGAGTGGACGTGTCAGCGGATGGGTCTATGAAAGATGAGGTGAATCATAGAATTGATGAGGGAAAAAGAGTGAGTGGTGCACTTAGGAGTCTGTGGAGACAAAGAACTTTGTCCTTGGAGGCAAAGAGGGGAATGTATGAGAGTATAGTTTTACCAACGCTCTTATATGGGTGTGAAGCGTGGGTGATGAATGTTGCAGCGAGGAGAAGGCTGGAGGCAGTGGAGATGTCATGTCTGAGGGCAATGTGTGGTGTGAATATAATGCAGAGAATTCGTAGTTTGGAAGTTAGGAGGAGGTGCGGGATTACCAAAACTGTTGTCCAGAGGGCTGAGGAAGGGTTGTTGAGGTGGTTCGGACATGTAGAGAGAATGGAGCGAAACAGAATGACTTCAAGAGTGTATCAGTCTGTAGTGGAAGGAAGGCGGGGTAGGGGTCGGCCTAGGAAGGGTTGGAGGGAGGGGGTAAAGGAGGTTTTTGTGTGCGAGGGGCTTGGACTTCCAGCAGGCATGCGTGAGCGTGTTTGATAGGAGTGAATGGAGACAAATGGTTTTTAATACTTGACGTGCTGTTGGAGTGTGAGCAAAGTAACATTTATGAAGGGATTCAGGGAAACCGGCAGGCCGGACTTGAGTCCTGGAGATGGGAAGTACAGTGCCTGCACTCTGAAGGAGGGGTGTTAATGTTGCAGTTTTAAAAACTGTAGTGTAAAGCACCCTTCTGGCAAGACAGTGATGGAGTGAATGATGGTGAAAGTTTTTCTTTTCGGGCCACCCTGCCTTGGTGGGAATCGGCCGGTGTGATAATAAAAAAAAAAATATATATATATATATATATTATATATATATATATATATATATATATATATATTATATATATATATATATATCACACACAAAGTGGGAGTTGTCACAGCTGCTCTTTGCTGATGACACTGTGCTCTTGGGAGATTCTGAAGAGAGTTGCAGAGATTGGTGGATGAATTTGGTAGGGTGTGCAAAAGAAGAAAATTAAAGGTGAATACAGGAAAGAGTAAGGTTATGAGGATAACAAAAAGATTAGGTGATGAAAGATTGAATATCAGATTGGAGGGAGAGAGTATGGAGGAGGTGAACGTATTCAGATATTTGGGAGTGGACGTGTCAGCGGATGGGTCTATGAAAGATGAGGTGAATCATAGAATTGATGAGGGAAAAAGAGTGAGTGGTGCACTTAGGAGTCTGTGGAGACAAAGAACTTTGTCCTTGGAGGCAAAGAGGGGAATGTATGAGAGTATAGTTTTACCAACGCTCTTATATGGGTGTGAAGCATGGGTGATGAATGTTGCAGCGAGGAGAAGGCTGGAGGCAGTGGAGATGTCATGTCTGAGGGCAATGTGTGGTGTGAATATAATGCAGAGAATTCGTAGTTTGGAAGTTAGGAGGAGGTGCGGGATTACCAAAACTGTTGTCCAGAGGGCTGAGGAAGGGTTGTTGAGGTGGTTCGGACATGTAGAGAGAATGGAGCGAAACAGAATGACTTCAAGAGTGTATCAGTCTGTAGTGGAAGGAAGGCGGGGTAGGGGTCGGCCTAGGAAGGGTTGGAGGGAGGGGGTAAAGGAGGTTTTGTGTGCGAGGGGCTTGGACTTCCAGCAGGCATGCGTGAGCGTGTTTGATAGGAGTGAATGGAGACAAATGGTTTTTAATACTTGACGTGCTGTTGGAGTGTGAGAAAGTAACATTATGAAGGGATTCAGGGAAACCGGCAGGCCGGACTTGAGTCCTGGAGATGGGAAGTACAGTGCCTGCACTCTGAAGGAGGGGGTGTTAATGTTGCAGTTTAAAAACTGTAGTGTAAAGCACCCTTCTGGCAAGACAGTGATGGAGTGAATGATGGTGAAAGTCTTCTCTTTTTCGGGCCACCCTGCCTTGGTGGGAATCGGCCGGGTGTGATAATAAAAAAAAAAAAAATATATATATATATATATATATATATAATATATATATATATATATATATATATATATTTATATATATATATATATATATATATATATATATATATATATATATATATATATATATATATATATATATATATATATGCAAGGAATTCGCAAGAGCAGACGAAATATACACAAACACTGATCTCTGGCCGAAGGAAACTCGAACCTACGAACCTTGGAACAAGGTACGCAGTGCTATACCATTGTATTGTTAAAATCTCTAGTAAGGCTGATGCATGCAGGGGATGAGATGAAAAACTGTAAGCCTTCTCCCTGAAAGCTGGCTGCCTTGGATCAAAGCCTAGCGCAAGCTGGACGCCAAGGTATTAGTCCAGTGTGGTGAGAATGGTATAGTACTGCGTACCTTGTTCCAAGGTTCGTAGGTTCGAGTCTCCTTCGGCCAGAGATCAGTGTTTGTATTATATATATATATATATATATATATATATATATATATATAAATATATATATATATATATATATATAGATATATATATATATATATATATATATATATATATATATATATATATATATATATATATATATATACTACATAACGAGTCTCTTTCCATTTACATTGCACTTCAGTATCTCCCATCAGAGACCTCGGTTGTAAAACTCTCCTCACAATATCGTCCTCCCGGCAAATTGAAACCAGACCCTGTTCTTCTTTTATGGTTTCTAATTCAATAATTCCCCCGGTTAATAGAATCACTGGCCAGGATGGCAGCCGGGTTAATTTGATACTGCTTCTAAGTTAATGCTCTTGTTGATCATGTTAACCATTTAATTAGCTGGCAATGTGATTAACATTTTTCCATAAGCATTTCTGTCTATGCCACTCTTTCTTTCTGGTTACTATTGCCATTTACGACATGGATTTTGGACATGTGGGGCTAGGATGACGATGGACACGTGCCTAGAGGAGGACATGGCGCTGGCTAGGCACGTCGAAATGAAAAGATGGCTGCCGTCTGATTGTAAACACAGTGTTAGAAATACAGACATACATCTGTTTTAATCACTCCTGGGACATACCCAGGAAATGGGTATGTCCCATTTAAGAAATGGGGCCTTTGGACACACGGACGAGAGGCCCCACGTGATATACAACCATTTCGTAATGAATGACAAACACTGCAGCCGTTTACACACATACACACACTAGTAGGGGTTCCACAGGGGTCAGTCCTAGGACCGGTACCGTTCCTGGTATTTGTGAAAGACATGACAGAAGGAATAGACCCCGATGTGTCTCTGTTTGCAAATGATGTGAAGTTGATAAGAAGAATTCAATCGGACGAGGACCAGGCAGAACTACAAAGGGATCTGGACAGGCTGTAGGCCTGGTCCAGCAACTGGCTTCTGGAGTTCAACCCCACCAATTGCAAAGTCATGAAGATTGGGCAAGGGCAAAGAAGACATCAGACGGAGTACAGTCTAGGGGACCAGAGACTACAAACTTCATTATTATTATCATAATTATTGTTATTATTCAAGAATAATAATAATATTAATAATAACAAAAATAATAATAACAGCAATAATAATAATAATAATAATAATAATAATAATAATAATAATAATAATAATAATAATAATAATAATAATAATAATAATAATAGCATATTTCGTCTAAGAAAGAAACAGTTCTGGCGTCCGGGAATCAAGTCGCGCTGTTGGGAATTGGAATTTCACAGCCATAAATCATAAGTGGGAATGGGAATGCATTCCAAACGTCAATAAAAACGATGCAGGCGAGATCTGGAATGGTATGGAGGTGGTGAGAGAGAGAGAGAGAGAGAGAGAGAGAGAGAGAGAGAGAGAGAGAGAGAGAGAGAGAGAGAGAGAGAGAGAGAGAGAGAGAGAGAGAGAGAGAGAGAGAGAATATATTTCAAATTAGCTGGTGCACGTTACAGCTCTTAGTTGTAAATAAAGTTAGGAACCCTAACATAACTTTGCCAAATACTATGTAAAAAAAAGGAGAGAGAGAGAGAGAGAGAGAGAGAGAGAGAGAGAGAGAGAGAGAGAGAGAGAGAGAGAGAGAGAGAGAGAGAGAGAGAGAGAGAGAGACCACAAGACCACAGACCTACATCCCTGCAGCTGCCTCAGTACCCTACCTCTCTCAAGGGCAGGCACCTTACATTCCCTACACACCCACCACCTCAAGCTGACCACTTCATCATGAGGAGCCAGTCTATCAGCATCCTGTCTGCCAACATTAGAGGTTTCATCACTAATGTTGGAGAGCTCACACATAGTTTTGTGAACACTCGACGTCCCGACATGATAGCTGTTGTTGAAACATTTTTGGATGACAGGACTCCAGAAAATTTTGCAAGAATTGCTGGCTACACCTCATGGATGAGAAGAGACAGGCAAGGGCAAGGAGGAGGTGTTGCTGTGTGCTTCTCTAAAAGTGTTCATGCCCAGCACATTGATGTTGCAACCCCTACACATCTTGAAATGATGTTCTTCAAGCTCTGTATAAACACTAGTACCTCTGTACTAGCATGTGCAATGTACAGACCTCAGTGGCAACATGCAGACCCCATCAACTTCCTAATGGAAAATATTGACTCCCTTCTGCTACAACACAACTGTCAACATATTATAATTGTTGGTGACCTCAACCAGCACCTTATACAGAGGGACTTTGATGACCTTCTTGCAGTGTTTGACATGAGAAACTTTGTTGATTTCCCTACTCATATCTCTGGCTCCTCCCTTGACCTAGTAGTGAGTGATCTGGCAGAAGGCATAGTCACTTGTCAACCCCTCGGCTACGTTGGATCGTCTGACCACAAGGCTGTTTTTACGACACTTAAGATCCCAACAGAACGAGGTGAGGAGTCCACACGCACAACCTGGCTATGGGAAAGAGGTAATTGGCCAGCCCTTTGCTCTGAGCTCGCCACCACCGATTGGAATGCTCTTCTCCAAGGGGATGTTGACAACCAAGTGAAAGCCTTCACTGGACACATCCTTAATCTACAACAAGAACACATTCCTCACCGGCAATATGTGACGAAGCCTACAGATCAGCCTTGGTTTGGCTTTCGTTGTAGAGAGGCTGCTACTGCTAAGTAGGTATAAGAGACATCCTACCACCTATAACAGGAACTTGCACAGGCAAGCCTGTAGGCATATGGGTGATGTTCAAAATTGGGCCATTGCTAAATGGGAGGTGGACACTAAAAGAAAGCTTGCATCAGACTGTGGGCCCAGACAAGTTGAGCCCAAGATTGTTGAGAAGATGTGCAGACCAGCTAGCAGCACCTCTAACTCGCATCTTTCAGCACTGCCTAGTACAGTGTAAATGGCCCTCTCCATGGAAAGAGGCAAATGTAGTCCCTGTTCACAAAAAGAAGAGCAAAGCAGAAATCAGCAACTACAGACCAGTGTCACTCCTGTCAATCACTGGTAAGATCCTTGAGACAATAATCTCCAGACAAATGACAGAGTTTTTTGACTACCACTCACTACTTTGTGATCGTCAATATGGCTTCAGGAAAGGTTACTCTGCTGCTGATCTGTTGTTAAACCTCTCCACTAAGTGGCACCAGTCACTGGATGAATCCAAAGTCAGCTGTGTGGTAGCACTGGACATTGCTGGCGCTTTCGACCGGGTGTGGCACCAGGGCCTCTTAGCAAAACTTCAAGCACTGGGAATTGCAGGCTCTACGCTATGTCTCCTCAGTGATTACCTTCATGGTAGATCTCTAAGTGTAGTTCTCAATGGAACGGAATCAGCAAGACATCCTATTGGGGCAAGTGTTCCACAAGGAAGCGTGCTGGGTCCATTGTTATGGAATGTCTACTTCAACGACCTTCTTCATCTCATCCCAGAATCACATGCATATGCAGACGACTGTACACTGACATTCACTTATCCAAGAGAAGAAATGCCAGCTGCTCTAAGCTACATCAATCACCAGCTGAGAGCTGTATCAGCTTGGGGAAATAGATGGCAAGTAACATTTGCACCTGAGAAAACGCAAATGATGATCGTCTCTAGGCACCATGATGGTAATGCTGGGGCAGTAGTAAGGATGAATGGGAGAGTGTTGGCACCTGGAGAAGAAGTTGATATCCTTGGGGTGAAATTTGACTCCAAACTAACCATGAAGAACCATGTTGTAAATCTTGCAAACAAGGCAGCCAGGAAGCTTACAGCACTTCGCCGTATCTCGCATCTGCTTGACAGTAGGGGCTGCAAGATCCTGTACGAGGCACAAGTACGCTCACACCTTGAGTATGCTCCACTTTCTTGGTTTGCCTGCCCCCCCCCCGTCTCATCTGCGACTGCTTGACAGAGTAGAGAACAGAGCAAGACGTCTCATCTCTCGCCTGGACCCATCCTGGATAGATCTGTCATTTCAGCAGAGCCTTCAACATAGGAGGGATGTGGGTGGCCTTACTGTTATGTACAAGGCCAATATTGTCAAAATACCACACTTGGATCCACTTCGAGGACAGCGTGAAACAAGCTTTTATGCCACAAGACGGGCAGAAAGCAGCAACTTCACTCTGGCTGTACCCTTCTCCAGAACATCACTCCATCTGAGATCATACATACCCAGGATGACTCGAGTATGGAACACATTTGTACAGCATAATGATGTCAACGAGATAAAGTCAGTTGATCAAATGAAAATGCTGGCCCACAGATGGCTCCAACTTCATCCTGTTCTCTACTTGTATGTCTCATAACAATAAAAATGCTTTCAAATGAGCTGATGTAGGTAACAGCTCTTAGCTTGCCAATAAAGTTAGGAATCCTTAACCTGTAAATAGCTTGTCAATAAAGCTAGGGATCCTTAACCTAGTCAAACCTTGTGTAAAAAAAAAAAAAAAAAAAAAAAAGAGAGAGAGAGAGAGAGAGAGAGAGAGAGAGAGAGAGAGAGAGAGAGAGAGAGAGAGAGAGAGAGAGAGAGAGAGACAGACAGACAGACAGACAGACAGACAGACAGACAGACAGCAGGAGGGAGAGGAGCAAATAGAGAGTAAAGTCTCGTAGTAAAATACTTGCTTTAATAAGACATTCATCTCGGCTTTACTGAGAATATTTTCACCCATATTTTTCAGATGCCTAAAAGATAAATTATATTACTGTATTTTTTTCAATCTCTTTATTTTAAGCGAATGATTTTTGTGGTGTTTAGGTTGGTGGAATTGTAAGGATGATTTATGTCTGTGTGGAAGATGTTTTGTGTGGGTAGCGTTGGATGTTAGAATTAAAAAGATGATTTGTATGGGTGGGAGGAGGGAACTGTAAGGAAAGATGAGGATTTGTGTGAATGGGTGATGATGGGTGGAATTACAAGATAATGATGGGAAGTTAACTTCAGGTCTGCCTCTGACCCAAGAAATTTTGACTTCTGAATCTTTAAGTCACTAAGATTCAACTCTTTCCTTCTTTAAGGAGAGCACTTTCCCTTAAGTCACATGATCCCCTTAACGCCTAGAAAACCCTTAAAATAACTGGACTCTCCTTTAGCATCAAGAATATTCCATTAAATAAATTTGTCTACCACTTAACACCTAGATATTCCCTTAAATGCATTATTCTTCCCCTTAGCACCTAGATATTCCCTTAAATGCATTATTCTTCCCCTTAGCACCTAGATATTCCCTTAAATGCATTATTCTTCCCCTTAGCACCTAGATATTCCCTTAAATGCATTATTCTTCCCCTTAGCACCTAGATATTCCCTTAAATGCATTATTCTTCCCCTTAGCACCTAGATATTCCCTTAAGTGCTTTCATCTACCCCTTAACACCTAGATAATCCCCTTAAATGCATTTGTATTCCCATTAGCACCTAGATAATCCCTTAAATGCATCTGTCTACCCCTTAAATGCAGTTGTATTTCCCTTAGCACCTAGATAATCCCTTAAATGCATTTGTCTACCCCTTAAATACATTTGTATTCCCCTTAACACCTAGATAATCTCCTTAAATGCATTTGTATTCCCCTTACCACCTAGATAATCCCTTAAATGCATTTGTCTACCCCTTAAATACATTTGTACTCCCTTTAGCACCCAGATAACCCCCTAATATGCATTTCTCTGTCCTTTTAGCAGCTGTGTATCCAACAAGGCTCAGGGGAGGCGGGTTTAGGGCTGGTTTGTGGGTTTTATTGTGGTGTTGGATCCCGTATTTAGCGGTTTATTGCGTGGCTGATGTGTCTCTTGTACCCGGGGTGAGAGAGAGAGATAGAGATAAAAAGAGAGAGATAGATAGACAGAGAGAGAGAGTGAATGATTAGTGTGAGAGATTACGTGTGTGAATTAACCTACTTCTTTACTTACCAATGCACAGTTGCAGTGGTTTAATGTGTGTGTGTGTGTGTGTGTGTGTGTGTGTGTGTGTGTGTGTGTGTGTGTGTGTGTGTGTGTGTGTGTGTGTGTGTGTGTGTGTGTGTGTGTGTTAGTTACCATTTGGTCCTAGGCACATGTCGATTAGACACTAGGCCTGTTGTATGTGCATGCGTGTGTGTGTGTGTGTGTGTGTGTGTGTGTGTGTGTGTGTGTGTGTGTGTGTGTGTGTGTGTGTGTGTGTGTGTGTGTGTGTGTGTGTGTGTGTGTGTGTGTATACTCACCTAATTGTACTCACCTAATTGTGGTTGCAGGGGTCGATACTCAGCTCCTGGCCCCACCTCTTCACTGATCGCTACTGGATCCTCTCTCTCTCTGCTTCCTGAGCTTTGTCATACCTCTTCTTAAAACTATGTATGGTTCCTGCCTCCACTACTTCACTTGCTAGGCTATTCCACTTGCTGACAACTCTATGACTGAAGAAATACTTCCTAACGTCCCTGTGACTCGTCTGAGTCTTCAGCTTCCAGTTGTGACCCCTTGTCCCTGTGTCCCCTCTCTGGAACATCCTATCTCTGTCCACCTTGTGTGTGTGTGTGTATGTGTGTATATGTGTGTGTGTGTATATGTGTGTACTCACCTAGTTGTACTCACCTAGTTGAGGTTGCAGGGGTCGAGTCCATGCTCCCGGCCCCGCCCCTTCACTGGTCGCCACTAGGTCACTCTCCCTGAACCATGAGCTCCATCGTACCTCTGCTTAAAGCCATGTATGGATCCTGCCTCCACTACACCGCTCCCCAAACTACTCCACTTCCCGACTACTCTGTGGCTGAAGAAATACTTCCCAACATCCCCCTGATTCATCTGTGTCTTCAGCCTCCAACTGCGTCCCCGTGTTGCTGTGTCCAGTCTCTGGAACATCCTGTCTCTGTCCACCTTGTCAATTCCTCTCAGTATTTTGTAAGTCGTTATCATGTCCCCCCTATCTCTCCTGTCCTCCAGTGTCGTCAGGTTGATTTCCCTTAACCTCTCCTCATAGGACATACCTCCCAACTCCGGGACCAGTCCCGTTGCAAACCCCTGCACTCTCTCTAGTGTGTGTGTGTGTGTGTGTGTGTGAGTATAAAGCTGCAATATTAGGCAGTGTATAGTTATGGGCTGAAGGAACTTTCATAAAATGGAAGGGCGGCTGAAGTATGCTCAGTTAGGTTTATGAGACTATTATATTATTGTAACCACAAACGAGTGGTAATGATCAATAACAACACTGCGTTAGCCAGGACAGTACAACATGGGTTCGAATCCTTGGCTAGCAGTGTTGTTATGGATATATTAGAAAACGAAACGTTTTCTTATAATTACGCCCTAGTGTTTGCCCACGTGTCTTTTTAACCCTATCGGTGTATATACAATGAGTTATACACATTTCGGTACAAATGCACATCTCTGTGTATACTCCACCCTCCACTACATTAATCGTGGTACTGTACTTGTAGCAGCGAGTTACGAGATATATGGTGTGGGATGGAGCACACTTCAAGGCTTCCTGCGTCAGTGTTTTGGTCAGGTTCCACTGCGTACGTTATAAATATATACATGGCTGTCTGCCTCATGAAGTATTTATAATACAGACAGTGGCACCTCAGATTGTGGGTTCGAATCCCGCCTGCAGAGTTGGGTGCGTACGTACGCTTACACACACACACACACACACACACACACACACACTCGACCCCTGCAACCTCAACTAGGCGAGTACACACACACGTCAAGAAATTAGAGAAAGTGCAAAGGTTTGCAACAAGGCTGGTTCCAGAGCTAAGGGGAATGTCTTATGAATTAAGGGAAATCGGTCTCACGACACTGGAGGACAGGAAGGTCAGTGGAGACATGATAACAACATACAAAATACCGCGTGGAATAGACAAGGTGGACAGAGGCAGGATGTTCCAGAGACGGGACACAGAAACAAGGGGTCACAATTGGAAGCTGAAGACTTAGATGAGCCAAAGGGATGCTAGGAAGTATTTCAGCCACAAAGTTGTCAGGAAGTGGAACAGTCTGGCAAGCAACGTAGTGGAGGCAGAAGCCATACACAGCTTTAAGACGAGGTACGACAAAGCTCATGGAGCAGGGAGAGGGAGGACCCAGCAGCGGTCAGTGAAGAGGCGGGGCCAGGAGCTGAGTCTCGACCCCTGCAACCACAATTACGTGAGTATACAGTTGGAAGTAAGGAGTCACAATTGGAAGTTGAAGACTCAGATGAATCACAGGGATGTTAGGAAGTATTTCTTCAGTCACAGAGTAGTCAGGAAGTGGAATAGTCTGGGAAGTGATGTAGTGGAGGCAGGATCCATACACAGCTTTAAGAATAGGTATGATAAAGCTCATGGAGCAGGAAAAGTGACCTAACAGCAGTCAGTGACTCGACCCATGCAACCAAACTAGGGGAGTACAACTAGGCGAGTACACACACACACACACACAAAATTATAAAACATGACCTGTACTTGTGCAACAAACACATACATACTCAGCCCGACCTGAAGCCAGGTTTCCCTAATGACCCCACTGTCAACCAGCCTGTTGGTGCCAGAGGCACTGCGATGATTTCGCACTTGTATTGTTTTCTCCGGCTGGAAATCCGTGCTGGTCATAATTCTTAGATACTTTACACTAACCAGTGTTATATAGCTTATTACTTTTAATTTCCCAGGTTAAAAACCATAAGGTCTACCTGGAGGTTATTCCGGGGATCAACGCCCCCGCGGCCCGGTCTACGACCAGGCCTCCGGGTGGATCAGGGCCTGATCAACCAGGCTGTTACTGCTGGCTGCACGCAGTCCAACGTACGAACCACAGCCCGGCTGATCTGGCACTGACTTTACGTATCTGTCCAGCTCCCTCTTGAAGGCAGCCAGGGGCTTATTGGCAATTCCCCCTTATGCTTGGTGGGAGGCTGTTGAACAGTCTTGGGCCCCGGACACTTATGGTGTTTCTCTTAGTGCACCAGTGGCGCCCCTACTTTTAATTGGGGGCATTTTGCATCGCCTGCCCAGTCTTTTACTTTCGTAGGGAGTGATTTCTGTGTGCAGATTCGGAACCATTCCTTCCAGGATTTTCCAAGTGTAGATTATGATATATCTGTGTGTGTGTGTGTGTGTGTGTGTGTGTGTGTGTGTGTGTGCACGCGTGCGTGCGTGCGCCCCCACTTCTAAGTATTCATACTGCTAATAAATACCAGTAATTCTAAAACTTAGTGTGTCTGTGTGTGTGTGTCTGTGTGTGTGTGTGTGTGTCTGTGTGTGTGTGTCTGTGTGTGTGTGTCTGTGTGTGTGTGTCTGTGTGTGTGTGTGCGCGTGCGTGCATGCGTGCTCCCCCACTTCTAAGTATTCATACTGCTAATAAATACCAGTAATTCTAAAACTTACCAACAGTAATTCTAACACTTATCAATTCTACTTATAAAATGTTGAAAGTAACTAGGTTGTAAAATTTAGCTTGTCTCATCTTCAACAAGTGTCTGACGTTCTCTCTCATTAGACCGCTTTACTCCTCACACTCTCGTCAACCCTATCTTCACATTATCTACGCTATTTCTACTGTAATTCTGGTAATAGCTTGCGGGAGTGAGTGACCAGTATCTAACAGTGGTGCAGAGACCAGAATCTGACATGCAACCTCAGTAGGTGAGCAATACTTGCGCTGGCAGCGGCGCGATGACAAGTAGCCAGATGCTGATGATGTAGCCGTCGTACATAGGCCTTGTATCACTATTTTGAAAATCCTTCACCCATGATGTTTATAACCATATATGCTCATACATCCCGCGTTCCTCAAGTGATTTCACTTTTCACTTATGATAGAATACACTTCACATTCGGTGGGCTACACTTTGTATTTATAATGGCACACAACTGTTGTGACGTCACTGCTTCAACAGGCCTACTCTTGCCACCTTCCCTATATTTATTTTTATTTATTTATTATTAATTTGAACATGATACATAGAAGTACAAGGAAATACAGTGGTTAAGTGTAACATGCCAAAGCCCCTTGTATGCAGAGCATTATGGGTAGGCTTAAAATTAACTTAAGATTAACTAAGAGATGATATATTCAGTGGTAAACATTAAACAAGTAACAATTAAGCACAAATGAGTATTTCAAGGACAGATCATATTGTCATTTACTATGTTGCTGTGCATTCAGTATTATTATTATTATAATCAAAAAGAAGCGCTAAGCCACAAGGGCTCTACAGCGCTGCAGGGCAGGAAGGAAGCGAGGGCATCAGGTGGCAAAAGGGAGGTGGATGAGTAATAGGTTACGGATAACAGCGGAGCAGTGGATGGTGAAAGGGTAAAGGGCAGCAAGAGACTGAGCTAGAAAGGGCTGAGGGGAGTGCGTAAGGTATCATCATCAGAGTTTGTGGAGTAAATCAGTCGTTGTCAAGAAGTCAATGAGAGAGTCAGGATTAAAGGAGGGTCCATCAGCAAGAAGGGAAGGTAAAGAGAGAGTAGTAGAACGAAGACGGCGTTGGAGGTAAATTCTGCGTGCTCGTTGATAGAGAGGGCAGTCTAACAGAATGTGGCTAATCGATACTGGAACTTAACACTGCTCACAGAGAGGTACAGGGTGCCTCTCCATGAGATACCCATGAGTAAGACGAGTGTGGCCAATGCGAAGACGGGAGAGAGTGGTCTCCCAACCACGGCACTGATGACAAGAAGACGGCCAGTAACCTATGCTCGGTTTAATAGAATGAAGTTTGTTACCAAGCAGAGTTGACCAACGTTGTTGCCAACGGGCACGAAGGTGGGCAGCTATTGTAGCAAAATAGTCCAGAAATGGAACACCTCTATAGGAAATTGGTAGGTCATGTACTGCTGACTGCGCAGCAGTGTCTGCCTGTTCATTGCCCTGTACGTCAACGTGACCAGGGACCCAACAAAAAATAATATCTTTATGCTTCGTAGAGATACGGCGTAGCCAAAGTTGGATACGGAGAACTAGGGGGTGAGATGTATCAAATTTTCATATAGCCTGTAGAGCACTAAGGGAGTCTGAAACTACCACAAATGATGACACAGGCATAGATGCGATACGAATAAGTACTGCAAGAATGGCATACAGTTCAGCAGTAAAAATGCTAGCCGAAGATAGTAAATGCCCCTGCACGACGCTGTCCGGAAACACTGCTGCGAATCCGACGCCGTCTGAAGACTTAGAGCCATCTGTGTACACAGCGGTGGCATGAGAATGGGAGTGGAAGTGATCAAGAAAAAGAGAGCAGGAAGCCACCATAGGCAGTTGAGCTTTCGAGCAAGGGAGTAAGAAAGAACAGACCCGAACAGCTGGAACTTCCCAGGGGGGTAGGGAAAAGTGAGATGCTACATGAACATATAAAGGTGGTAACTGAAGGGAAGACAAGAGTGAATGTAGGCGAAGAGAAAAGGGACGGAGCAAACAGGGGAGGCGAACGAATAAAGAATGTCTACTAATATCGGTGACCATTCTATAAATGGAAGGATTGTGTAGATCGTAAGATCGTACATAGTAGCGAAGGCAATGGGCATCACGGCGATCTGACAATTATGGAACATTCGCTTTGCATAGAGGCTCTCAACAGGGGAAGAGCAAAAATCACCAAGGCACAAACGTAATCCTTGGTGATGGATAGAGTTAAGGCTAGAGAGAGTAGCAGGAGAGGCCGCGGAATAAATCTGGTCACCATAATCGGGTTTCGATAAAACGAGGGCTGAATGTAGGCGAAGCAGAGTTCGACGATCAGCTCCCCAGGAAAGATGAGCAAGGGTTTTAAGAAGGTTTAGCCGGCTGTGACAAGTTGCCTTCAGAGAGGTAATGTGAGGTTTCCAGGATAACCTACGGTCAAAGAGAAGGCCTAGAAACCTGACTGTATCACGTTCGGTGATACGGGAGCCATAGAGATACAAAGGATGATCGGAGATAACAGAGCGTCTAGTGCAAGTAATTTGGTGTGTGTTTGTGTGTGTGTGTTTGTGTGTGCGTGTAATTTACCTATTTTAATTTTGACTTACCAATGTCTAGTTTAATACCCGCCCATTGATACCGTGTATATGAGAATATGCTTTTGCGCCAGAGAGAAAAAGAGAAAGTGGGTGAGTAAGTGTGTGTGTGAGTTAGTTTTGGAGGTTGTAAACCTGAGGAAAAACATCCCCTGGAGGCCATCTTTCTCACCTACAAGCGTCTTAGCAACCCACATTTCTCACCTCGTATTTCTTACCCTGCCAGCAAGTAATTTCTCCAACAACATCCCTCTTCCTCAACGCGTAAGTGAAACCCAGAAAAATATAAAACTTTTGGAAGAAGACCAAAATATATATATATATATATATATATATATATATATATATATATATATATATATATATATATATATATATATATATATATATATATATATATATATATATATATATATATATATAAATAAATATATATATATATATATATATATATATATATATATATATATATATATATATATATATATATATATATATATATATATTGTGTATGCAATAATTTCGCCAAAATCATTCTGAATTTAACGAAAAAAATATATTTCAATGTGTTTGTTTAGTATTAAATTATTGTAAACAAATCTAAAATATATTTAGTTGGGTTAGGCTAAAATAAGTTTTTCTTGATATAATAAGATTAGGTAAGTTTTCTAAGATTCTTTTGGTGCAAAATTAAAAATTTTTACATTAACATTAATGAAAAAAATATATCTTTAAACGTATAAAAGAAAATTTCAGAAAATACTTAATTTTAAATGAGTTCTTGCTAATTGACCAGTTTTACATATTCGGCACGACATATATATATATATATATATATATATATATATATATATATATATATATATATATAAATTATATATATATATATATATATATATATATATATACCTGGAGGTTACCTGGAGGTTACCTGGAGGTTATTCCGGGGATCAACGCCCCCGCGGCCCGGTCCATGACCAGGCCTCCCGATGGATCAGGGCCTGATCAACTAGGCTGTTGCTGCTGGCCGCACGCAGTCCAACGTACGAGCCACAGCCCGGCTGATCCGGCACTGACTTTAGGTATCTGTCCAGCTCTCTCTTGAAGGCAGCCAGGGGTTTATTGGCAATTCCCCTAATGCTTGATGGGAGGCTGTTGAACAGTCTTGGGCCCCGGACACTTATGGTGTTTTCCCTTAGTGTACCAATGGCGCCCCTACTTTTTATTGGGGGCATTTTGCATCGCCTGCCCAGTCTTTTACTTTCGTTTGGAGTGATTTCTGTGTGCAGATTTAGGACCATTCCTTCCAAGATTTTCCAAGTGTAGATTATGATATATCTCTCCCTCCTGCGTTCCATCGAGTACAAGTCAAGTGCTTCCAAGCGTTCC
>NC_091346.1:18743607-18751107 GCF_038502225.1 Cherax quadricarinatus
CCTTCACCTTAAAGATGTGCTTTAACACATAAAATAACGCCGCCACAGCGGAATAATGAGCCACATTTAGGGATGAAGAAGAAATTTCGACGTACTCAGATATTTCTCAGTTACAGCAGTGAATTATCAATTAGTACTGCAAGTATAATGAATCAATACATGCAAAAATAATTCCATTTAATTACACCTTAGGCTGAAGTAGCTTACTCTTACACTCTTTTCTATTTGTCTGTGGTAAAAATCCCAGTTTTGCTTGTAATTAAACCAAATTGCAAGCTATAACGTTGGTGAGGGGCTCTTGATCCAGGGAATTGAATCTGTGCTCCGTTTTCCTGAATTAATCCAGAATGCCTTCCATCCAACAGGAGTTGTATAGTCAAAACGGGTTTAATAATAATAATAATTCAAACTATAATTCATTTCATAGCAAATAAACTATACTGAATGTACTTTCCCCATCTCTAGAGAAATAATTTCATTGATTTATTCCAGTGTTAAGTGCCAGTGACTCGGCTTTCCAAGTCAACAGCCATATTAATTTCATCTCTGAAAAATTAAAATATCAGTAAATAATTAATTTTATAATAGACTGACGAGATGAAGCTGCTAAATGTAATTGTCGTTGAGAATATTGGTATTAATATTGACAAGGACACTCGTAATAATGTTGAAAGGATAATGGTATTAATGTTCACAAGGTTAGTGGTATTAATGTTGACAAGGACACTGATATTGATGTTGACAAGGACACTGGTATTAATATTCACAAGGACAGTGGTGTTAATGTTGACAAGGACACTGGTTATAATGTTGAAAGGATAATGGTATTAATGTTCACAAGGATAGTGGTGTTAATGTTGACAAGGATGCTGATATTAATGTTGACAAGGGCACTGGTATTAATATTCACAAGGATAGTGGTATTAATGTTGATAAAGACACTGGAATTACGTTGACAAGACCACTGGTATTAATGTTGACAAGGAAATTGGCATTAACGTTGGCAAGGACACTGGTATTAATGTTGACAAGAATACTAGTATTAATGTTGACAAGGACACTGTTATTATTGTTGGCCAGAAGATTAGCATTAATGTTGGCAAGGACACTGTTATTAGTGTTGACAAAGACACATGTATTAATGCTGGCAAGGACACTGGTGTTAATGTTGACAAAGATACAGGTACTAATGTTGACAAGGACACTGGTTTTAATGTTGGCAAAGATATTGGTATTAATAATGGCAGGGACACTGGTATTAATGTTGGCAAGGACTCTGGTATTAATACTGGCAAAAACATTAGTGTTAATGTTGGCAAGTACATTAGAATTAATTTTAGCAAAGACACTTGTATTAACGTTCGCAAGGACATCTACATCTGTGTTGGAAAGAACATTCGTATTAATGTTTTGAAAAACATTGGTAACAATGTTTCACAAAAACAATATTATTAATATTGGCAAAAGCTTTGGTAATAATGCTGAATGTGCATTATATATATATATATATATATATATATATATATATATATATATATATATATATATATATATATATATATATATATATATATATATATATATATCAATTTTATAGTCTAAGACTTGTTAGCCTATCTCGGCTTTTTTCAAGGTATAGCACTAACATATACAAATATCCCCTGGGATGCCACTCACACCAGTCAACTAACACCTAGGTGCCTATTTACTGCTAGGTGAACAGGGACAGAAGGTGTAAGAAAATACGCCCGACGTTTCCCCCCCATGCCAAGGGTCGAACTATGGAGTCTTTTTATGTGATCTGAGTACTCTGCATAATGAGTCACGGGACGCACTAAATCACATTTAAGACAACACGTTATTTAGACGCAGTTTTTTAAATCTCACGGCAAAAATTTTATTGCTAGTGTTGAAAGCAATTTGTTGCAATCTAGTCACGAATTTTGTTTGAAGCGAGTCTGCAGGTCGACCAGCTATAAAAAAACAATGCGTATAGATTTAATATACCTTTATATATGATATTTTTTAAATAAATGAATTACAGTTTTTTAGAAAAAAAATGTGCTAAAAGGTTATATTATTGCATATTTCGACGTTTCAGAGCAGTTTGAACCATAGTTTGCAAGTCAAGAATCACTTTCGCGTAGTAACATATAAATAACCCGTATTTCCCCTTTGGGAGGATGATTAAGTAATTATTAACTACTAAAATTTGTACCATGGTTACACACTTCCATTTTTACCTAAAAATGCAAACTACAGCATGCAGTTTGCAAAAATGCAAACTGCATTTTTACCTAAAAATGTAAACAGAATTTTTACCTAAGAATGCAAACTGCATTATTACCTTAAAATGCAAACTGCAGCAAAAACTGTATTTTTGCCTAAAATGCAAACTGCAATTTTACCTATAAATGCAAACTGCATTTTTTATTTACAAACTTTAGATAAAAATGGAAACTGCATTTTTATCTCAATTCACAAGGATGCAAACTGCATTGTTGTAAGTTGAGCGGTCTTGCTGGTTCATGCGTACTGATTTTTAAGGCTTAAACTCTTAGACTAGGCATCAAGGAAATAATCGGATTTGTTCTATATATATAACTTAAGTTTTATACAGAGAATTTATTTTAAAAAAATGGGTGCAACATCGGAATACTTATAGCGTGAGAATACTGGGTGTGAGTAATGAAATATACACAGTTATGACAGTAGGATTTTGAGGAGGACTTTTCTGGGGCGTTAAATCATGGGTAGTTGTGATCGTAGATTTTTTGGGTAGTGAAACACGGGTAGTGTTGATCGTAGATTTTACTGAAAAATATTTTGCTGTAGTAATGAAACATGGGTAGTAGTTGACTCGACTCACGAAATCGTAATGACACGATTGCAAACAAACCATACCCCGGCCGCGATTGAACCCGCGGTCAGAGAGTCTCGAAACTCCAGCCCGTCGCGTTAGCCACTAGACCAGTTAGCCACAATAAGATTCGTCCAACTAGGTATATTTCTACACCATAGGAAGGTTAGCACAGGCACCACTGTGACCACAAATGCAAGTTTTTACAGACGAATCTCCAGCTTCCTTAATGAAAGATGGGTAGATGTAACCGTAGATTTTATTTAAATTCATTTATATATTAATAAAACGTAGGTACATTTGACCGTAGATTCTATTTATCTTTTTTTTTAATTAATGAAATACAGGTTAAGATAAGATTTCGTTAGGATTTTTAACACCGAAGGGTTAGCCACCCAGGATAACCCAAGAAAGTCAGTGTGTCATCAAGGACTGTCTAACTTATTTCCATTGTGGTCCTCAGTCTTGTCCCCCAGGATGCCACCCACACCAGTTGACTAACGCCCAGGTACCTCTTCGCTGCTAGGTGAACAGGACAACAGGTGTAAGAAAACGCATCGAAATGTTTCTACCAAACCGGGAATGGAACCCGGGCCCTCCGTGTGTGAAGTGAGACCTGTGCCAGCCAGACCACAGGGTTACCTAAACTCCAGACCGACGCGTTAGCTACTGAGCTAACGCGTCGTAGATTTTCAAGGAATACTTGGTTCGTGTTATTAATTACGTTCTGCTTTAACAGTTTATCGGCTTTTTCGAATCTCTGATCTGATTCCCTTGCCTGTCTTGTGGAATTTTTTTACTGAATGAGAAAGGAGACTCACATAGCGTCCGTTTGTATTAAAATCAGCTTTTGACGAAGGAAATACAGAACTTCTACTAGAGTTGACAATGAGTGTCATTACATTTACCACTGACAAAAAACATACCAAAGTGTTCCATGTCTTATTTATCAAAAACACAGCATTCTATACCGATTATAAATTGCTTTACTAAAATTATTGGTTTACTTTGGTGGTAAAGGGAAAAAAATATTGACCCTAGTTGAAATATTCCCCATTAACAAAACAGTAGAAGTTACCCTAATGTAAAACCAGAAATTCACACAATCTTTTCTTTCTTACATTTTAACTTTCTATTCAATACGAGGCACTTCACTCTATCATTTATTAAAATACAGCCTTGTATGTACAATATCTATGAAAAAAGATGCAAATATTCCATAGAGATTCCAAAGTGTACTTCACCTCTTTTAATTTACCGTGCTTAGCATAGATCCATCATGCCAACAAGGAATTTCATCATTTCAGCTCAATAAAATATATTGAAATCCTGGGTAATACAGATTTAAATTGCTAATTATTTGTGTAAGCGTACTAAAGATTGTAACTCTGGTATTAATGTTGGTTAGAATATTGGTATTATTGTTGGTAAGAATACGGGTATTAATGTTGGTAAGAATAAGGGTATTAATGTTGGCATGAACATCGGAATTAATGTTAGCAACAACACTGGTATTAATGTTGGTAAGAAAATTGGTATTATTGTTTGTATTATTATTGGTTAGAACAGTGGCTTTAATGTTGGTAATAACAGTGGTATTAATGCTGGTAAGAACATCGGTATTAATATCGGTAAAAGCATTGGTTTCAATGCTCGCAAGAACATTGGTATTTAAGTTGGTAAGAACATTGGTATTAATGTTGGTAAGAAAGTTGGTATAAATTTTTCAAGAACATTGTTATTACTGTTGGCAAAAACATTGGTATTCATGCTGACATGAACATAAGTATTAATATTAAAAGGAACATTGGTATTAATGTTGGCAAGAACACTGTTATTAATTCACACAAGAATATTGGTAGTAATACTGGCATTAACATTTTTACTAAATACTAATTATGTCACATCATTCCTGGTAATGCTTATTGTTGCTTTTAAGCCTTATTACTCTTTAACGTATTAAAGATTATATTAATTAACTGGAAAATATAAGCGGGAAGAAGTATTGATCACTGGGAATAAGACCACAAGACCTTTTATGCTTCACCTTTAAATTTTCATGAAAATTAGATTTACCCATTGCCCACATTAGAGAGAGAGAGAGAGAGAGAGAGAGAGAGAGAGAGAGAGAGAGAGAGAGAGAGAGAGAGAGAGAGAGAGAGAGAGAGAGAGAGAGAGAGAGAGAGAGAGAGAGAGAGAGAGACAGAGAGAGAGAGAGAGTGAGAGAGAGAAAATGATACAACAGTGATAGCTCACGAACTAACGTGTAGAAAAATTCACGCAACAATTCTCAAGATTATATTTAGTTCATAAAATCACCCCTCATTTATTCATTTTAAAAAAAAAAATTCTTAAATTCTCCAGGGTTGGAGATTTTACTGCTAGTGCTGAAAACGCAGTTTTCTTATTTTTTGCAATCAGATCACGTTTTTGTTGCGAGCGAAGACGCTTGTCGACCGAACTTATAATTCAGAGTTAGTTCGGGTAAGTTCAGCGTTCTTTCTGGTCTATGGTCAATGTTTTTCCCCCTCTTTGACTTAAAGACTTAAGTTCAAGCTACAAAGCAATTAGCGGATTTGCTCTGTATATTAATATAGTTTTATACAGAGGATATATTTTTTAAAACATTTTGTAAAATTGCCATACACATGAGAATGTGTTGAGAGAGTTGAGTAATGAAATGTGGGTGGTGATGACCGTAGAGTTTTTCTCCCCTGTTAAAATCCTCTCCTCTCCGCCCTGTTTGCTAACATAACATATCTCAAAGTTGCTTATATCTGTACAACTAGGTCAGTTTGGAGTTTAATGAAGATTAAGAATATTAAATAAAGAATTCCTTAGCTTCTTCTGCTTCCTGTTGGGGTTTTTAGAACAACTGATGAATTACACCATATCGAGCCTTTTATTTCTGTACTCCTGAGTTAGTTAAATGTTTATTTTAGGAATCAGAATAAACAGCAACATGAAGATATGTTTAGAGAGGGAGGGATAGACCAAGAGGGAGAGAGAGAGAGAGAGAGAGAGAGAGAGAGAGAGAGAGAGAGAGAGAGAGAGAGAGAGAGAGAGAGAGAGAGAGAGAGAGCAAACAAGAGCAGTCAAGTGAACTCTAGCACAAGGACAAGTCTTGGAGCACGGTAGGGTACAAAGGCACTGCTCTCTGGCTCAGTTATTGTGAGCTCAAGTCACGTCTCCTGCCGCTGCCAACCACGGCACCAAGACTGTGGCCGGGAATGTTATATATTTATTGTTGTAACACAATCACACTTACCCATTCTCTCTCTCGTTCTATATATATATATATATATATATATATATATATATATATATATATATATATATATATATATATATATATATATATATATATATATATATATATATATATATATATATATATATATATATATATATATATATATATGTATGTATATATACAATATATATATATATATATATATATATATATATATATATATATATATATATATATATATATATATATATATATATGTATGATTCCAAAATGTGAAATCATCTCAGTCAGTCAACAATTGATAGATGCAGTGAGATCAAAACTACCAGGAGCATCAGTCATTGCCCTCACAAATAGCATCTCTGGGAAGCGATGTCATTGACACAATTTTCAGAAAGAAACTGGAGGAGTTGAGGAGAATGGAACAATGAATAGGCAATCTTGACACCCACAATGTCTTGTACCTTCTCGCACAGTGCTTGAGTCTGCCCACGTTGACATATTTCCTAAGATGTGCTCCTTCATATGATAACCCTATACTGCCCGAATATGACAGTATACTGAGGCAGATTTTTACAAAACTACTTAGCCTTACTCTAGAAGACGGGCAGTGGAACCAAGCTACACTTCCAGTCAGACTAGAAGGCATTGGTGTCCGCAAGTCATCACAGATTGTGCTACTTCCTTTTCTGTCCTCATGCGTTGCATCTAGAGGGCTTGCAGCAGCAGTTCTCCCTGGACATCTTAGGGACTAGATTGGAGTCCAGGACCAGAAGTTCATTGACGGTGCCATGATCGGGGATAATCTAACGGGCTGTGAAACCAGACCTGCTCCTATAGTTTACCTGGAGAGGGTTTCGGGAGTCAACGCCCCCGTGGCTCGGTCTGAGACCAGGCCTCATGGTGGATCAGGCTCTGATCAACCAGGCTGTTACTACCGGCCGCAGGCAAACCGACGTACGAACCACAGTCCGGTTGGTCAGGTACTGACTTGACGTGCCTGTCCAGTGCCTACTTGAAGACAGTCAGGGGTCTATTGATAATCCCTTTTATGTATGCTGGGAAGTAGTTGAACAGTCTTGGGTCCCGGACACTTATTGTGTTGTCTATCATTGCACCCATGACGCCCCTGCTTTTCATCGGGGAAATGTTGCATCTCCTGCCGAGTCTTTTGATTTCATAGAGAGTGATTTGCGTGTGCAAGTTTGGTACCAATCCCTCCAGGACCTTCCAAGTGTATATTATCATATACAGTGGACCCCCGCATAACGATTACCTCCGAATGCGACCAATTATGTAAGTGTATTTATGTAAGTGCGTTTGTACGTGTATGTTTGGGGGTCTGAAATGGACTAATCTACTTCACAATATTCCTTATGGGAATAAA
>NC_091346.1:18756107-18763607 GCF_038502225.1 Cherax quadricarinatus
AGCCCCTGGCCCCGCCTCTTCACTGATCGCTACTAGGTCACTCTCCCTGAACCGTGAGCTTTATCATACCTCTGCTTAAACCTATGTATGGATCCTGCCTCCGCTACATCGCTTCCCAAACTATTCCACTTACTGACTACTCTGTGGCTGAAGAAATACTTCCTAACATCCCTGTGATTCATCTGTGTCTTCAACTTCCAACTGTGTCCCCTTGTTGCTGTGTCCCATCTCTGGAACATCCTGTCTTTGTCCACCTTGTCAATTCCTCTCAGTATTTTGTATGTCGTTATCATGTCCCCCTATCTCTCCTGTCCTCCAGTGTCGTCATATTAATTTCCCTTAACCTCTCCTCGTAGGACATACCTCTTAGCTCGGGGACTAGTCTTGTTGCAAACTTTTGCACTTTCTCTAGTTTCTTTACGTGCTTGGCTAGGTGTGAGTTCCAAACTGGTGCCGCATACCCCAATATGGGCCTAACGTACACGGTGTACAGGGTCCTGATGTCGGAATGCAGTTCTGAGGTTTGCTAGGCGCCCATATGCTGCAGCAGTTATTTGGTTGATGTGCGCTTCAGGAGATGTGCCTGGTGTTATGCTCACCCCAAGATCTTTTTTCTTGAGTGAGGTTTGTAGTCTCTGGCCCCCTAGACTGAACTCCTTATGCGGTCTTCTTTGCCCTTCCCCAATCTTCATGGCTTTACACTTGGTCTGGTTGAACTCCAGGAGCCAATTGCTGGACCAGGTCTGCAGCCTGTCCAGATCCCTTTGTAGTTCTGCCTGGTCTTCGATCGAATGAATTCTCCTCATCAACTTTACGTCATCTGCAAACAGGGACACTTCGGAGTCTATTCCTTCCGTCATGTCGTTCACAAATACCAGAAACAGCACTGGTCTTAGGACTGACCCCTGTGGGACCCCGCTAGTCACAGGTGCCCACTCTGACACCTCGCCACGTACCATGACTCGCTGCTGTCTTCCTGACAAGTATTCCCTGATCCATTGTAGTGCCTTCCCTGTTATCCCTGCTTGGTCCTCCAGTTTTTGCACTAATCTCTTGTGTGGAACTGTGTCGAACGCCTTCTTGCAGGCCAAGAAAATGAAATCCACCCACCCCTCTCTCTCTTGTCTTACTGCTGTCACCATGTCATAGAACTCCAGTAGGTTTGTGACACAGGATTTCCCGTCCGTGAAACCATGTTGGCTGCTGTTGATGAGATCATTCCTTTCTAGGTGTTCCACCACTCTTCTCCTGACAATCTTCTCCATGACTTTGCATATTATATATGTCAGTGACACTGGTCTGTAGTTTAGTGCTTCTTGTCTGTCTCCTTTTTTAAAGATTGGGACTACATTTGCTGTCTTCCATGCCTCAGGCAATCTCCGTTTCGATAGATGTATTGAATATTGTTGTTAAGGATACACATGGTGCCTCTGCTCCCTCTCTCAGGATCCATGGAGAGATGTTTCCCGGCCCCATTGCCTCTGAGGTATCTAGCTCACTCAAAAGCCTCTTCACTTCTTCCTCGGTTGTGTGTACTGTGTCCAGCACTTGGTGGTGTGCCCCACCTCTCCGTCTTTCTGGAGCCCCTTCTGTCTCCTCTGTGAACACTTCTTTGAATCTCTTGTTGAGTTCCTCACATACTTTACGGTCATTTCTTGTTGCCTCTCCTCCTTTCTTCCTTAGCCTGATTACCTGATCCTTGACTGTTCTTTTCCTCCTGATGTGGCTGTATAACAGTTTCGGGTCAGATTTGGATTTCGCTGCTATGTCGTTTTCATATTGTCGTTGGGCCTCTCTTCTTATCTGTGCATATTCATTTCTGGCTCTACGACTGTTCTCCTTATTCTCCCGGGTCCTTTGCCTTCTGTATTTCTTCCATTCCATAGCACACTTGGTTTTTGCCTTCCTGCTCCTTTGGGTAAACCATGGGCTCATCCTGGCTTTTTCATTATTCCTGTTACCCTTGAGTACAAACCTCTCCTCAGCCTCCTTGCATATTGTTGCTACATATTCCATCATCTCATTAACTTGCTTCCCTGCCAGTTCTCTGTCCCACTGAACCCCGTGCAGGAAGTTCCTCATTCCCGTGTAGTGCCCTCTCTTGTAGTTTGGCTTCATTCGTCCTGGCCTTCCTGCTTCCCCCTCCACTTGTAGCTCTACTGTGTATTTGAAGCTTAAAACCACATGATCGCTGGCCCCAAGGGGTCTTTCATATGTGATGTGTGTGATAGGTTGTGTGTGTGTGTGTGTGTGTGTGTGTGTGTGTGTGTGTGTGTGTGTGTGTGTGTGTGTGTGTATGTGTGTGTGTGTGTGTGTGTGTGTGTGTGTGTGTGTGTGTGTGTATGTGTGTGTGTGTGTTTGTGTGTGTGTTTTGTGTCTGTCTGTCTGTCTGTCTGTATCTGTGTGTCTGTGTGTGTCTGTGTGTCTGTGTGTGTCTGTGTGTGTCTGTGTGTGTCTGTGTGTGTCTGTGCGTCTGTGTCTGTGTGTCTGTGTGTGTCTGTGTGTGTCTGTGTATGTCTGTGTATCTGCTTTGATCATAAATGCTTTAATTAAGCATTTTCAATGTGAATGATTTTGCGTTGCATAATTTAGCTCTTGCAAGTAAATTCCCACGTTCATCTATAAACGTAATGGCCGAATTTCAACACAAAATTTTACGAATGAATTTAACGTTATAATGGTACCAGGAATTCATGACTTTATCCAGATATGCAGCTGCAGAATACAAAATTTATTAATAAATGCAAATGCAGTGACATGGTGAATAGTTTAGAAATACAGTGACGTGATAAACAATTGAGGAAAATAAATGATAATGTTCCAGTATCTTAGTTAAACTGTGTAAATTTATTAAATTGGTGTAAGTGTTGAATAAATAGAAAATGTACATCGAGAGGTGCGCATATCTGGGTGTATATTATACACTGAGAGGTGTATATGTCTGAATGTAAATATACTTAGAATTTTGTTTATTCTCTAATATAGTGATTGAAGTATTTTTGACTGGTGGTGAGCAGTGACTTGCAGCATTTATGAGCAACGTGTAGGTAGGTCATTGGCGTAAAAACAGGTTAACCAATCTCTCTGGATAACTATTTAAAGCAATGGTATATACAAAGAGATCTTCTTCCCAAACTGTATATACTTTGGGAACTCGCTATTTATTTTAAACCCTCTCATAGAATATATACATCGACAGGTGTGTATCTTCCTATGTATATACGCTGTATGTATTAAACCTGTTTTAGGTATCAAAGTATTCTTGACTGGTGGTGAACAGGTGATATATAACCTTAATGATCCTGCCAAACCATTAAAACATTATTTTTCAACAATCATCAAAGATCCAGTGTGTTTACAAAATATTTTACCAGCTATTTACTCAAAAAAAATCACTATTAAAAATATAACTTTCGCTTTAATAGACCACAATTCGCCTACAATAACAAAGGTTACCTACTAAACATTATACTCCAGAAGTTCACTAAATCACACAATACTCATTATTTTGTCTTTAAATCACACAACGCACTAAACCATATTGCAACATCAGCATTGTGTGACAAAATGTTGCAGAAAGGACCACGATATCGCACACTGTAGTAACGAAATTTGTCTGTCACCATAAAATAGTGTTGGAGAGAGCTGCGTCCCTCACCGTAAGAACAATATCCTTGATGCGATATAAAACACGCTCTCAAAAAACAAGTAAGGCTCCATTGGGGCCACATTTTGCCTACGGCCTCTCAAGATGACGCACTGGGCAGAAGAAGAAGAAGAAGAAGAAGAAGAAGAAGAAGAAGAAGAAGAAGAAGAAGAAGAAGAAGAAGAAGAAGAAGAAGAAGAAGAAGAAGAGAGAGAGAGAGACGAACCACTAACAAAGAGAGAGTTAATTGCTCATTCCATCTTAACAACTGATCCTAATTAATTACTAAGCTCACTTACTCCTTAATCGTAATGTAATTTTTTCCTCATAACAATTAAAAAAAAAAGACGAAGTTGATGAGATAATTCTCTACTTTCATTCAGTATCTTATTCTATTGTATTAATATATATATAAAACGACAATTTACACTTCACATTTAGCTGGTGTATACATAAATAGACATCATTATACATATATAACATGAATAGCCTCTATTTAACTCCTGTCACTGTGAAATTGAGACTCTTATATTTTGAAAAATAAGACACATGTGCAACAGTTGGGTATCATTATCGATAAAACTTATCGCCTACACAGTAGGCTTCGTCAGTCAAATACAGAGGCAGCAGGTGTAGTAGTGAAACAGAGACGATGTAATCAGTCCATCAACTAATTATGTGTTATTCACGTCACATACACGACGAAATACCTACTACAGTAGACCCTCGAATTTCGTCATCCCTTTTTTTGTATGTAAAACTACAGTTATTCTCCATTAAATGTATTTTTTTTTAATATTTCCCATAAGAAATAATATATATCCAATTAATTCATTCCAGACACCCAAAAATATTAACAAAAATACATTTTATATCGAGGGTCATTTATGAAGTTATTTTACAAGGACATTTTACTGTCGGACTTTTTTTCTCTAAAAGTTTAGAATCCCACATTTTGAGACTTTTATTATAGCATATGTGATATACAATACACATAATATACAATATACAGTGGACCCCCGCTTAACGATCACCTCCAAATGCGACCAATTATGTAAGTGTATTTATGTAAGTGCGTTTGTACGTGTATGTTTGGGGGTCTGAAATGGACTAATCTACTTCACAATATTCCTTATGGGAAAAAATTCGGTCAGTACTGGCACCTGAACATACTACTGGAATGAAAAAAGTTCGTTAACCGGGGTCCACTGTAATATACATATATTAGATATGCAGTATTTGAGGAACACGGTATTAAAGTATATATGATATACAATATATATGGTGTACATGGCATACATGGTATACAATACATTAGATATACAATATCTGAGGAATACAGCATACAATATCGACTTGATGAATAAAACACGTGTGCAACACTTAATTGAACATGAGAATATGAGAAAGAAGGAACACTGCAACAGGTCTACTGGCCTGTTGCCTTGACCTAGTGAGGTCAGACACGTCACTCAAGGGAGGAGCACTGCATCAGACCTACTTGCGCAAGCTGACTGTTTATTGATACCTTACAGACTAAGGTTGTAACAAAGGATTTACTATAAGTTATCTGCTTCGCTAATGTTAAATAAAGAATCAGTAAATGTATGATGAGAATGGTCAGAAAAATGATAAAGGGGCTGATGATGGTCCGGGAAGGACTGAAACATCTTGAAAAAGGAGCAAGAAGGACCGAAACGTTGTCTAAGGTTTACTCTAAAGATTTCTTGCCCGTTATGAAGTGCTAGTTGTTCACTATTGTTCTCTACTAGCGTCTACCTGCTCTCTAAGGTTCTCTATTGTTCTTTACTGTTCTTTATTGTTTTTTACTGTCATTTATTGTTCTTTACCGCTCTTTATTGTTCCCTACTGTTCTATTTTGTTCTTTATCGCTCTCTACCATTTAAATTAATAAATAAAGACCTTGTAGCTTGTAGCAGATAGACTTGAAACTCTTGATCCAAAGTCCTCAAAATGCCTAAGAAGCTTTCTCTCTCTTCTTCACTCTTTATCACCCATCTTTACCATCTTCCTCCCTTTCTTAGTTTCTCTTGTTCTACTATTGGCTCTTCACTTCATTTCACTAATATCCACAAGTCTCCCTTTTGTCCTGGAACTCCTTAACAACTTTGTCCTGGAACCCTTAACCCCTTTGTCCTGGAACCCTTAACCCCTTTGTTCTGGAACTCTTAACCCCTTTGTCCTGGAACCCTTAACCCCTTTGTCCTGGAACCCTTAACCCCTTTGTCCTGGAACCCTTAACCCCTTTGTCCTGGAACCCTTAACCCCTTTGTTCTGGAACCCTTAACCCCTTTGTCCTGGAACCCTTTAACCCCTTTGTACTGGAATCCTTAAACCCTTTATCCTGGAACTCCTTAACTCCTTTGTCTTGGAACCCTTAACCCCTTTGTCCTGGAACCCTTAAACCTTTTGTCCTGGAACCCCTTAACCCCTTTGTCCTGGAACCCTTAAACCATTTGTCCTGGAACTCTTTAACCTCTTTGTCTTGGAACCCTTAACCCCTTTGTCCTGGAACCCTTAAACCCTTTGTCCTGGAACGCCTTATCCCCTTTGTCATGGAACCCCTTCATCTTTTTGTCCTGAACACCTTAATCCCTTTGTCCTAGAACCCCTTATCCTCTTCGTCCTGGAACCCTTAACCCGTTTGTCCTGGAACCCCTTAGCCCCTTTACCCTGGAGCCCGTCATCCCCTTTATTCTGGCACCCCTAATCCATTTGCCATGGAACTCCTTAACACATTTGTCCTGGAACCCCTTAACACTTCTGTCCTAGAACCTCTTATCCCCTTTATCCTGGAATGTTTTAACCCCTTTGTTCTGGAGCCCCTTAACCTATTTGTCCTGGAACCCCTTAGCCCCTTTGTCTTGGAACCCCTTAACCCCCTCTATCCTGGTGCCCCTTAACCACTTCGTTCTAAAACCCTTAACCTCTTTGACTTGGAACCCCTTAACCCCTTTGTAGTGGAACACCTTTACCCCTTTGTAGTGGAACCCCTTAACCCCTTAGTCCTGGAACCCCTTAACCTCTATGTAGTGGAATGCCTTACCCCCTTTGTCCTGGAACCCCTAAATCTCTTTGTCCTGGAGTCCCTTATCCCCTTTGTCCTGGTACTCCTTAGCCCATTTGTCCTGGAACCCTTAACTCCTTTTTCTTAGAACCCTTAGCTCCTTTGTCCTGGAATCCTTAACTCCTTTGTCCTGGAACCCTTAACTCCTTTGTCCTGGAACCCTTTAGCCCCTTTGTCCTGGAACCCTTTAACATCTTTGGTTCAGCCCCTGAAGGGAAGAGAGGTTCTCTGAGAGTCAGAACCTTAGCTAATTTTTTTCAGTGCTTCTCTCTCTCTCTGTCTCTATCTCTCTCTCTCTCTCTCTCTCTCTCTCTCTCTCTCTCTCTCTCTCTCTCTCTCTCTCTCTCTCTTACACCCTTATGCTTCTAACTCTTGATTTACATCTTCTCTCCTTTCCTTAATATTTCTGTGTTTTGTTCTTGTTCTTGATCTCATTTATTCTCCCCCTCCCTCTTCACATTCTTTTCTGCTTCTTTATCCTCTTTTTATATTTCCACCGTTTATCTTATTTCTTCCAGTTCTCCTCTTCGTAATTCAGACAAATTAGTAAATAAATCGCAAGTATAGCTGAAGAAAACTGCTGGGTGCGCGAAACGTATAGCGGAGTTTCTCCCGCCAACGAGACGCATCCAGAGATCTGTCTCTAAAACAGTGTTTGATTCTGTTATTAAAACCTTTTTTTTCCCAGCTGGTTTTCACTTTTTTTCAAGGCAGGGTTTCAATATTTTGTCACTGAAGGGTTTCAGAAAATTTTCAATTTTTCACT
>NC_091346.1:18773607-18776107 GCF_038502225.1 Cherax quadricarinatus
CCGGCTCTTCGACTGCTCTCCTTATTCTCCTGGGTTCTTTGCCTTCTACACTTCTTCCATACTCTAGCACACTTTGTTTTGGTCTCTTTACACCTTTGAGTGAACAAAGGGCTCATCCTGGCCTTCTCGTTATTTCTGTTACCCTCTGGTACAAACCTCTCCTCAGCTTCCTCGTATATTGTTGACACATATACAGTCATCTCATTTACTGACTTCCTTGCCAGTGCTGTCCCACTGAGCCTCGTGCAGGAAATTCTTCATGTCTGTGTAGTCCCCTCTCTTGTAGTCTGGCTTCATTCGTCCTGCTCTTCCTGCTTCCCTCTCCACTTGTAACTCTACTACGTATTCGAAGGACAGAACCATGTAGTCACTGGCATCGAGGGATTTTTCATATGTGATATCCTCAATATCTGTACTGCTCAGGAATACTAGATCCAGTCTTGCTGGCTCGTCCTCTCCTCTCTCTCTCTGGTAGTGTTCCTTACGTGTTGGTACATGACGTTTTCCAGTACCACCTCCATCATTTTAGCCCTCAACGTTTCTGGGCCCCCATGTGGCGCTGTGTTTTCCCAGTCAATTTCTTTGTGATTGAAGTGTGTGTGTGTGTGTGTGTGTGTGTGTGTGTGTGTGTGTGTGTGTGTGTGTGTGTGTGTGTGTGTGTGTGTGTGTGTGTGTGTGTGTGTGTGTGTGTGTGTGTGTGTGTGTGTGTGTGTGTGTGTGTGTGTGTGTGTGTGTGTGTGTGAGAGTTTGTGTATGGTGTGTGTGTGTGTGTGTTTGTGTATGGTGTGTGTGTGTGTGTTTATAGGAACATGAACTATAAGGAGAGACTAATGGACTTGAATCGAACGGCACTGGAGGATAGAAGAATCAGGATAGATATGATAACAAAATACTGAGTGTAATTGATAGGGTAGACATAGACAGATTGTTTGAGAGGCGAGAAACAGGTACTCGTGGGCACTGCTGGAAGTTAAAGATGCAGATGAGTAACAGGGATGTCAGGAAGTGTTTCTTCAGCCTTAGAGTTGTCAGAAAGTAGCATAATGTTGGTGGAGACAGGCTTCATACATAGCTGTAAGAAAAGGTATAATAAGGCCCCAGAAGCTAGGAGGGGCGAATGTGACAAGAAGCAAATTTAGAGACGGGGCCATTAGCTAAGCCTAGACTCGTACAGCCAGATATAGGTGATTACACACACACACACACACACACACACACACACACACACACACACACACACACACACACACACTCACACACACAACACACACACACACACGCACGCACACACCAAGCTTACAGGTATGATAACAGATGCCATCTTTCCAACGGGATACCAGATCCTGAGGAAAGACAGAGGGAACAGGGGGGGGGTAGAGGAGTAGCATTGCTAATCAAAAACCGAGTGAATTTTGATGAGCTGGAGAGAGAAGACAGCGGAGAAGAAAATGATTACATAGCGGGAACGCTTCACTCTGGAGGTCTCAAGGTGGTAATAGCAGTGATGTATAACCCACCACAGAACAGCAGGAGGCCAAGGCAAGAGTACGACGAGAGCAATAGACCGACGGTTGACACACTGGCTGCAGTGGCCAGAAGAGCTCATGCATGCAGGGCAAAGCGCTCGTGATCATGGTTCACTTTAACCACAAGGAGATCGATTGGGAGAACTTGGAGCCACATGGGGACCAAGATACATGGAGGACTAAGATGATGGAGGTGGTACTGGAAAACTTCATGTATCAACACGTAAGGGACACTACAAGAGAGAGAGCAGAGGATGAACAAGAGAGACTGGACTTAGTATTCACCTTGAGTAGTGTAGATATCGAGAACATCACATATGAAAGACCCCTTGGGTCCAACGATCATGTGGTTTTAAGCTTCGAATACACAGTAGAGCTACAAGTGGAGGGAGAAAGAGAACAGTCGTAGAGCCAGAAACGAATATGCACAGATAAGAAGGGAGGCCCAAAGACAATATGAAAACGACATAGCAGCGAAAGCCAAATCTGACCCGAAACTGCTATACAGCCACATCAGGAGGAAAACAACAGTCAAGGACCAGGTAATCAAGCTAAGGAGGGAAGGAGAGACAACAAGAAATGACCGTGAAGTATGTGAGGAACTCAACAAGAGATTCAAAGAAGTGTTCACAGAGGAGACAGAAGGGGCTCCAGAAAGACGGAGAGGTGGGGCACACCACCAAGTGCTGGACACAGTGCACACAACCGAGGAAGAAGTGAAGAGGCTTCTGAGTGAGCTGGATACCTCAAAGGCAATGGAGCCAGATAACATCTCCCCATGTGTCCTGAGAGAGGGAGCAGAGGCGCTATGTGTACCCCTAACAACAATATTCAATACATCTATCGAAACAGGGAGATTGCCTGAGGCATGGAAGACAGCAAATGGAGTCCCAATCTTTAAAAAAAGGAGACAGACAAGAAGCACTAAACTACAGACCAGTGTCACTGACATGTATAGTATGCAAAATCATGGA
>NC_091346.1:18786107-18811107 GCF_038502225.1 Cherax quadricarinatus
CAGAATCGACTCGGAACAGGATACTGTGGGAGAAAGCACGATTAAGGGACATGCCGGAATACAGGAAGGTGTATCTCGACCGCGACAGAACACAAGACGAAAGGCGGAAACTGAGAGAGATGATACAAAGGCGAAAGGAGGAAAGAGAGGGGATGGAGAAGAAAGACAGGAGATCCCAGACACAGGAAGAAGATCAAATACAACCTCCCTCACAGCTTCCTATAGAAGCCTCCCAACCAGGTCAACCCCAGTGCAGCCAAACACTCTAAACCAAAACACCCATGTCATATCCAATGCCCCCACCCACTACATTACAAACTCCACCCCCACAGCAACCACCCATAGTTCCTTATCAGGTCTCCCACTTCCCCAACCCCAATACACCTCCCAGACCACAGTCTTAGAAAAGAAGTTGAAGGTATGGTATACAAATGCAGATGGAATAACAAATAAGTATGAGGAGTGGCATGAAAGAATCAAGGAGACATCCCCAGACATAATAGCACTCACAGAAACAAAACTCACCAGAATAATAACAGATTCAATCTTTCCACCCGGATATCAAATCCTCAGGAAAGACAGAGGGAGGAGAGGGGGAGGAGGAGTTGCACTGCTCATTAAAAGCCAGTGGGGTTTTGAGAAAATGGAAGGAATGGATGGCACGGGTGAAAGGGACTACTTAGTAGGAACAATCCAGTCTGAGGGACATAAGGTGATAATTGCAGTAATGTACAACCCACCACAGAACTGCAGGAGACCAAGAGAAGAATACGATGAGAGCAACAGAGCCATGGTCGACACACTAGCCGAGGTGGCCAGGAGAGCACATGTGGGGGGAGCAAAGTTACTAGTTATGGGTGATTTCAATCACAAGGAGATTGACTGGGAAAACCTGGAGCCCCATGGGGGTTCCGAAACATGGAGAGCCAAGATGATGGATGTAGTACTGGAAAACCTCATGCATCAACATGTTAGAGACACTACCAGAGAGAGAGGAGAAGATGAACCAGCAAGACTGGACCTTGTATTCACCTTGAGTAGTTCAGACATCGAGGATATCTTGTATGAAAGGCCCCTGGGAGCTAGTGATCATGTGGTTCTGTGCTTCGACTACATAGTTGAGCTCCAAGTGGAGAGAGTAGCAGGAATAGGGTGGGAAAAACCAAACTACAAAAGGGGGAACTACTCAGGCATGAGGAACTTCCTTCAAAACATTCAGTGGGAGAGGGAACTGACAGGAAAACCAGTACAAGAAATGATGGACTATGTGGCAACAAAATGCAAGGAGGCAGAGGAGAGGTTTGTTCCCAAGGGAAACAGAAATAATGGGAAGAACAGAACGAGTCCTTGGTTCACCCAAAGGTGTAGGGAGGCAAAAACTAGGTGTACTAGAGAATGGAAAAGGTACAGAAGACAGAGAACTCAGGAAAATAAAGAGATTAGCCGAAGAGCCAGAAATGAATATGCACAGATAAGAAGGGAGGCTCAGCGACAATATGAAAATGACATAGCATCGAAAGTCAAGACTGACCCGAAGCTGTTGTACAGCCACATCAGGAGGAAAACAACAGTCAAGGACCAGGTAATCAGACTGAGGAAGGGTGATGGGGAATTCACAAGAAACGACCGAGAGGTATGTCAGGAGCTCAACACGAGATTTAAAGAAGTATTTACAGTGGAAACCAGTAGGACTCCAGGAAATCAGAACAGGGGGGTACACCAGCAAGTGCTGGATGAGGTACATATAACCAAGGAGGAAGTGAAGAAGCTGCTATGCGAACTTGACACCTCAAAGGCGGTGGGACCAGACAACATCTCTCCGTGGGTCCTTAAAGAGGGAGCAGAGATATTGTGTGTGCCATTAACAAAGATCTTCAACACATCATTTGAAACTGGGCAACTCCCTGAGGTATGGAAGATGGCAAATGTAGTCCCAATTTTTAAAAAGGGAGACAGACATGAGGCACTAAACTACAGACCTGTATCACTAACGTGTATAGTATGCAAGGTCATGGAGAAGATCATCAGGAGGAGAGTGGTGGAGCACCTGGAAAGAAACAAGTGTATAATTGACAACCAGCATGGTTTCAGGGAAGGAAAATCCTGTGTCACAAACCTACTAGAGTTTTATGACAAGGTGACAGAAGTAAGACAAGAGAGAGAGGGGTGGATCGACTGCATTTTTTTGGACTGCAAAAAGGCCTTCGACACAGTTCCTCACAAGAGGTTACTGAAAAAGCTAGAAGATCAGGCACACATAACAGGAAAGGCACTGCAATGGATCAGAGAATACCTGACAGGGAGGCAACAACGAGTCATGGTACGTGACGAGGTGTCAGAGTGGGCGCTTGTGACAAGCGGGGTTCCACAGGGGTCAGTCCTAGGACCTGTGCTGTTCTTGGTATATGTGAACGACATAACGGAAGGGATAGACTCAGAAGTGTCCTTGTTTGCAGATGATGTGAAGTTAATGAGAAGAATCAAATCGGATGAGGATCAGGCAGGACTACAAAGAGACCTGGACAGGCTACAAGCCTGGTCCAGAAACTGGCTCCTTGAGTTTAACCCTGCCAAATGCAAAGTCATGAAGATTGGGGAAGGGCAAAGAAGACCGCAGACACAATATAGTTTAGATGGCCAAAGACTGCAAACCTCACTCAAGGAAAAAGATCTGGGGGTGAGTATAACACCGAGCATATCTCCTGAGGCGCACATAAATCAGATAACTGCTGCAGCATACGGGCGCCTGGCAAACCTACGGATAGCGTTCCGATACCTCAATAAGGAGTCGTTCAAGACACTGTATACCATTTACGTCAGGCCCATACTGGAGTATGCAGCACCAGTTTGGAATCCACACCTAGTCAAGCACGTCAAGAAATTAGAGAAAGTGCAAAGGTTTGCAACAAGACTAGTCCCAGAGCTACGGGGATTGTCGTACGAAGAAAGGTTGAGGGAAATCGGCCTGACGACACTGGAGGCCAGGAGGGTCAGGGGAGACATGATAACGACATATAAAATACTGCGCAGAATAGACACGGTGGACAAAGACAGGATGTTCCAGAGATGGGACACATACACAAGAGGTCACAATTGGAAGTTGAAGACTCAGATGAATCAAAGGGATGTTAGGAAGTATTTCTTCAGTCATAGAGTAGTCAAGTCGTGGAATAGTCTAGAAAGTGAAGTAGTGGAGGCGGGAACCATACATAGTTTTAAGGCGAGGTATGATAAAGCTCATGGAGCAGGGAGAGAGAGGACCTAGTAGCAATCAGTGAAGAGGCGGGGCCAGGAGCTATGACTCGACCCCTGCAACCACAAATAGGTGAGTACAAATAGGTGAGTACACACACACACACACACACACACACACACACACACACACACACACACACACACACACACACACACACACACACACACACACACACACACACACACACCTGACGACACTGGAGGCCAGGAGGGTCAGGGGAGACATGATAACGACATATAAAATACTGCGCGGAATAGACGAGGTGGACAAAGACGGGATGTTCCAGAGATGGGACATAGACACAAGAGGTCACAATTGGAGGTTGGAGACTTAGATGAATCAAAGGGATGTTAGGAAGTATTTCTTCAGTCATAGAGTAGTCAGGCCATGGAATAGCCTAGAAAGTGATGTGGTGGAGGCAGGAACCATACATAGTTTTAAGGCGAGGTATGATAAAGCTCATGGAGCAGGGAGAGAGAGGACCTAGTAGCAATCAGCGAAGAGGCGGGGCCAGGAGCTGCAACCACAAATAGGTGAGTACAAATAGGTGAGTACACACACACACACACACACACACACACACACACACACACACATACATACACACACACACACACACACACACACACACACACACACACACACACACACACACACACACACACACACACACACACACACACACACACACACAAACACACACACACAAGCACTCCTTCACTCAATGTGTCTTTAAAACAATGCCTTTGTTTCTTGAACTGACAGTGCCATAAGACATAGTGAACTGTGCTGGCAGCTCCCCACCTCACCTCACATCTCAGTTCTCTCTGGATACGTTCCAATCTCCTCATATCACATATTAGTACATATTAAGCTACTCATAAGTGTTCCATATACTAGCTAGCTTCTTAAGTGGGATTAAATCCGGGATACTAAACTCTTTTTACGCCCTGTTTACCATTAGTTAAGAATATTTAATACCTAAAATAAAGCTTATGGTAAATTTTCGGTGTATATACCATGAGAGATTTACACCTTTCAGTATATATACCTCTTACGAACACTTCGTAAGACTTATAATTCTGTGTAAGAATTTACGTATGAGAGTTATGTTTTTCTAACTGATTTCTTTCTAAGCATTTGTTTGACAAAGCAAAAATTACTCTCTATATTCTCTTTCTTTAATGCTAGTTAGGCTAAGTCATCGACTTAGTTATAATAATAACTATAGCGACTAACTAATCTATATGTGTGTATATTTTCAGGCGAACATCAGGAAAATTGCTAAACTAACCTACCTTATAAAATCGTGAGTAATAAACAGTTTTCTTGACAAAACAAGAATTTTACTCCGACATTCATAAATCAAAACATTGTCTGTGTCTCTACCTAATTACACGAACCTTTGGTCTATCGAACCCTCTATGTACGAAGTGCTTTGTATGTTGAGGTCTACCTTGTTTATGGAGCGCCTCCTTGTCTGAAAGACGCTCTAACAATCTACTGTTCTCCTTATCTAACAGATTATTTATTATTATCAGAGTTCTACGTGTCTCTTAGGATAGCATTCACGCCCGTCCCATCCTCTCAAACACTTACTATAGACAAATGGACACTCATTACATCTTCTGTTTCACTGATGTATCCTCAGGGACTCCCCTAACACGTCCAAACAGGCGATCATCATAGCCTAAAAACTACCATATCATTTAGGGATCTCACCATGTTCTTGCCCCAAGTCCTTAACATGTTCTCTTGACTCACCTGTACTCAAGGCAGAGTTCACGAACTCGGTAATTGGGTGCACACAATTTACTTACCTGGCTAAGACTTCCAGAAATATTTTTCCTGTTTTTTTTTTCCTTTGAGTGAGTCTTGTTAAGGTGGCCCTTGATGCTTGGGTTGTATGAGGCAGGGAGCAGGCAGGAAGGCAGGGAGGAAGGCAGGGAGCAAGCAGGAAGGCAGGGAGGAGAAGGCAATGAAGCAGGGAGCAGGCGGGAGTCCAGGGGGAAAAGAAGGAGAGAGGGATGCAGGGAGAAGGCAGGCTGGGAACGGGCAGGGAGGAGGAGGAGGGAGTAGAGAGGAGAGAGTGAGAGCAATGCAATAGCGAACGAAGGAGTAAGAGAAGTAAAGAAAAGAGAGATGCAGAAGGAAGTGAAATGAGGACAGAATTAAAGAGAGAAGAGAAAGAAGAAGTGGGAGAGTAAACCTGATAAATAAAAGGACAAATAACAAAGCATGTGAAATAAGGGAACAAAAGATAGAAGAGAGATATGAGAAAGACGGGAGATTTAAAAAATGAGATAAACACAATGGAAAGAAAATAGAGGCACAGGAGAGAGGTAATGATGGAAGATAAATTAAAGACAATCTCACCGTCATTATTTTTGTGGCTTGTATCAATAAAATAAATATTAGGATTATATATATATATATATATATATATATATATATATATATATATATATATATATATATATATATATATATATATATATATATATATATATATAAATATATATATATATATATATATATATATATATATATATATATATAAAATATATATATATATATATATATATATATATATATATATATATATATATATATATATATATATATATATATATATATATATATAGGGAGGTACCACCTCTAGAACTATTGTAGGGACCCTCATCCTCAGAGAAAAGAATAAACTTGCTTCAGGGAAAACTCAAGATTCTCCCTGAAGCTGTATGAGAATTTTCTCCTACCACCCCCTATATTATATATATATATTTTATTTAAAGACAAAATACATTGACAAAACATTCACAAAAATACGATACAAAGCAAAACAACATAGGTAACTCAGCGCTACATATATATATATATATATATATATATATATATATATATATATGCATGTGCATATATATATATATATATATATATATATATATATATATATATATGCAAAACAACCACTCTGAAAGAATAGAGAAATTCCAAGCGCTTTCGTGACTACTCACAATATCAAGGAACTATGAAAGTAAAGCATCCAAGGAAGGTATATAAGGGGTCTGGCCAACACCTCACTATCAGATCCTACAACGGTTAAACACCTGAGGCGCGCCGGCCCAACTGGACAGGTCCTTTGCACAACTCACCAACAAACTATTCTACCCAAGAAAATTTAAAAATTATTATTTGTCCAGTGTATTATTAAATTCTTCCCAAATTCTATTAATTATAAATGGATCTAATTTATATAAACCAAAGGAAATATTCATATTATTGTCAAAACTGCTTTTTATGAAACAAGATTCAATTATATTCCTGTCGACCATGGACTTGCTTGATACTACTTTCTCAACTTTTTGAAAATCAATTGGATGGTTAAAATCTCTTACATGAATAAATAGAGCATTGGAATCTTGTCCAGTTCTAATGCTATATTTATGTTGTTTTAATCTTAGTTCGAGATTTTTACCAGTTTGACCGTAATAAACTTTATCGCAAATTTTACAAGGAATCTTATAGACACATCCGTCAGCATTTTGGGGGGAATTCTTTATCAAAAGTTTTTTTACTGTATCAAGATTTTTGAATACAACTTTAATATTAAAAGTCTTAAGAAGAGAAGGCATATCAACCAAGTTTTCATGGTAAGGGAGAACCAACATATTTTTAGTTGAATAAGGCTGGTTGTCCCTTTTTGGATTGTAAAAAGTATTTCTAGCAACTTTAAAAGATTTATCAATTACATTTCTTGGGTATTTTAAATCATTACCTATTTCATAAATTTTGGATATTTCCTCATCTATGAACTCAGGACTACAAATTCGTAAAGCTCTCAAAAACATTGATGAGAAAACAGACAGTTTGACTCTATCTTGATGCGAGGAATAATTGTGGACATAGGAACAGTTATTTGTAGGTTTTCTGTAAATTTTAAATTTGAATTCATTATTACCCTTAATAATTAAAACATCTAGAAAAGGCAATGAGTTATTTTCTTCAAACTCAATAAGATAAGAACGTTGGTTTTCCTGCGCAAGCTGGTTGGTAGGCTGATAGAGTGGCTTCCTCTACAAGGCACTTCTGTCCGTAACTCACGTACGTAACTGGCATAGCAGTTGTGTCCTCTCCCACATTCTTACTATCCCTCGTCGTCTCCATTCCCGAGTGCTCTATCCTTAGCACAAGGTTCTGTCCTTAACACAGAAGTACGTCCCTTCCATCCCATGCATTCTGCTCCTCCTCCCACCTAAGAACACTCCACCGGGATTAGTTTTCTCCCACTTCCCGTGAACTTTTTCAACTTCGTTCTTAAGTTTTTGTTATGCTATCTCTGAGCCTCACTTCGTCAGGGTAGTAGTACAAGGTCTTGTGTTCCTGCTGTGACTCTCATTTGCCCAGGATGGCAGCAGAAGCTGTGGTCTGCTCTTGTATTCCTGCTGTGACACTCACTTGCCCAGGATATTCCTGCTGTGACTCTCACTTGCCCAGGATGGCAGCAGACGCTGTGTTTCTGCTCTTGTCTTCCTGCTGTGACTCTCACTTGCCCAGGATGGCAGCAGACGCTGTGGTCTGCTCTTGTCTTCCTGCTGTGACTCTCACTTGCCCAGGATGGCAGCAGACGCTGTGTTTCTGCTCTTGTCTTCCTGCTGTGACTCTCACTTGCCCAGGATGGCAGCAGACGCTGTGTTTCTGCTCTTGTCTTCCTGCTGTGACTCTCACTTGCCCAGGATGGCAGCAGACGCTGTGTTTCTGCTCTTGTCTTCCTGCTGTGACTCTCACTTGCCCAGGATGGCAGCAGACGCTGTGTTTCTGCTCTTGTCTTCCTGCTGTGACTCTCACTTGCCCAGGATGGCAGCAGACGCTGTGTTTCTGCTCTTGTCTTCCTGCTGTGACTCTCACTTGCCCAGGATGGCAGCAGACGCTGTGTTTCTGCTCTTGTCTTCCTGCTGTGACTCTCACTTGCCCAGGATGGCAGCAGACGCTGTGTTTCTGCTCTTGTCTTCCTGCTGTGACTCTCACTTGCCCAGGATGGCAGCAGACGCTGTGTTTCTGCTCTTGTCTTCCTGCTGTGACTCTCACTTGCCCAGGATGGCAGCAGACGCTGTGTTTCTGCTCTTGTCTTCCTGCTGTGACTCTCACTTGCCCAGGATGGCAGCAGACGCTGTGTTTCTGCTCTTGTCTTCCTGCTGTGACTCTCACTTGCCCAGGATGGCAGCAGACGCTGTGTTTCTGCTCTTGTCTTCCTGCTGTGACTCTCACTTGCCCAGGATGGCAGCAGACGCTGTGTTTCTGCTCTTGTCTTCCTGCTGTGACTCTCACTTGCCCAGGATGGCAGCAGACGCTGTGTTTCTGCTCTTGTCTTCCTGCTGTGACTCTCACTTGCCCAGGATGGCAGCAGACGCTGTGTTTCTGCTCTTGTCTTCCTGCTGTGACTCTCACTTGCCCAGGATGGCAGCAGACGCTGTGTTTCTGCTCTTGTCTTCCTGCTGTGACTCTCACTTGCCCAGGATGGCAGCAGACGCTGTGTTTCTGCTCTTGTCTTCCTGCTGTGACTCTCACTTGCCCAGGATGGCAGCAGACGCTGTGTTTCTGCTCTTGTCTTCCTGCTGTGACTCTCACTTGCCCAGGATGGCAGCAGACGCTGTGTTTCTGCTCTTGTCTTCCTGCTGTGACTCTCACTTGCCCAGGATGGCAGCAGACGCTGTGTTTCTGCTCTTGTCTTCCTGCTGTGACTCTCACTTGCCCAGGATGGCAGCAGACGCTGTGTTTCTGCTCTTGTCTTCCTGCTGTGACTCTCACTTGCCCAGGATGGCAGCAGACGCTGTGTTTCTGCTCTTGTCTTCCTGCTGTGACTCTCACTTGCCCAGGATGGCAGCAGACGCTGTGTTTCTGCTCTTGTCTTCCTGCTGTGACTCTCACTTGCCCAGGATGGCAGCAGACGCTGTGTTTCTGCTCTTGTCTTCCTGCTGTGACTCTCACTTGCCCAGGATGGCAGCAGACGCTGTGTTTCTGCTCTTGTCTTCCTGCTGTGACTCTCACTTGCCCAGGATGGCAGCAGACGCTGTGTTTCTGCTCTTGTCTTCCTGCTGTGACTCTCACTTGCCCAGGATGGCAGCAGACGCTGTGTTTCTGCTCTTGTCTTCCTGCTGTGACTCTCACTTGCCCAGGATGGCAGCAGACGCTGTGTTTCTGCTCTTGTCTTCCTGCTGTGACTCTCACTTGCCCAGGATGGCAGCAGACGCTGTGTTTCTGCTCTTGTCTTCCTGCTGTGACTCTCACTTGCCCAGGATGGCAGCAGACGCTGTGTTTCTGCTCTTGTCTTCCTGCTGTGACTCTCACTTGCCCAGGATGGCAGCAGACGCTGTGTTTCTGCTCTTGTCTTCCTGCTGTGACTCTCACTTGCCCAGGATGGCAGCAGACGCTGTGTTTCTGCTCTTGTCTTCCTGCTGTGACTCTCACTTGCCCAGGATGGCAGCAGACGCTGTGTTTCTGCTCTTGTCTTCCTGCTGTGACTCTCACTTGCCCAGGATGGCAGCAGACGCTGTGTTTCTGCTCTTGTCTTCCTGCTGTGACTCTCACTTGCCCAGGATGGCAGCAGACGCTGTGTTTCTGCTCTTGTCTTCCTGCTGTGACTCTCACTTGCCCAGGATGGCAGCAGACGCTGTGTTTCTGCTCTTGTCTTCCTGCTGTGACTCTCACTTGCCCAGGATGGCAGCAGACGCTGTGTTTCTGCTCTTGTCTTCCTGCTGTGACTCTCACTTGCCCAGGATGGCAGCAGACGCTGTGTTTCTGCTCTTGTCTTCCTGCTGTGACTCTCACTTGCCCAGGATGGCAGCAGACGCTGTGTTTCTGCTCTTGTCTTCCTGCTGTGACTCTCACTTGCCCAGGATGGCAGCAGACGCTGTGTTTCTGCTCTTGTCTTCCTGCTGTGACTCTCACTTGCCCAGGATGGCAGCAGACGCTGTGTTTCTGCTCTTGTCTTCCTGCTGTGACTCTCACTTGCCCAGGATGGCAGCAGACGCTGTGTTTCTGCTCTTGTCTTCCTGCTGTGACTCTCACTTGCCCAGGATGGCAGCAGACGCTGTGTTTCTGCTCTTGTCTTCCTGCTGTGACTCTCACTTGCCCAGGATGGCAGCAGACGCTGTGTTTCTGCTCTTGTCTTCCTGCTGTGACTCTCACTTGCCCAGGATGGCAGCAGACGCTGTGTTTCTGCTCTTGTCTTCCTGCTGTGACTCTCACTTGCCCAGGATGGCAGCAGACGCTGTGTTTCTGCTCTTGTCTTCCTGCTGTGACTCTCACTTGCCCAGGATGGCAGCAGACGCTGTGTTTCTGCTCTTGTCTTCCTGCTGTGACTCTCACTTGCCCAGGATGGCAGCAGACGCTGTGTTTCTGCTCTTCTCTTCCTGCTGTGACTCTCACTTGCCCAGGATGGCAGCAGACGCTGTGTTTCTGCTCTTGTCTTCCTGCTGTGACTCTCACTTGCCCAGGATGGCAGCAGACGCTGTGTTTCTGCTCTTGTCTTCCTGCTGTGACTCTCACTTGCCCAGGATGGCAGCAGACGCTGTGTTTCTGCTCTTGTCTTCCTGCTGTGACTCTCACTTGCCCAGGATGGCAGCAGACGCTGTGTTTCTGCTCTTGTCTTCCTGCTGTGACTCTCACTTGCCCAGGATGGCAGCAGACGCTGTGTTTCTGCTCTTGTCTTCCTGCTGTGACTCTCACTTGCCCAGGATGGCAGCAGACGCTGTGTTTCTGCTCTTGTCTTCCTGCTGTGACTCTCACTTGCCCAGGATGGCAGCAGACGCTGTGTTTCTGCTCTTGTTTCCCCGCTGACAGCCGAGAGATAAGAGGGAGAAAAAAATAATGAGAGTAGAAAAAATTAATTATTCGGTATAAAAATGAAGTGTTGTTGTTATAGTCCGGAGTGTTGTTGTTATAGTCCAGAGTGTTGTTGTTATAGTCCGGAGTGTTGTTGTTATAGTCCAGAGTGTTGTTGTTATAGTCCAGAGTGTTGTTGTTATAGTCCGGAGTGTTGTTGTTATAGTCCAGAGTGTTGTTGTTATAGTCCAGAGTGTTGTTGTTATAGTCCAGAGTGTTGTTGTTATAGTCCAGAGTGTTGTTGTTATAGTCCAGAGTGTTGTTGTTATAGTCCAGAGTGTTGTTGTTATAGTCCAGAGTGTTGTTGTTATAGTCCAGAGTGTTGTTGTTATAGTCCAGAGTGTTGTTGTTATAGTCCAGAGTGTTGTTGTTATAGTCCAGAGTGTTGTTGTTATAGTCCAGAGTGTTGTTGTTATAGTCCAGAGTGTTGTTGTTATAGTCCAGAGTGTTGTTGTTATAGTCCAGAGTGTTGTTGTTATAGTCCGGAGTGTTGTTGTTATAGTCCAGAGTGTTGTTGTTATAGTCCAGAGTGTTGTTGTTATAGTCCAGAGTGTTGTTGTTATAGTCCAGAGTGTTGTTGTTATAGTCCAGAGTGTTGTTGTTATAGTCCAGAGTGTTGTTGTTATAGTCCAGAGTGTTGTTGTTATAGTCCAGAGTGTTGTTGTTATAGTCCAGAGTGTTGTTGTTATAGTCCAGAGTGTTGTTGTTATAGTCCAGAGTGTTGTTGTTATAGTCCAGAGTGTTGTTGTTATAGTCCAGAGTGTTGTTGTTATAGTCCAGAGTGTTGTTGTTATAGTCCAGAGTGTTGTTGTTATAGTCCAGAGTGTTGTTGTTATAGTCCAGAGTGTTGTTGTTATAGTCCAGAGTGTTGTTGTTATAGTCCAGAGTGTTGTTGTTATAGTCCAGAGTGTTGTTGTTATAGTCCAGAGTGTTGTTGTTATAGTCCAGAGTGTTGTTGTTATAGTCCAGAGTGTTGTTGTTATAGTCCAGAGTGTTGTTGTTATAGTCCAGAGTGTTGTTGTTATAGTCCAGAGTGTTGTTGTTATAGTCCAGAGTGTTGTTGTTATAGTCCAGAGTGTTGTTGTTATAGTCCAGAGTGTTGTTGTTATAGTCCAGAGTGTTGTTGTTATAGTCCAGAGTGTTGTTGTTATAGTCCACAGTGTTGTTGTTATAGTCCAGAGTGTTGTTGTTATAGTTCAGAGTGTTGTTGTTATAGTTCAGAGTGTTGTTGTTATAGTCCAGAGTGTTGTTGTTATAGTCCAGAGTGTTGTTGTTATAGTCCAGAGTGTTGTTGTTATAGTCCAGAGTGTTGTTGTTATAGTCCAGAGTGTTGTTGTTATAGTCCAGAGTGTTGTTGTTATAGTCCAGAGTGTTGTTGTTATAGTCCAGAGTGTTGTTGTTATAGTCCAGAGTGTTGTTGTTATAGTCCAGAGTGTTGTTGTTATAGTCCAGAGTGTTGTTGTTATAGTCCAGAGTGTTGTTGTTATAGTCCAGAGTGTTGTTGTTATAGTCCAGAGTGTTGTTGTTATAGTCCAGAGTGTTGTTGTTATAGTCCAGAGTGTTGTTGTTATAGAGTGTTGTTGTTATAGTCCAGAGTGTTGTTGTTATAGTCCAGAGTGTTGTTGTTATAGTCCAGAGTGTTGTTGTTATAGTCCAGAGTGTTGTTGTTATAGTCCAGAGTGTTGTTGTTATAGTCCAGAGTGTTGTTGTTATAGTCCAGAGTGTTGTTGTTATAGTCCAGAGTGTTGTTGTTATAGTCCAGAGTGTTGTTGTTATAGTCCAGAGTGTTGTTGTTATAGAGTGTTGTTGTTATAGTCCAGAGTGTTGTTGTTATAGAGTGTTGTTGTTATAGTCCAGAGTGTTGTTGTTATAGTCCAGAGTGTTGTTGTTATAGTCCAGAGTGTTGTTATAGTCCAGAGTGTTGTTGTTATAGTCCAGAGTGTTGTTGTTATAGTCCAGAGTGTTGTTGTTATAGTCCAGAGTGTTGTTGTTATAGTCCAGAGTGTTGTTGTTATAGTCCAGAGTGTTGTTGTTATAGTCCAGAGTGTTGTTGTTATAGTCCAGAGTGTTGTTGTTATAGTCCAGAGTGTTGTTGTTATAGTCCAGAGTGTTGTTGTTATAGTCCAGAGTGTTGTTGTTATAGTCCAGAGTGTTGTTGTTATAGTCCAGAGTGTTGTTGTTATAGTCCAGAGTGTTGTTGTTATAGTCCAGAGTGTTGTTGTTATAGTCCGGAGTGTTGTTGTTATAGAGTGTTGTTGTTATAGTCCAGAGTGTTGTTGTTATAGTCCAGAGTGTTGTTGTTATAGTCCAGAGTGTTGTTGTTATAGTCCAGAGTGTTGTTGTTATAGAGTGTTGTTGTTATAGTCCAGAGTGTTGTTGTTATAGTCCAGAGTGTTGTTGTTATAGTCCAGAGTGTTGTTGTTATAGTCCGGAGTGTTGTTGTTATAGTCCAGAGTGTTGTTGTTATAGTCCGGAGTGTTGTTGTTATAGTCCGGAGTGTTGTTGTTATAGTCCAGAGTGTTGTTGTTATAGTCCAGAGTGTTGTTGTTATAGTCCAGAGTGTTGTTGTTATAGTCCGGAGTGTTGTTGTTATAGTCCAGAGTGTTGTTGTTATAGTCCGGAGTGTTGTTGTTATAGTCCAGAGTGTTGTTGTTATAGTCCGGAGTGTTGTTGTTATAGTCCGGAGTGTTGTTGTTATAGTCCAGAGTGTTGTTGTTATAGTCCGGAGTGTTGTTGTTATAGTCCAGAGTGTTGTTGTTATAGTCCAGAGTGTTGTTGTTATAGTCCAGAGTGTTGTTGTTATAGTCCAGAGTGTTGTTGTTATAGTCCAGAGTGTTGTTGTTATAGTCCAGAGTGTTGTTGTTATAGTCCAGAGTGTTGTTGTTATAGTCCAGAGTGTTGTTGTTATAGTCCAGAGTGTTGTTGTTATAGTCCAGAGTGTTGTTGTTATAGTCCAGAGTGTTGTTGTTATAGTCCAGAGTGTTGTTGTTATAGAGTGTTGTTGTTATAGTCCAGAGTGTTGTTGTTATAGTCCGGAGTGTTGTTGTTATAGTCCGGAGTGTTGTTGTTATAGTCCAGAGTGTTGTTGTTATAGTCCGGAGTGTTGTTGTTATAGTCCAGAGTGTTGTTGTTATAGTCCAGAGTGTTGTTGTTATAGTCCAGAGTGTTGTTGTTATAGTCCAGAGTGTTGTTGTTATAGAGTGTTGTTGTTATAGTCCGGAGTGTTGTTGTTATAGAGTGTTGTTGTTATAGTCCGGAGTGTTGTTGTTATAGAGTGTTGTTGTTATAGTCCAGAGTGTTGTTGTTATAGTCCAGAGTGTTGTTGTTATAGAGTGTTGTTGTTATAGTCCAGAGTGTTGTTGTTATAGTCCAGAGTGTTGTTGTTATAGTCCAGAGTGTTGTTGTTATAGTCCAGAGTGTTGCTATTATAGTCCAGAGTGTTGTTGTTATAGTCCAGAGTGTTGTTGTTATAGTCCAGAGTGTTGTAGTTATAGAGTGTTGTTGTTATAGTCCAGAGTGTTGTTGTTATAGTCCAGAGTGTTGTTGTTATAGTCCGGAGTGTTGTTGTTATAGTCCAGAGTGTTGTTGTTATAGTCCAGAGTGTTGTTGTTATAGTCCAGAGTGTTGTTGTTATAGTCCAGAGTGTTGTTGTTATAGTCCAGAGTGTTGTTGTTATAGTCCAGAGTGTTGTTGTTATAGTCCGGAGTGTTGTTGTTATAGTCCAGAGTGTTGTTGTTATAGTCCAGAGTGTTGTTGTTATAGTCCAGAGTGTTGTTGTTATAGTCCAGAGTGTTGTTGTTATAGTCCAGAGTGTTGTTGTTATAGTCCAGAGTGTTGTTGTTATAGTCCAGAGTGTTGTTGTTATAGTCCAGAGTGTTGTTGTTATAGTCCAGAGTGTTGTTGTTATAGTCCAGAGTGTTGTTGTTATAGTCCAGAGTGTTGTTGTTATAGTCCAGAGTGTTGTTGTTATAGTCCAGAGTGTTGTTGTTATAGTCCAGAGTGTTGTTGTTATAGTCCAGAGTGTTGTTGTTATAGTCCAGAGTGTTGTTGTTATAGTCCAGAGTGTTGTTGTTATAGTCCAGAGTGTTGTTGTTATAGTCCCAGAGTGTTGTTGTTATAGTCCGGAGTGTTGTTGTTATAGTCCAGAGTGTTGTTGTTATAGTCCAGAGTGTTGTTGTTATAGTCCAGAGTGTTGTTGTTATAGTCCAGAATGTTGTTGTTATAGTCCAGAGTGTTGTTGTTATAGTCCAGAGTGTTGTTGTTATAGTCCGGAGTGTTGTTGTTATAGAGTGTTGTTGTTATAGTCCAGAGGGTTGTTGTTATAGTCCAGAGTGTTGTTGTTATAGTCCAGAGTGTTGTTAATAGTCCAGAGTGTTGTTGTTATAGTCCAGAGTGTTGTTGTTATAGTCCAGAGTGTTGTTGTTATAGTCCAGAGTGTTGTTGTTATAGTCCAGAGTGTTGATGTTATAGTCCAGAGTGTCCAGAGTGTTGTTGTTATAGAGTGTTGTTGTTATAGTCCAGAGTGTTGTTGTTATAGTCCAGAGTGTTGTTGTTATAGTCCAGAGTGTTGTTGTTATAGTCCAGAGTGTTGTTGTTATAGTCCAGAGTGTTGTTGTTATAGTCCAGAGTGTTGTTGTTATAGTCCAGAGTGTTGTTGTTATAGTCCAGAGTGTTGTTGTTATAGTCCAGAGTGTTGTTGTTATAGTCCAGAGTGTTGTTGTTATAGTCCAGAGTGTTGTTGTTATAGTCCAGAGTGTTGTTGTTATAGTCCAGAGTGTTGTTGTTATAGTCCAGAGTGTTGTTGTTATAGTCCAGAGTGTTGTTGTTATAGTCCAGAGTGTTGTTGTTATAGTCCAGAGTGTTGTTGTTATAGTCCAGAGTGTTGTTGTTATAGTCCAGAGTGTTGTTGTTATAGTCCAGAGTGTTGTTGTTATAGTCCAGAGTGTTGTTGTTATAGTCCAGAGTGTTGTTGTTATAGTCCAGAGTGTTGTTGTTATAGTCCAGAGTGTTGTTGTTATAGTCCAGAGTGTTGTTGTTATAGTCCAGAGTGTTGTTGTTATAGTCCAGAGTGTTGTTGTTATAGTCCAGAGTGTTGTTGTTATAGTCCAGAGTGTTGTTGTTATAGTCCAGAGTGTTGTTGTTATAGTCCAGAGTGTTGTTGTTATAGTCCAGAGTGTTGTTGTTATAGTCCAGAGTGTTGTTGTTATAGTCCAGAGTGTTGTTGTTATAGTCCAGAGTGTTGTTGTTATAGTCCAGAGTGTTGTTGTTATAGTCTAGAGTGTTGTTGATATAGTCCAGTGTTGTTGTTATAGAGTGTTGTTGTTATAGTCCACAGTGTTGTTGTTATAGCCCAGAGTGTTGTTGTTATAGTCCAGAGTGTTGTTGTTATAGTCCAGAGTGTTGTTGTTATAGTCCAGAGTGTTGTTGTTATAGTCCACAGTGTTGTTGTTATAGTCCAGAGTGTTGTTGTTATAGTCCAGAGTGTTGTTGTTATAGTCCAGAGTGTTGTTGTTATAGTCCAGAGTGTTGTTGTTATAGTCCAGAGTGTTGTTGTTATAGTCCAGAGTGTTGTTGTTATAGTCCAGAGTGTTGTTGTTATAGTCCAGAGTGTTGTTGTTATAGTCCAGAGTGTTGTTGTTATAGAGTGTTGTTGTTATAGTCCAGAGTGTTGTTGTTATAGTCCAGAGTGTTGTTGTTATAGTCCAGAGTGTTGTTGTTATAGTCCAGAGTGTTGTTGTTATAGTCCAGAGTGTTGTTGTTATAGTCCAGAGTGTTGTTGTTATAGTCCAGAGTGTTGTTGTTATAGTCCAGAGTGTTGTTGTTATAGTCCAGAGTGTTGTTGTTATAGTCCAGAGTGTTGTTGTTATAGTCCAGAGTGTTGTTGTTATAGTCCAGAGTGTTGTTGTTATAGTCCAGAGTGTTGTTGTTATAGTCCGGAGTGTTGTTGTTATAGTCCAGAGTGTTGTTGTTATAGTCCAGAGTGTTGTTGTTATAGTCCAGAGTGTTGTTGTTATAGTCCGGAGTGTTGTTGTTATAGTCCAGAGTGTAGTTGTTATAGTCCGGAGTGTTGTTGTTATAGTCCAGAGTGTTGTTGTTATAGTCCGGAGTGTTGTTGTTATAGTCCGGAGTGTTGTTGTTATAGTCCAGAGTGTTGTTGTTATAGTCCAGAGTGTTGTTGTTATAGTCCAGAGTGTTGTTGTTATAGTCCAGAGTGTTGTTGTTATAGTCCAGAGTGTTGTTGTTATAGTCCAGAGTGTTGTTGTTATAGTCCAGAGTGTTGTTGTTATAGTCCAGAGTGTTGTTGTTATAGTCCAGAGTGTTGTTGTTATAGTCCAGAGTGTTGTTGTTATAGTCCACAGTGTTGTTGTTATAGTCCAGAGTGTTGTTGTTATAGCCTAGAGTGTTGTTGTTATAGTCCAGAGTGTTGTTGTTATAGTCCAGAGTGTTGTTGTTATAGTCCAGAGTGTTGTTGTTATAGTCCAGAGTGTTGTTGTTATAGTCCAGAGTGTTGTTGTTATAGTCCAGAGTGTTGTTTTTATAGTCCAGAGTGTTGTTGTTATAGCCCAGAGTGTTGTTGTTATAGTCCACAGTGTTGTTGTTATAGTCCAGAGTGTTGTTGTTATAGTCCAGAGTGTTGTTGTTATAGTCTAGAGTGTTGTTGTTATAGTCCAGAGTGTTGTTGTTATAGTCCAGAGTGTTGTTGTTATAGTCCAGAGTGTTGTTGTTATAGTCCAGAGTGTTGTTTTTATAGTCCAAAGTGTTGTTGTTATAGTCCAGAGTGTTGTTGTTATAGTCCAGAGTGTTGTTGTTATAGTCCAGAGTGTTGTTGTTATAGTCCAGAGTGTTGTTGTTATAGTCAAGAGTGTTGTTGTTATAGTCCAGAGTGTTATTGTTATAGTCCAGAGTGTTGTTGTTATAGTCCAGAGTGTTGTTGTTATAGTCCAGAGTGTTGTTGTTATAGTCCAGAGTGTTGTTGTTATAGTCCAGAGTGTTGTTGTTATAGTCCAGAGTGTTATTGTTAAAGTCCAGAGTGTTGTTGTTATAGTCCAGAGTGTTGTTGTTATAGTCCAGAGTGTTGTTGTTATAGTCCAGAGTGTTGTTGTTATAGTCCAGAGTGTTGTTGTTATAGTCCAGAGTGTTGTTGTTATAGTCCAGAGTGTTGTTGTTATAGTCCAGAGTGTTGTTGTTATAGTCCAGAGTGTTGTTGTTATAATCCACAGTGTTGTTGTTATAGTCCAGAGTGTTGTTGTTATAGTCCAGAGTGTTGTTGTTATAGTCCAGAGTGTTGTTGTTATAGTCCAGAGTGTTGTTGTTATAGTCCAGAGTGTTGTTGTTATAGTCCAGAGTGTTGTTGTTATAGTCCAGAGTGTTGTTGTTAAAGTCCAGAGTGTTGTTGTTATAGTCCAGAGTGTTGTTGTTATAGTCCAGAGTGTTGTTGTTATAGTCCAGAGTGTTGTTGTTATAGTCCAGAGTGTTGTTGTTATAGTCCAGAGTGTTGTTGTTATAGTCCAGAGTGTTGTTGTTATAGTCCAGAGTGTTGTTGTTATAGTCCAGAGTGTTGTTGTTATAGTCCAGAGTGATGTTGTTATAATCCACAGTGTTGTTGTTATAGTCCAGAGTGTTGTTGTTATAGTCCACAGTGTTGTTGTTATAGTCCAGAGTGTTGTTGTTAATAGTCCAGTGTTGTTGTTATAGTCCAGAGTGTTGTTGTTATAGTCCAGAGTGTTGTTGTTATAGTCCAGAGTGTTGTTGTTATAGTCCAGAGTGTTGTTGTTATAGTCCAGAGTGTTGTTGTTACAGTTCAGAGTGTTGTTGTTATAGTCCAGAGTGTTGTTGTTATAGTCCAGAGTGTTGTTAATAGTCCAGAGTGTTGTTGTTATAGTCCAGAGTGTTGTTGTTATAGTCCAGAGTGTTGTTGTTATAGTCTAGAGTGTTGTTGTTATAGTCCAGAGTGTTGTTGTTATAGTCCAGAGTGTTGTTAATAGTCCAGAGTGTTGTTGTTATAGTCCAGAGTGTTGCTGTTATAGTCCAGAGTGTTGTTGTTATAGTCCAGAGTGTTGTTGTTATAGTCCAGAGTGTTGTTGTTATAGTCCAGAGTGTTGTTGTTATAGTCCACAGTGTTGTTGTTATAGTCCACAGTGTTGTTGTTATAGTCCACAGTGTTGTTGTTATAGTCCAGAGTGTTGTTGTTATAGTCCGGAGTGTTGTTGTTATAGTCCAGAGTGTTGTTAATAGTCCAGAGTGTTGTTGTTATAGTCCAGAGTGTTGTTGTTATAGTCCAGAGTGTTGTTGTTATAGTCCAGAGTGTTGATGTTATAGTCCAGAGTGTTGTTGTTATAGTCCAGAGTGTTGTTGTTATAGTCCAGAGTGTTGCTGTTATAGTCCACAGTGATGTTGTTATAGTCCACAGTGTTGTTGTTATAGTCCAGAGTGTTGTTGCTATAGTCCAGAGTGTTGTTGTTATAGTCCAGAGTGTTGTTGTTATAGTCCACAGTGTTGTTGTTATAGTCCAGAGTGTTGTTGTTATAGTCCAGAGTGTTGTTGTTATAGTCCAGAGTGTTGTTGTTATAGTCCAGAGTGTTGTTGTTATAGTCCAGAGTGTTGTTAATAGTCCAGAGTGTTGTTGTTATAGTCCAGAGTGTTGTTGTTATAGTCCAGAGTGTTGTTAATAGTCCAGAGTGTTGTTGTTATAGTCCAGAGTGTTGTTGTTATAGTCCAGAGTGTTTTTAATAGTCCAGAGTGTTGTTGTTATAGTCCAGAGTGTTGTTGTTATAGTCCAGAGTGTTGTTGTTATAGTCCAGAGTGTTGTTGTTATAGTCCAGAGTGTTGTTGTTATAGTCCAGAGTGTTGTTGTTATAGTCCAGAGTGTTGTTGTTAATAGTCCAGAGTGTTGTTGTTATAGTCCACAGTGTTGTTGTTATAGTCCAGAGTGTTGTTGTTATAGTCCACAGTGTTGTTGTTATAGTCCAGAGTGTTGTTGTTATAGTCCAGAGTGTTGTTGTTATAGTCCAGAGTGTTGTTGTTTTAGTCCAGACTTTGTTGTAATAGTCCAGAGTGTTGTTGTTATAGTCCAGAGTGTTGTTGTTAATAGTCCAGAGTGTTGTTGTTATAGTCCAGAGTGTTGTTGTTATAGTCCAGAGTGTTGTTGTTAATAGTCCAGAGTGTTGTTGTTATAGTCCAAAGTGTTGTTGTTATAGTCCAGAGTGTTGTTGTTATAGTCCAGAGTGTTGTTGTTATAGTCCAGAGTGTTGTTGTTATAGTCCAGAGTGTTGTTGTTATAGTCCAGAGTGTTGTTGTTAAAGTCCAGAGTGTTGTTGTTATAGTCCAGAGTGTTGTTGTTATAGTCCAGAGTGTTGTTGTTATAGTCCAGAGTGTTGTTGTTATAGTCCAGAGTGTTGTTGTTATAGTCCAGAGTGTTGTTGTTAATAGTCCAGAGAGTTGTTGTTATAGTCCAGAGTGTTGTTGTTATAGTCCAGAGTGTTGTTGTTAATAGTCCAGAGTGTTGTTGTTATAGTCCAGAGTGTTGTTGTTAATAGTCCAGAGTGTTGTTGTTATAGTCCAGAGTGTTGGTGTTAAAGTCCAGAGTGTTGTTGTTATAGTCCAGAGAGTTGTTGTTAATAGTCCAGAGTGTTGTTGTTAATAGTCCAGAGTGTTGTTGTTAATAGTCCAGAGTGTTGTTGTTAATAGTCCAGAGTGTTGTTGTTAATAGTCAAGAGTGTTGTTGTTATAGTCCAGAGTGTTGTTGTTAATAGTCCAGAGTGTTGTTGTTAAAAGTCCAGTGTGTTGTTGTTAATAGTCCAGAGTGTTGTTGTTAATAGTCCAGAGTGTTGTTGTTATAGTCCAGAGTGTTGTTGTTAATAGTCAAGAGTGTTGTTGTTATAGTCCAGAGTGTTGTTGTTATAGTCCAGAGTGTTGTTGTTAATAGTCAAGAGTGTTGTTGTTATAGTCCAGAGTGTTGTTGTTATAGTCCAGAGTGTTGTTGTTATAGCCCAGAGTGTTGTTGTTAATAGTCCAGAGTGTTGTTGTTAATAGTCCAGAGTGTTGTTGTTATAGCCCAGAGTGTTGTTGTTATAGTCCAGAGTGTTGTTGTTAATAGTCCAGAGTGTTGTTGTTAATAGTCCAGAGTGTTGTTGTTATAGCCCAGAGTGTTGTTGTTATAGTCAAGAGTGTTGTTGTTATAGTCCAGAGTGTTGTTGTTATAGTCCAGAGTGTTGTTGTTAATAGTCCAGAGTGTTGTCGTTAATAATCAAGAGTGTTGTTGTTATAGTCCAGAGTGTTGTTGTTATAGTCCAGAGTGTTGTTGTTAATAGTCAAGAGTGTTGTTGTTATAGTCCAGAGTGTTGTTGTTAATAGTCCAGAGTGTTGTTGTTATAGTCCAGAGTGTTGTTGTTAATAGTCCAGAGTGTTGTTGTTAATAGTCCAGAGTGTTGTTGTTATAGCCCAGAGTGTTGTTGTTATAGTCCAGAGTGTTGTTGTTATAGCCCAGAGTGTTGTTGTTATAGTCTAGAGTGTCGTTGTTAATAGCCCAGAGTGTTGTTGTTATAGTCCAGAGTGTTGTTGTTACAGCCCAGGGACTCTCTGACCGCGGGTTCTATCCTGCCCGTGGTATGGTTTATAGTTCAGAGTGTTCTTGTTATAGATCACTGTTGTCATGTTTACTCCAAAAATATTCAGTATTATGTTAACTAATCTACGAACTCCGTACATACTTATAAACATACATTCTGGAGAAGGTTCGAATATACATTTTTCCAAAACTATTGTAACTAATCCTTCAACTTTGTACTTGCTTGTATATATATATATAAGCATATACCTTCCCCATACCTTCTGGTGCTGGGAATATACGTCATAACATTATTCTGGTTGAATATACTGGACTTTACGCCTCGTATTTTTGACTGTGTTCTTTGAGAGCTCTGAAAGTTGGGTCATAGCACAGACAGTTATTGAAGGACTTTAATCCGAGGAAAGGGATGATATCTCCGATCCACTGGATCCAGAGCTCTTCATTGACATCGAAATAACTCAATTGAAAGGTTTTTTTTGCATATTTTTTTTTTTGTAATCTTTTTGATAAATTTAACTTCTTGATACAACTTCCTAGTACATCTTCCTGATATATTATCTTAATATATCCACTAGCTATACCCTTTTTATCTCTCCACTTGATATATCCTTCGGATATATCTTCTTGATTACACTCCTATTCACCTGGCTTTCTGAGGATATATTGAATAGCACACATATTACACGAGATATATTATATGTCATTATCTTGGCTTTCGCATTGGGTGACCCTGACCAGGAATCTAATGAGTCTAGGAAGAGAGAGAGAGAGAGAGAGAGAGAGACAGACAGACAGAGAGAGAGAAAGAGAACGAGTGGGTTTATATATATATATATATATATATATATATATATATATATATATATATATATATATATATATATATATATATATATACTCACATACACTCACTCACATCTTATAATTTCTTTTTCTCTCTTTCAACTTTCTATCTCTCCCTCTCCCTCTCTCTCACTCTCTCTCTCTCTCTCTCTCTCTCTCTCTCTCTCTCTCTCTCTCTCTCTCTCTCTCTCTCTCTCTCTCTCTCTCTCTCTCTCTCTCTCTCTCTCTCTCTCTCTCTCTCTCTCTCTCTCTCTCGTAAAGTTCCCAGGACAGCATTTAGAGGAGATTTTAGGGGCGAGGTTCTCAACGCTCAGGAGTAGAGAAGAGGGGAAAACTTCGCTCCCAAATCTGAGTGTCATTACTGCGATTAAGAGAGTGAAAGAGTGTTTGTGTGTATACAATGATAGGCGTGTGTCTCTCTGTGTATACAATGACAGGTGTGTGTCTCTCTGTGTATACAATGACAGGTGTGTGTCTCTCTGTGTATACAATGATAGGCGTGTGTCTCTCTGTGTATACAATGACAGGTGTGTGTCTCTCTGTGTATACAATGATAGGCGTGTGTCTCTCTGTGTATACAATGATAGGCGTGTGTCTCTCTGTGTATACAATGACAGGTGTGTGTCTCTCTGTGTATACAATGATAGGCGTGTGTCTCTCTGTGTATACAATGACAGGTGTGTGTCTCTCTGTGTATACAATGATAGGCGTGTGTCTCTCTGTGTATACAATGACAGGTGTGTGTCTCTCTGTGTATACAATGATAGGCGTGTGTCTCTCTGCGTATACAATGATAGGCGTGTATCTCTCTGTATATACAATGAAAGGCGTGTGTCTGTGTGTGTATATATATATATATATATATATATATATATATATATATATATATATATATATATATATATATATATATATATATATATATATATATATATATATATATATATATATATATATATATACATACATACAGAGTGATTTGTATCTCTGTTTCTACGCCAAGCTGTAGAGCTTAAAGATTTGTGAATCTCACCCTGTGTATATACAACGAGACATTTTTATCTCTCCGTGTATATAGTACAATGAGAGGTGTGCATCTCTCTGCGTATATACACATAGAGAGGTTTGTATGTCTCACTGTATATACTCAGAGAGGTGTGAATCCTTCAGTGTACATTCACACTGAGAAGTGTATTACTGTCACTCGTTGTATATACACATAGGCAAGAGTATCTAACAAAATATATACACTGAGTGGTAGGTATCGTCCAAGATTTATATATCGATATATGTGTATTCCTCAATACATATACACCGAGATACATATGTATCTATCAGTGTATATACACAGAGAGGTGTGTATTTCTCAGGGAATATACACTAGGAGATTATTTTAATATATACATCAGGGAATATACACTAGGAGATTGTTTCAGTATATACATAAAGGAATATACCCTAAAAGATTGTTTTGGTATATACATCAGGGAATATACACTAGGAGATTGTTTTAGTATATACATCAGGGAATATACACTAGATTATTTTGATATATACATAAGGGAATATACACTAGGAGATTGCTTTAGTATATACATCAAGGAATATGCACTAAGAGATTGTTTTAGTATATATTACAGAATTTAAAGTCATGTTGACGCTGGTGTTCGGGTGAACAGCAGCCTTAATAACCATGGTGCACTCGATCGGTTTTAAACCTAACAAGCTTTAGTATCTCTCATTGTTAGGTAGATTAGCGATGCGGTTAATAGAAGATATAAAAATAAACCACTGGATTAAACCAACGTAAAACTCCATCAGGTAAATTAAATATTGAAATCTATGTCTTTTTTATTTATTAAAATGGCCGCTGGTAAAGCCATCTTCAGTGTAGAGAGGTAAAGCTGCTTTATTTTAATATTCAGCTTTACGTATGTTATTGATACTAAGTTACTGACACCTTACTGAATATTTCAGTCGTAACTAACTGTAGCGACCACTTTCAGCTCTCTCTCTCTCTCTCTCTCTCTCTCTCTCTCTCTCTCTCTCTCTCTCTCTCTCTCCCTCTCTCTCTCTCTCTTTTTGTATGTATATATATATATATATATATATATATATATATATATATATATATATATATATATATATATATATATATATATATATATATATATATGCAAGGAATTCGCAAGATCAGGCGAAATATACACAAACACTGATCTCTGGCTGAAGGAGACTCGAACCTACGAACCTTTAGTAAGGCTGATGCATGCACGGGATGAGATGAAAAGCTGTAAGCCTTCTCCCTGAAAGCTGGCTGCCTTGGATCAAAGTCTAGCGCAAGCTGGACGCTAAGGTATTGGTCCAGTGTGGGTAGATTGGTAAAGAACTGCGTACCTTGTTCCAAGGTTCGTAGGTTCGAGTCTACTTCTGCCAGAGATCAGTGT
>NC_091346.1:18816107-18821107 GCF_038502225.1 Cherax quadricarinatus
GTGGATGTTGTGGTTCTGGAGGTCTGAAGGATGGGTATGGATGTTGTGGTTCTGGAGGTCTGAAGGATGGGTGTGGATGTTGTGGTTGTGGAGGTCTGAAGGATGGGTGTGGATGTTGTGGTTCTGGAGGTCTAAAGGATGGGTGTGGATGTTGTGGTTCTGGAGATCTGAAGGATGGGTGTGGATGTTGTGGTTCTGGAGGTCTGAAGGATGGGTGTGGATGTTGTAGTTCTGGAGGTCTGAAGGATGGGTGTGGATGTTGTTGTCCTGGAGGTCTGAAGGATGGGCGTGGATGTTGTGGTTCTGGAGGTCTAAAGGATGGGTGTGAATGTTGTTGTCCTGGAGGTCTGAAGGATGGGCGTGGATGTTGTGGTTCTGGAGGTCTAAAGGATGGGTGTGAATGTTGTGGTTCTGGAGGTCTGAAGGATGGGCGTGGATGTTGTTGTTCTGGAGGTCTGAAAGATGGGCGTGGATGTTGTGGTTCTGGAGGTCTGAAGGATGGGTGTGGATGTTGTGGTTCTGGAGGTCTGAAGGATGGGTATGGATGTTGTGGTTCTGGAGGTCTGAAGGATGGGTGTGAATGTTGTGGTTCTGGAGGACTGAAGGATGGGTGTGGATGTTGTGGTTCTGGAGGTCTGAAGGATGGGAATGGATGTTGTGGTTCTGGAGGTCTGAAGGATGGGTGTGGATGTTGTGGTTCTGGAGGTCTGAAGGATGGGTATGGATGTTGTGGTTCAGGAGGTCTGAAGGATGGGTGTGGATGTTGTGATTCTGGAGGTCTGAAGGATGGGTGTGGATGTTGTGGTTCTGGAGGTCTGAAGGATGGGTGTGGATGTTGTGGTTTTGGAGGTCTAAAGGATGGGTGTGGATGTTGTGGTTCTGGAGGTCTGAAGGATGGGTGTGGATGTTGTGGTTCTGGAGGTCTAAAGGATGGGTATGGATGTTGTGGTTCTGGAGGTCTGAAGGATGGGTGTGGATGTTGTGGTTCTGGAGGTCTGAAGGATGGGTATGGATGTTGTGGTTCTGGAGGTCTGAAAGATGGGTGTGGATGTTGTGGTTCTGGAGGTCTGAAGGATGGGTGTGGATGTTGTGGTTCTGGAGGTCTGAAGGATGGGTATGGATGTTGTGGTTCTGGAGGTCTGAAGGATGGGTGTGGATGTTGTGGTTCCTAGGGTCATTTAAACCACGATTCCCAGACTCTTCTGACAAGAGAGGTATTGACTGAATAATGAGAAATGTGTTTCTTCTTGAAGTGAAAAAATGGCCAATGCAGTATTAAAAAAACTAAATTTAAAATTTACAGAACGAGTCTTCAAATTATTACTTAATTCTCTCTGATTTTTCTTACCCTATTTGTGCTAATCCTCCCACCAATCCGGATTATCATCGTTCGTCTTTGGTGTTCGGATTAATCCACAACATTTCCAGTGATGTAACTTCACCCGAACAGGAAATACTGCCCAGTCAAACTAATTATTATAATGCATTGGCGAACATTGTTGTCTGCGTGATATAAACCCGATCATTACACACTAATCTCAGAGATTTTTCAATGAATTGTTGTGTTTGTAAGAAAGTCTTGACCGGTATTAGTGAAGGATTCGCATCTAGGGACAAAATGCAAGGTATATACACCGAGAGGTGTGTATCCCTGAGTGTATATCCAAATAGAGGTATGTATCTTTGTGTATACTCAAAGAGGTGTATATCTCTATGTATTTAAAGTGAGAGGAGTGTATTGCTGAGAGTGTATTCACAGAGAGGTGTTTATCTTTTTGTATTCTCAAAGAGGTGTATTTCTCTGTACGTAAACTGAGAGGTGTATATCTATATGTATTTAAGGTGGGAGGAGTACCTTTCAACGTGTGTATACACCGAGAGCTGTGCATTTCTCTGGACTTCTGCTTATGTACATTGAAAGGTGTGTATTTGTCAGTGTATATACACCGAGAGCTTCACATCTCTCAGTGTATATACTCAGAGAAGTGTGTATTTCTCTGTAAATATACACTGAGGGGCGTGACTCTCTCTGTGCATATACACTGAGGGTTGTATATCTCTCAGTGTATATACAACGAGTGGATATTATTGTATCCTCGTAACTTGATAATGGTTCAGCAAGAACCGAAACGTTGACTAAGATTTCAATTCCAGATTGTGGCCTAGTCGTGAATCGTTCCATCGTCGGGTTTGTGATTTTCATTTCTCTTAGCATATTCATAATTTACCATATTTTCTGGCATATAAGGCGCACGACAGAAGTATCGAAACGGTAACTCATTAATTATATTCGAGGGCTAATTACCTTCTCACTTTACGCTAAAGTGTAACCCGACCTTGACCTTCAGCATATAAGGCGCAGGCTGGTTTTCCAAGACTTTTGGTAGGAAAAAATGAACGCCTTATATGCCAGAAAAATTACGGTATTTTGATTTAACTTATCTCTTGATTAACTTGAGAATTTCTCGGAAATTTTTCATTTATAGGTGAAACCAAATCTCCTGATATTTACATCCGTATATGGCACCTTAACCAGTTGACACCTAGTGCTTGTAGGGAAATTCTCTGTACCAGCAGATTTTACCAATCTTACTACTTCTTCAAGGCTGAGGGACTGATTACCACCTAACAAGGATGTGGGTCAGATCTCCTGGTATCAAGGCTGAGGGATTGACAACCATATACCAGGGCTGAGGGACTGATCTGCTATCAGGGATGAGGGACTGATAACTGCCTACTAAGGCTGAGGGACTAATCTCCTCTTATCAAAGCTGACGGACTGATAACCATGTACCAAGGCTGAGAGACTGATTTACTCTCAAGGCTGAGGGACTGATAACCACCTACCAAGGCTGAGAGACTGATAACCGCCTACCAAGGCTGAAGGTCTGATCTACTATCAAGGCTGAGGGACTGATAACCATCTACCAAGGCTGAAGGTCTGATCTACTATCAAGGCTGAAGGACTGATAACCACCTACTAAGGCTGATGGACTCATCATTTCGTCTGCATTCGATCCGTCGCGCTCCTTCGCTAATAGCCCATTCGGATTTAAAGTATCACTGGCAGAGTTAATGACAGAACAAGCGGAATGTGCCACGCTCCATTTCAACGTTACCAAATTAAAATCACAGATTATAATAGTTTCACCTTAATTATTTAGCAATTCACCATCCAGATTTCGGATAACTGAAGAAACATAAATTCTAGCAAATTATGTTAGTTCTCCTTGATAACGATAGATAATGACTTGATTTTTTGCACATTAATGCAGATTTTTAATGTGAAAATTAATAGTAATTAAAATTAATTGTTACTCCAGCGTCAAATATATTTTTCTGTCATTTATAAAAGAGAACAATTTCTCAAAAGTTGAAAAGAAAAATCTATTTGATCATTCTTAAATTACACATTCAAATAATATTTATGCCAATAATATGGGTTACAAGAATATTACTGGAGTTATTACTGGGGGTTATAATGAGATTATTACTGTGGGTTATTAATGAGGTTATTGCTGGTTAATTACTGGGGTTATTAGTAAGGTTTTTACTTGGGTCAGTTATTCATTATTCACTGTCAGTCATTCACTGTTATTCATTAATTATTCGCTTTCATTCATTAATTATCCACCGTCAGTCATTAATTATCCACCGTCAGTCATTAATTATCCACCGTCAGTCATTAATTATCCACCGTCAGTCATTAATTATCCACCGTCAGTCATTAATTATCCACCGTCAGTCATTAATTATTTGCTGTCAGTCATTAATTATTCACTGTTAGACATAAATTATTCACTGAAGTCATTAATTATTCACTGTTATTAATTATTCATCTCAGTCAGTCATTCGTGTTTATCGAACAAAACTGACTATCAATATGACACCCTGGTAGGTCATACAAATTTGATCCAAGGGAGAGGAGGAGAATAAATCTACTTCCTAGGGTGGAGAACCTTTTAGCTGCATTAATACACCCCATTAGTAAGGGGAAACTGATGTATTAAATCCCAGTTAACTTGCATATATGTATTCTAAAGACTTTGATAATGTCATCGACTTTACCATCAGGAAACAGAAACTGCGTCATGCTGAGAATTTTTTATCAGAAAAATCGACTATCTGGCCATAAATCCCGGCTTTTCCGATAATCTGAAACCTATTGTGTTTTTATTTGCACTGGGATTCTTTTTGTGTGAGTGTGTGTGTGTGTGTGTTTTTCCTCCATGTGGAACACAATGATGGGAAATATTGATACGTGAGAAAGAAAGGAAATTTACGGCAGCTGAGTTCCTGATAATGTTGCTGCCAGTTCCCGTCTGGCTGATTCTTGACAAGGGAAGACTGTCTCTCAGTGTATTCTTTCTTCCAGCTCCCGTCTGGCTGATTCTTGACAAGGGAAGACTGTCTCTCAGTGTATTCTTTCTTCCATCTCCCGTCTGGCTGATTCTTGACAAGGGAAGACTGTCTCTCAATGTATTCTTTCTTCCAGCTTCCGTCTGGCTGATTCTTGACAAAGGAAGACTGTCTTGAAATGTATTCTTTCTTCCGGCTTCCGTCTGGCTGATTCTTGACGAAGGAAGACTGTCTCGAAATGTATTCTTTCTTCCAGCTTCCGTCTGGCTGATTCTTGACAAAGGAAGATTGTCTCGAAATGTATTCTTTCTTCCAGTTCCTCTCTCGCTGATTCTTGATGAGGGAAGACTGTCTCTCAGTGTATTCTTCCAGTTCCCGCCTCGCTGATTCTTGACAAGGGAAGACTGACTCTCAGTGTATTATTTCTTCCAGTTTCTGTCTGGCTGATTCTTGTCAAGGGAAGACTGTCTCTCAGTGTACTCTTTCTTCCAGCTCCCGTCTGACTGATTCTTGACAAGGGAAGACTGTCTCTCAGTGTATTCTTTCTTCCAGCTCCCGTCTCGCGGATTTTACCTACGGATAAAACTTCCTAAGTGTAATCTTGAGATATGCCGACGGTGTGGAGGCGAAATTTATAACGA
>NC_091346.1:18826107-18843607 GCF_038502225.1 Cherax quadricarinatus
GGAACAGCCAACAGAAAGTCCCCAGCATGAGGGGCTCTCACTGCCAGCAGGCGGGCTCTATCCTTTCCTGACACACTCTGAAGCATTGTTGAGGCTATATTTTCCACTATTGGACCATCCCAGTGCGATTGTTTGTAGTTGTTGGGGGAAGCAGGTCTGGTTTCAGAGCCCGTTAGATTATCCCAGATCATTGCTCCGTCAATGAATTTTTGGTCCTGGACTCCAATCTTGTCCCTAAGATGTTCAGGGAGAATCGCTGCTACAAGCTCTCTGGATGCAATACACGAGGACAGAAAAGCAGGTAACGCAATCTGTGATGACTTGCGGACACCAATGCCTCCTAGTCTGACTGGAAGTGTAGCTTGGTTCCACTGCCCGTCTTCTAGAGTAAGGTTAAGTACTTTCGTAAAAATCTGCCTCAGAATACTGTCATATTCGTGCAGTATAGGGTTATCATATGAAGGTGCACATCTTAGGAAATATGTCAACCTGGGCAGACTCAAGCACTTTGTGAGAAGGTACAAGGCATCGTGGGTGTCCAGATTGCCTATTCGTTGTTCCATTCTCCTTAACTCTTCCAATTTCTTCCTGAGAATTGTGTCAATGGCATTGCTTCCCAGAGGTGCTCCTAGCAAGACACTATTTGTGGGGGCAATGACTGCTGCTCCTGGTAGTTTTGATCTCACTGCATTTATCACTTGTTGACTGACTGAGATGATTTCACATTTGGATGGATTCAAGATGAGACCCATTTCCTGTCCCCGTGTCATTACCTGTGTAAGGTCATGTAGGAGGGACTCCTTTGTACCTGCTAGTGTGCCATCATCTAGGAACCAGATGTTTAGCTCGCTGGTCAGTCTGACTGTGATTTCCCTAACTGCTATACAGAAGAGAAATGGTGCAAGAGGATCTCCTTGTTGGACACCCTCCGATGATGTAATTTCATGCTCTCCTAAGAGAAGCATTGATTCCTTGCTATACCCAGCTGAAACAAAAGGGAAGAGACCAGGGAAATGTTCTTGTACTGCTGCTAATACCACGTCTCTTTTCAGGAGATTGAACGCATTCTTGAAATCTAATTTTACCACTGCATTGTCCTCAGGCAGGTTGTTGATATACACCCTTGTTGCATGAACCGCTGCTTCACTTCCTTGAGAGACCCCAAAGCCAAGCTGGTTTGGTTGAAGCATCATGGCTGCCTGTGCACGAATACTTCGGACAGCAGCTTTGGATACGAGGCGGCGTAAGGTGTTGCCTACTGTAATTGGCCGAATTCCTCCATCCTTCTTTTTAAGTGCACAAAGTGTTGCACCAAAAAAGAAAGGTCTAATTTCATCAGGGATCAGACCAGCCAAGGAATTGTTGACGAACCTTGTGATCTCTGAAAGCAGTGTCTCTGCAATTTCCCCAATAACTGGATTAACCATTTCCTTTAAATGCTGTGGCCTTATTCCAGTGTAACCCCCAGCAGAGCCAGATGGGAACGACATTATTGCTTTGTAAATGTCTGAGTCTTCCACTATCAATGGTTCCATACTGGGGACAGAGGTGTTGGAACTGTTCGTGCCACTGGTTTCCCTGGCAGGGTGCTTTCCTCTAAGTGCTTCAGCCGTGTCAGCATCCCTGGGAGCAATTGTATCTTCACTGGTAATAATTCTTATTGCCCCCACTGTGTTGTGTGTTGTGTGTGTGTATATATATATATATATTTATATATATATATATATATATATATATATATATATATATATATATATATATATATATATATATATATATATATATATATATATATATATATATATATATAGGTAGTAGGTTGGTAGACAGCAACCGCCCAGGGAGGTACTACCGTTCTGCCAAGTGAGTGTAAAACGAAAGCCTGTAATTGTTTTACATGATGGTAGGATTGCTGGTGTCCTTTTTTTTCTGTCTCATAAACATGCAAGATTTCAGGTACGTCTTGCTACTTCTACTTACACTTAGGTCACACTACACATGGATGTACAAGCATATATATGTATATATACACATCCCTCTGGGTTTTCTTCTATATTCTTTCTAGTTCTTGTTGTTGTTTATTTCCTCTTATCTCCATGGGGAAGTGGAACAGAATTCTTCCTCCGTAAGCCATGCGTGTTGTAAGAGGCGACTAAAATGCCAGGAGCAAGAGGCTAGTAACCCCTTCTCCCGTATAAATTACTAAATTTAAAAAGAGAAACTTTCGTTTTTCTTTTTGGGCCACCCTGCCTTGGTGGGATACGGCCGGTTTGTTGAAAATATATATATATATATATATATATATATATATATATATATATATATATATATATATATATATATATATATATATAAATTATTAATACATGGGCCGTTTCCCACCAAGGTACGGTAGCTCGATAAAGAAAAACTTTCACCATCATTCACTCCATCCACCATATATATATATATATATATATATATATATATATATATATATATATATATATATATATATATATATATATATATATATATATATATATATATATATATATATATATATATATAGACCTACCAGCCAAGGTATTAGATGGTCGCTGAAATTCCTTTTGTGGCAGTAGGTTCGTAGACAGCAACCACCCAGGGAGGTACTACCGTCCTGCCAAGTGAGTGTAAAACGAAAGCCTGTGATTGTTTTACATGATGGTAGGATTGCTGATGTCTTTTGTCTGTCTCATAAATATGCAAGATTACAGGCATGTCTTGCTACTTCTACTTACACTTAGGTCACACTACACATACATGTACACATTTATTTATACACACTCATCTGAGTTTTCTTTCTTTTTATCTTAATAGTTCTTTGTCTTATTACTTTTCCTTTTATATCCATGGGGAAGTGGAATAAGAATCTTTCCTCCGTAAGCCATGCGTGTTGTAAAAGTCAACTAAAATGCCGGGGACAATGGGCTAGTAACCCCTTTTCCTGTAATAATTACTAAAAAGAATAAGAAGAAGAAAATTGTCAAAGTGGGAAGTCTGAATGTGCGTGGATGTTGTGCAAATGATAAGAAAGAGATGATTGTGGATGTTATGAATGAGAAGAAGCTGAATGTCCTGGCTTTAAGTGAAACAAAGCTGAAGGGGGTGGGAGAGTTTCAGTGGAGAGGAATAAATGGGATTAGGTCAGGGGTTTCAAATAGAGTTAGAGCTAATGAAGGAGTAGCAATAATGTTGAAGGATAAGCTATGGCAGGAAAAGAAGGACTATAAATGTATTAATTCATGGATTATGTGGAGTAAAATAAAGATTGGATGTGAAAAGTGGGTTATAGTAAGCGTATATGCACCTGGAGAAGAGAGAAGCGTAGAGGAGAGAAAGAAATTTTGGGAAATGTTGAGTGAATGCGTGGGGAGTTTTGAACCAAGTGTGAGAGTAATGGTGGTTGGGAAATTCAATGCTAAAGTGGGCAAAAATGTTGTGGAGAGAGTAGCAGGTAAATTTGGGGTGCCAGGGGTAAATGAAAATGGGGAGCCTTTAATTGAGCTATGTGTAGAAAGAGGTTTGGTAATAAGTAATACATATTTTATGAAGAAGAGGATAAATAAATATACAAGGTATGATATACCACGTAATGAAAATAGTTTGTTAGATTATGTATTGGTGGATAAAAGGTTGATGGGTAGACTCCAGGATGTACACGTTTATAGAGGGGCAACTGATATATCAGATCATTATTTAGTTGTAGCTACAGTTAGAGTAAGAGGTAGATGGGAAAAGAGGAAAATGGCAATAACAAGTAAGAGGGAGGTGAAAGTGCATAAACTAAGGGAGGAGGAAGTTCGGGTGAAATATAAGCAACTATTGGCAGAAAGGTGGACTGGTGCAAGTATGAGTAGTGGGGAGGGGGGGTGAAGAGGGTTGGAATAGTTTTAAAAATGCAGTATTAGAATGTGGGGCAGAAGTTTGTGGTTATAGGAGGGTGGGGGCAGGAGGAAAGAGGAGTGATTGGTGGAATGATAAAAGAGAAAAAATTAGCTTATGAGAGGTTTTTACTTAGCAGAAGTGTTATAAGAAGAGCAGAGTATATGGAGAGTAAAAGAAAGGTGAAGAGGGTGGTGAGAGAGTGCAAAAGGAGAGTAGATGATAGAGTGGGAAAGGCACTGTCAAAAAATTTGAATGAAAATAAGAAAAAAATTTGGAGTGAGTTAAAGAAAGTTAAGACAGCCTAGAGAACGAATGGATTTGTCAGTTAAAAAACAAAGTAGGGGAGTATACCAGGAAAAGTGTACGGTAGGGTTATAATTGAAAGAATTAGAGGTAAGACAGAATGTAGGATTGCGGATGAGCAAGGAGGCTTCAGAGTGGGTAGGGGATGTGTAGATCAAGTGTTTACATTGAAGTATGTATGTGAACAGTATTTACATAAAGGTAGGGAAGTTTTTATTGCATTTATGGGTTTAGAAAAGGCATATGATAGAGTGGATAGGGAAGTAATGTGGCAGATGTTGCAAGTATATGGAATAGGTGGTAAGTTACTAAATGCTGTAAAGAGTTTTTATGAGGATAGTGAGGCTCAGGTTAGGATGTGTAGAAGAGAGGGAGACTACTTCCCGGTAAAAGTAGGTCTTAGACAGGGATGTGTAATGTCACCATGGTTGTTTAATATATTTATAGATGGGGTTGTAAAAGAGTAAATGCTAGGTTGTTCGAGAGAGGGGTGGGATTAAATTATATGGAATCAAATACAAAATGAGAATTGACACGTTGCTTTTTGCTGATGATACTGTGCTTATGGGAGATTCTAAAGAAGAATTGCAGAGGTTAGTGGACGAGTTTGGGAGTGTGTGCAAAGGTAGAAAGTTGAAAGTGAACATAGAAAAGAGTAAGGTGATGAGGGTGTCAAATTATTTAGATAAAGAAAAACTGGATATCAAATTGGGGAGGAGGAGTATGGAAGAAGTGAATGTTTTCAGATAATTGGGAGTTGACGTGTCAGCGGATGGATTTATGAAGGATGAGGTTAACCATAGAAATGATGAGGGAAAAAAGGTGAATGGTGCATTGAGGTATATGTAGAGACAAAAAACGTTATCTATGGAGGCAAAGAAGGGAATCTATGAAAGTATAGTAGTACCAACACTCTTATATGGGTGTGAAGCTTAGGTTGTAAATGCTGCAGCGAGGAGACGGTTGGAGGCAGTGGAGATGTCCTGTCTAAGGACAATGTGTGGTCTAAATGGTTTGGTTATTTAGAGAGAATGAATCAAAGTAGAATGACATGGAGAGCATTTAAATCTGTAGGGGAAGGAAGGCCGGGTAGGGATGGTCCTCGAAAAGGTTGGAGGGAGGGGGTAAAGGAGGTTTTGTGGGCGAGGGGCTTGGACTTCCAGTAAGCGTGCGTGATCGTGTTAGATAGGAGTGAATCGAGGCGAATGGTATTTGGAACCTGACGATCTGTTGGAGTGTGAGCAGGGTAATATTTAGTGAAGAGATTCAGGGAAACCGGTTATTTTATATAGTCGGACATGAGCACTGGAAATGGGAAGTACAATGGCTGCACTTTAAAGGAGGGGTTTGGGATATTGGCAGTTTGGAGGGATATGTTGTATATCTTCATACGTATATGCTTCTAAACTGTTGTATTCTGAGCACCTCTGCAAAAATAGTGATTATGTGTGAGTGTGGTGAAAGTGTTGAATGATGATGAAAGTATTTTCTTTTTGGGGATTTTCTTTCTTTTTTTTTTGTCACCCTGCCTCGGTGGGAGACGGACGACTTGTTGAAATATATATATATATATATATATATATATATATATATATATATATATATATATATATATATATATATATATATATATATATATATATATATATATATATATATATAACGAATCATGAAAAAAAATCAGTCACAAATAATTCATATTTTATTATCTCGACTTCTAAAAAAAAACATTCTTAAAAATCGAGCAAAGTGAGCATTTTATTTTTTATTTTCTTACCTTATTTGTGGTGCGTAATGTGAGAGCTTATAATAAATACCTGCAGCGTGGAGGTTTTTTTCCACGGGAATTTTTATTGCCTCACTTATTTTATTGTTGGAAGGTATTTTACATGATTATTATGTTGGTAAAATGTGTTTACTCGAATTAGCTGAAATTTATTGTTCTTACATAGTATATATATATATATATATATATATATATATATATATATATATATATATATATATATATATATATATATATATATATATATATATATATATATATATATATACGCAATGCAAGTCACTACTGGTTCTCATTTATTTTCACATTAAGTCCCACTAATGAGAGAGGAAAACATTTCATTTTTCTGCGAGTAAGGTCAGTGCCGGCGGGCCATGAATGTACCACGTCTGCCTGACAATTTAATGGGTACTTTTGTGTGGAAATTCAATTAGTCTGGTGTGTGCTGGCTATTTTTAGCTCTTTTTTTAATTTTATTTTTTTGGGGGGGGGAAGCAGGGAGGAGGGGGGAGAATGTGAGAGAAAAAAATAATTTTTGTTTACAGGCTTCTTGAAAAATTTATTTTGCTTTCTTTCTTTTCGTGCCACATATTAAAAGTTTTGTGTAGTAAATTATATATCAAAAGGTGTATATAGAGAGATACACTTCTCTCAGTGCATAAATATTTCTTTATATTTTAAATCCATTTCTGTGGGATTAAAATATTCTTGACTGGTGATGTGATGGTGACACGACACCTCAATGACCCTCGTGTAGTGGAGAGGCTTCAAACCTGACTAACCCGCTTAAACCCCTCTTGGGGGGTTTCCCTTTGAGCTTCACATTTCTCGCCCACGGTAACTCTTCTGCTCCTAACCCACGGCTATCTTTCACTCCTCCACTAATGTAATTCCTATTTTCACCTGGCAGTAGTTCTCTCGTTACTTCTTAATGAGCCTCGTGTTACCCTCACCACACGCAGGAAAAATGGCCAGAAATAATCGAGTTACATCGCGTTTCACTCTAGGTTTGCTATGGGTGACGGTCCAGGGCGAAAAGTCTCTGACTCACACTTTCTGGAAATGAAGAAATAGTGATACCGATTTTCGTCTTATACTTTCAGGAAATACTTGGAAGTATGATACGAAATTCGTTCGAAAATGTGAGACGAAATTCCAATTCGAAAATTGTCAAATACATTCATTGAATTAATTAGTTTTGTTGCTGTCCTCTGTATTTAGCATTAGACTCGTTTAGTATTTGGTCATCTTATAAGATTAATGATAATAATACCAAATTAATAATAATAATAATAATAATAATAATAATAATAATAATAATAATAATAATAATAATAATAATAATAATAATAATAATAATAATACCAAATTAATAACAATAATAATAATAATAATAATAATAATAGTAATAATAATAATAATAATAATAATAATAATAATAATAATAATAATAATAATAATAATAATTATAATAATAATAATAATACCAAATTAATAACAATAATAATAATAATAAATTAATAATAGTAATAATAACAAATTAATAATAGTAAAAATAACAAATTGATAATAGTAATAATACCAAATTAATTTTAGTAATAATACTAAATTACTAATGCCATTAATAATAATAATAATAATAATAATAATAATAACAATAATAATAATAATAACGATAATAATAATAATATTAATAATAATAATAACAACAATTAAAAAATAATAATTAAAACAATATTAACAACAACAACAATAAAAATAATTGAAGCATTATTATTATGTTTATAATTAGTAACACGTGCCAGTTCAGAGCAGTAAAAAACATATATATTTAAAAATCACTGCATTTACTTATTTATTTATTTATATAATTGAAATAAAACAGTCAAAAAAATAAATTTCAATAAAAACGACATTATTGCCTCAAAAAATCACACATTATATCTATATCTATATCTATATCTATCTATATATATATATATATATATATATATATATATATATATATATATATATATATATATATATACATATATATTAAGAGCCAGAAATTATTCAATTGCCTCAAAATATCATTTTGTTCTGAACAATAATAGTTTATTTGCTCATTGTAATAACAAATACTGCAATAATCCTGCAATATTCTTGTTAAATTATGCAACACGTTGCAATACACACACATGCTAATTGTGATGTAATAAATGGTTTTCTCGTGGTTAATTTTTTTCAATAATGTCCTGAGGATCCGATAAAGAATTTATTTCCAATAAGGGTGACAATAAGGATGCATTTGCTTTTAATAATTTATAGGACAAACTTTATTCTCAGCAAAGTTTGGCTGGTAAGTCGAGTCAATAAAGTCAATAAAGATAATTAAAGAAATTCCTCAGTAAAGTGAGACTGGAAAACATGTCAGTAAAGAGAGACTGGAAAACATGTCAGTAAAGAGAGACTGGAAAACATGTCAGTAAAGAGAGACTGGAAAACATGTCAGTAAAGAGAGACTGGAAAACATGTCAGTAAAGAGAGACTGGAAAACATGTCAGTAAAGAAAGACTGGAAAACATGTCAGTAAAGAGAGACTGGAAAACATCCTAGTAAAGAGAGACTGGAAAACATGTCAGTAAAGAGAGACTGGAAAACATGCTAGTAAAGTGAGACTGGAAAACATGTCAGTAAAGACAGACTGGAAAACATGTCAGTAAAGAGAGACTGGAAAGCATGTCAGTAAAGAGAGACTGGAAAACATGTCAGTAAAGAGAGACTGGAAAACATGTCAGTAAAGAAAGACTGGAAAACATGTCAGTAAAGAGAGACTGGAAAACATGTCAGTAAAGAGAGACTGGAAAACATGTCAGTAAAGAGAGACTGGAAAACATGTCAGTATAGAGAGACTGGAAAACATGTCAGTAAAGAGAGACTGGAAAACATGTCAGTAAAGAGAGACTGGAAAACATGTCAGTAAAGTGAGACTGGAAAACATGTCAGTAAAGAGATACTGGAAAACATGTCAGTAAAGAGAGACTGGAAAACATCCTAGTAAAGAGAGACTGGAAAACATGTCAGTAAAGAGAGACTGGAAAACATGTCAGTAAAGAGAGACTGGAAAACATGTCAGTAAAGAGAGACTGGAAAACATGTCAGTAAAGAGAAACTGGAAAACATGTCAGTAAAGAAAGACTGGAAAACATCCTAGTAAAGAGAGACTGGAAAACATGCTAGTAAAGAGAGACTGGAAAACATGTCAGTAAAGAGAGACTGGAAAACATGTCAGTAAAGAGATACTGGAAAACATGTCAGTAAAGAGAGACTGGAAAACATGTCAGTAAAGAGAGACTGGAAAACATGCTAGTAAAGAGAGACTGGAAAACATGTCAGTAAAGAGAGACTGGAAAACATGTCAGTAAAGAGAGACTGGAAAACATGTCAGTAAAGAGAGACTGGAAAACATGTCAGTAAAGAGAGACTGGAAAACATGTCAGTAAAGAGAGACTGGAAAACATGTCAGTAAAGAAAGACTGAAAAACATGCTAGTAAAGAGAGACTGGAAAACATGTCAGTAAAGAAAGACTGAAAAACATGCTAGTAAAGTGAGACTGGAAAACATGTCAGTAAAGACAGACTGGAAAACATGTCAGTAAAGAGAGAGAAAAAAAATACGTGATACGAGAAGTGAAAATGAATATTTTTTCTTTCTCTGAAATTTTTGTGTTAATGAATTCTGGCGAGACACAGCAGGAAAAGTGAATTACACAAGCTATTAAATTAGCTTCCCTCTGAGACCATTTGTCACTCTCTTTGTGTGGTAGTTGAGGTGGTATCCCACTCTTTGCGTGGTAGTTGAGGTGGTATCCTGCTCTCTGTATGGTAGTTGAGGTGGTATCCTGCTCTCTGTATGGTAGTTGAGGTGGTATCCTACTCTTTGTGTGGTAGTTGAGGTGGCATCATACTCTTTGTGTGGTATTTGAGGTGGTATCCTACTCTTTGCGTGGTAGTTGAGGTGGTATCCTGCTCTCTGTATGGTAGTTGAGGTGGTATCCTACTCTTTGTGTGGTAGTTGAGGTGGTATCATACTCTTTGTGTGGTATTTGAGGTGGTATCCTACTCTTTGTGTGGTAGTTGAGGTGGTATCCTACTCTTTGTGTGGTAGTTGAGGTGGTATCCTACTCTTTGTGTGGTAGTTGAGGTGGTATCCTACTCTTTGAGTGGTAGTTGAGGTGGCATCCTGCTCTCTGTGTGGTAGTTGAGGTGGTATCTTACTCTTTGTGTGGTAGTTGAGGTGGTATCCTGCTCTCTGTGTGGTAGTTGAGGTGGTATCCTGCTCTCTGTGTGGTAGTTGAGGTGGTATCCTACTCTTTGTGTGGTAGTTGAGGTGGTATCCTACTCTCTGTGTGGGAGTTGAGGTGGCATCCTGCTCTCTATGTGGTATTTGAGATGGTATCCTACTCTTTGTATGGTAGTTGAGGTGGCATCCTGCTCTCTGTGTGATAGTTGAGGTGGTATCCTGCTCTCGGTGTTGTAGCTGAGATGGTATCCTGCTCTCTGTGTGGTAGTTGAGGTGGTATCCTGCTCTCTGTGTGGTAGTTGAGGTGGTATCCTACTCTTTGTGTGGTAGATTAGGTGGTATCCTGCTCTCTGTTTGGTAGTTGAGGTGGTATCCTGCTCTCTGTGTGGTAGTTGAGGTGGTATCCTACTCTCTGTGTGGTAGTTGAGGTGGTATCCTGCTTTATGTGTGGCAGTTGAGGTGGTATCCTGCTCTCTGTGTGTGAGTTGACGTGGTATCCTACACTTTGTGTGGTAGTTGATGTGGTATCCTGCTCTCTGTGTGGTAGTTTTGTGATATTCTGCTCTCTGTGTCGTAGTTGAGGTGGTATCCTGCTCTCTGTGTGGTAGTTGAGGTGGTATCCTGCTCTCTGTGTGGTAGTTGAGGTGGTATCCTACTCTTTGTGTGGTAGTTGAGGTGGTATCCTGCTCTATGTGTGGTAGTTGAGGTGGTATCCTGCTCTCTGTGTGGTAGTTGAGGTGGTATCCTACTCTCTGTGTGGTAGTTGAGGAGGTATCCTGCTCTATGTGTGGCAGTTGAGGTGGTATCCTGCTCTCTATGTGGTAGTTGAGGTGGTATTCTGCTCTCTGTGTGGTAGTTGAGGTGGTATCCTGCTCTTTGTGTGGTAGTTGAGGTGGTATCCTGCTCTCTGTTTGGTAGTTGAGGTGGTATCCTGCTCTCTGTGTGGTAGTTGAGGTGGTATCCTGCTCTCTGTGTGGTAGTTGAGATGGCATCCTGCTCTCTGTGTGGTAGTTGAGGTGGTATCCTGCTTTCTGGGTGGTAGTTGAGGTGGTATCCTACTCTCTGTTTGGTAGTTGAGGAGGTATCCTGCTCTATGTGTGGCAGTTGAGGTGGTATCCTGCTCTCTATGTGGTAGTTGAGGTGGTATTCTGCTCTCTGTGTGGTAGTTGAGGTGGTATCCTGCTCTCTATGTGGTAGTTGATGTGGTATTCTGCTCTCTGTGTGGTAGTTGAGGTGGTATCTACTCTTTGTGTGGTAGTTGAGGTGACATCCTGCTCTCTGTGTGGAAGTTGAGGTGGTATCCTGTTCTATGTGTGGTAGTTGAGGTGGTATTCTACTCTCTGTGTTGTAGTTGAGGTGGTATCCTGGTCTCTATGTGGTAGTTGAGGTGGTAACCTGCTCTCTGTGTGGTAGCTGAGGTGGTATCCTGCTCTTTTTGCGGTAGTAGGGGTGATATCCTGCTCTTTGTGTGGTAGTAGGGGTGGTATTAGGCTTTTCCTTTAGGTCTCTCACAGTCTCCCACTTACCATGTCTCTCTCGGGTTCTGTCTCTCCTCACCCTCCCTGTGTCTCTCACTTGACAGTAACAAGACTTTATTTTCACCTGAGTCCCGGCAGACTTTCACCCTCCTTTCTTACTTTCTAACCTGCTGACAAGACTTTCTTTAGAAGGTCCTCTATTCTTCTCCCTTCTTCCTCTCCCTTTAACCCTGGCTGACGGTTTAAAAGCATTGTGCTTGCATGTATATATATATATATATATATATATATATATATATATATATATATATATATATATATATATATATATATATATATATATATATATATATATATATATATAGGTAGTAGGTTGGTAGACAGCAACCACCCAGGGAAGTACTACCGTCCTGCCAGATGACTGTGAAACAAAAACCTGTAACTGTTTTGCATGATGGTAGGATTGCTGGTTTCTTTTTCTGTCTCATAAACACGCTAAGATAACAGGGATATCTTGCTACTCCTACTTACACTTTGGTCACACTTCACAGACACGCTCATGCATATATATATATACATACATCTAGGTTTTTCTCCTTTTTCTAAATAGCTCTTGTTCTTTTTGTATTTCTTCTATTGTCCATGGGGAAGTGGAAAAGAATCTTTCCTCCGTAAGCCATGCGTGTCGTATGAGGCGACTAAAATGCCGGGAGCAATGGGCTAGTAACCCCTTCTCCTGTATACAATTACTAAAAAAGAGAAGAAGAAAAACTTTATAAAACTGGGTTGCTTAAATGTGCGTGGATGTAGTGCGGATGACAAGAAACAGATGATTGCTGATGTTATGAATGAAAAGAAGTTGGGTGTCCTGGCCCTAAGCGAAAAAAAGCTGAAGGGGGTAGGAGAGTTTCAGTGGGGGGAAATAAATGGGATTAAATCTGGAGTATCTGAGAGAGTTAGAGCAAAGGAAGGGGTAGCAGTAATGTTAAATGATCAGTTATGGAAGGAGAAAAGAGAATATGAATGTGTAAATTCAAGAATTATGTGGATTAAAGTAAAGGTTGGATGCGAGAAGTGGGTCATAATAAGCGTGTATGCACCTGGAGAAGAGAGGAATGCAGAGGAGAGAGAGAGATTTTGGGAGATGTTAAGTGAATGTATAGGAGCCTTTGAACCAAGTGAGAGAGTAATTGTGGTAGGGGACTTGAATGCTAAAGTAGGAGAAACTTTTAGAGAGGGTGTGGTAGGTAAGTTTGGGGTGCCAGGTGTAAATGATAATGGGAGCCCTTTGATTGAACTTTGTATAGAAAGGGGTTTAGTTATAGGTAATACATATTTTAAGAAAAAGAGGATAAATAAGTATACACGATATGATGTAGGGCGAAATGACAGTAGTTTGTTGGATTATGTATTGGTAGATAAAAGACTGTTGAGTAGACTTCAGGATGTACATGTTTATAGAGGGGCCACAGATATATCAGATCACTTTCTAGTTGTAGCTACACTGAGAGTAAAAGGTAGATGGGATACAAGGAGAATAGAAGCATCAGGGAAGAGAGAGGTGAAGGTTTATAAACTAAAAGAGGAGGCAGTTAGGGTAAGATATAAACAGCTATTGGAGGATAGATGGGTTAATGAGAGCATAGGCAATGGGGTCGAAGAGGTATGGGGTAGGTTTAAAAATGTAGTGTTAGAGTGTTCAGCAGAAGTTTGTGGTTACAGGAAAGTGGGTGCAGGAGGGAAGAGGAGCGATTGGTGGAATGATGATGTAAAGAGAGTAGTAAGGGAGAAAAAGTTAGCATATGAGAAGTTTTTACAAAGTAGAAGTGATGCAAGGAGGGAAGAGTATATGGAGAAAAAGAGAGAAGTTAAGAGAGTGGTGAAGCAATGTAAAAAGAGAGCAAATGAGAGAGTGGGTGAGATGTTATCAACAAATTTTGTTGAAAATAAGAAAAAGTTTTGGAGTGAGATTAACAAGTTAAGAAAGCCTAGAGAACAAATGGATTTGTCAGTTAAAAATAGGAGAGGAGAGTTATTAAATGGAGAGTTAGAGGTATTGGGAAGATGGAAGGAATATTTTGAGGAATTGTTAAATGTTGATGAAGATAGGGAAGCTGTGATTTCGTGTATAGGGCAAGGAGGAATAACATCTTGTAGGAGTGAGGAAGAGCCAGTTGTGAGTGTGGGGGAAGTTCGTGAGGCAGTAGGTAAAATGAAAGGGGGTAAGGCAGCCGGGATTGATGGGATAAAGATAGAAATGTTAAAAGCAGGTGGGGATATAGTTTTGGAGTGGTTGGTGCAATTATTTAATAAATGTATGGAAGAGGGTAAGGTACCTAGGGATTGGCAGAGAGCATGCATAGTTCCTTTGTATAAAGGCAAAGGGGATAAAAGAGAGTGCAAAAATTATAGGGGGATAAGTCTGTTGAGTGTACCTGGTAAAGTGTATGGTAGAGTTATAATTGAAAGAATTAAGAGTAAGACGGAGAATAGGATAGCAGATGAACAAGGAGGCTTTAGGAAAGGTAGGGGGTGTGTGGACCAGGTGTTTACAGTGAAACATATAAGTGAACAGTATTTAGATAAGGCTAAAGAGGTCTTTGTGGCATTTATGGATTTGGAAAAGGCGTATGACAGGGTGGATAGGGGGGCAATGTGGCAGATGTTGCAAGTGTATGGTGTAGGAGGTAGGTTACTGAAAGCAGTGAAGAGTTTTTACGAGGATAGTGAGGCTCAAGTTAGAGTATGTAGGAAAGAGGGAAATTTTTTCCCAGTAAAAGTAGGCCTTAGACAAGGATGTGTGATGTCACCGTGGTTGTTTAATATATTTATAGATGGGGTTGTAAGAGAAGTAAATGCGAGGGTCTTGGGAAGAGGCGTGGAGTTAAAAGATAAAGAATCACACACAAAGTGGGAGTTGTCACAGCTGCTCTTTGCTGATGACACTGTGCTCTTGGGAGATTCTGAAGAGAAGTTGCAGAGATTGGTGGATGAATTTGGTAGGGTGTGCAAAAGAAGAAAATTAAAGGTGAATACAGGAAAGAGTAAGGTTATGAGGATAACAAAAAGATTAGGTGATGAAAGATTGAATATCAGATTGGAGGGAGAGAGTATGGAGGAGGTGAACGTATTCAGATATTTGGGAGTGGACGTGTCAGCGGATGGGTATATGAAAGATGAGGTGAATCATAGAATTGATGAGGGAAAAAGAGTGAGTGGTGCACTTAGGAGTCTGTGGAGACAAAGAACTTTGTCCTTGGAGGGAAAGAGGGGAATGTATGAGAGTATAGTTGTACCAACGCTCTTATATGGGTGTGAAGCGTGGGTGATGAATGTTGCAGCGAGGAGAAGGCTGGAGGCAGTGGAGATGTCATGTCTGAGGGCAATGTGTGGTGTGAATATAATGCAGAGAATTCGTAATTTGGAAGTTAGGAGGAGGTGCGGGATTACCAAAACTGTTGTCCAGAGGGCTGAGGAAGGGTTGTTGAGGTGGTTCGGACATATAGAGAGAATGGAGCGAAACAGAATGACTTCAAGAGTGTATCAGTCTGTAGTGGAAGGAAGGCGGGGTAGGGGTCGGCCTAGGAAGGGTTGGAGGGAGGGGGTAAAGGAGGTTTTGTGTGCGAGGGGCTTGGACTTCCAGCAGGCATGCGTGAGCGTGTTTGATAGGAGTGAATGGAGACAAATGGTTTTTAATACTTGACGTGCTGTTGGAGTGTGAGCAAAGTAACATTTATGAAGGGATTCAGGGAAACCGGCAGGCCGGACTTGAGTCCTGGAGATGGGAAGTACAGTGCCTGCACTCTGAAGGAGGGGTGTTAATGTTGCAGTTTAAAAACTGTAGTGTAAAGCACCCTTCTGGCAAGACAGTGATGGAGTGAATGATGGTGAAAGTTTTTCTTTTTCGGGCCACCCTGCCTTGGTGGGAATCGGCCGGTGTGATAATAAAAAAAAAAATATATATATATATATATATGTATATATATATATATATATATATATATATATATATATATATACACACACACACACACACACACATATATATATATATATATATATATATATATATATATATATATATATATATATATATATATTATATATATATATATATATACATATATATGCAATAAGATCACAGTGAACAGGTGATTTCAAAATATGCAAAACAACCACTCTGAAAGAATAGAGAAATTCCAAGCGCTTTCGTGACTACTCACATTATCAAGGAACTATGAAAGTGAAGCATCCAAGGAAGCTATATAAGGGGTTCGGCCAGCACCTCACTATCAGATCCCACAACGGTTAAACACGTGACGCGCGGCGAGCCAACTTGGATAGGTCCTTTGCACAACTCACCCCCAAGGGGTGAGTTGTGAGTTGTGCAAAGGACCTATCCAAGTTGGCTCGCCGCGCGTCAGGTGTTTAACCGTTGTGGGATCTGATAGTGAGGTGCTGGCCAGACCCCTTATATAGCTTCCTTGGATGCTTCACTTTCATAGCTCCTTGATAATGTGAGTAGTCACGAAAGCGCTTGGAATTTCTCTATTCTTTCAGAGTGGTTGTTTATATATATATATATATATATATATATATATATATATATATATATATATATATATATATATATATATATATATATATATATATATATATATATATATACTTAAAACGCACATACACACACACACACACACACACACACACACACACACACACACACACACACACTCAGACCATCACCTTGGGAGTGTCTTAAGGAGAGTGTCTTAAGAAGTGTCTTAAGAAGAGTGTCTCCATAACACCGAGGTATTAAGCAAGACACTCACTAATCTCACTGAGATCCTGAACACTGAATAATATTCTCGCCTGGAATTTCCAAGGGGATTTATTACAGTCTCACACACCATGATGCTTTTCGAATTATTCATGGCTTATTCATCACTTATTCATGCGTAATTCACGACTCATAATTAAATCATTATCAAAAAAAGCCGTCAAAAATACCCTAGAGTTATTCATGTTTGAGGTGTCTTGTGTTAGAAATTAGGAGGCTTTTGGGCTGTTGAAGTTAGGTATGCTAGGCTGTGATGCTTTACTGTATTTTATGCTATTTTGCGCCTGCTGTTTGTACTGCGCTGTGTTGTATTGTGGTGTGTTGTGCTGTATTGTGTGGTGCTGTGTTGTGCTGTGTTGTGATGTGATGTGATGTCTTATGGTGATCTGTGTTGTGTGATGCTGTGTTGTGTGGTGCTATGTTGTGATGTGATGTGATATGTTATTCCAAAAGAGAGAGTAGAACGAAATTAGTCCTCTTGTGTCCACGGTCACGAATGTGCTCGTGTTGTGTCATGCTGTGTTGTGTTGTGCTGTGTTGTGATGTGATGTGATGTGTTATGTTATTCTGTGTTGTGTGATGCTGTGTTATGTGGTGGTGTCTTGCGTTGTGCTGTGTTGTGTTTTGCTGTGTTGTGTTGTATTGTAAAAGTGAAAGGTATAATACTGTGCACTGTGCACTCTTGTAGGAGTTCAAAAATGACACAGGTGCACTCCAGTAGCAGTTAAAATATGACACAGGTGCACTTTTGTAAGCGTTAAGGTATGACACAGGTGTACTCTTCTTCCATTTGGATCAAATACCATCCCTTCCCCCATGACTGTGTCATTAGGGAGAGAGGTATGACACCTGAGTAATATTGTTCCCATTTACTCTAATAATAGTTCCCCTTGTCAAGG
>NC_091346.1:18853607-18886107 GCF_038502225.1 Cherax quadricarinatus
CAAGATGTTATTCCTCCTTGCCCTATACACGAAATCACAGCTTCCCTATCTTCATCAACATTTAACAATTCCTCAAAATATTCCTTCCATCTTCCCAATACCTCTAACTCTCCATTTAATAACTCTCCTCTCCTATTTTTAACTGACAAATCCATTTGTTCTCTAGGCTTTCTTAACTTGTTAATCTCACTCCAAAACTTTTTCTTATTTTCAACAAAATTTGTTGATAACATCTCACCCACTTTCTCATTTGCTCTCTTTTTAATTGCTTCACCACTCTCTTAACTTCTCTCTTTTTCTCCATATACTCTTCCCTCCTTGCATCACTTCTACTTTGTAAAAACTTCTCATATGCTAACTTTTTCTCCCTTACTACTCTCTTTACATCATCATTCCACCAATCGCTCCTCTTCCCTCCTGCACCCACTTTCCTGTAACCACAAACTTCTGCTGAACACTCTAACACTACATTTTTAAACCTACCCCATACCTCTTCGACCCCATTGCCTATGCTCTCATTAGCCCATCTATCCTCCAATAGCTGTTTATATCTTACCCTAACTGCCTCCTCTTTTAGTTTATAAACCTTCACCTCTCTCTTCCCTGATGCTTCTATTCTCCTTGTATCCCATCTACCTTTTACTCTCAGTGTAGCTACAACTAGAAAGTGATCTGATATATCTGTGGCCCCTCTATAAACATGTACATCCTGAAGTCTACTCAACAGTCTTTTATCTACCAATACATAATCCAACAAACTACTGTCATTTCGCCCTACATCATATCGTGTATACTTATTTATCCTCTTTTTCTTAAAATATGTATTACCTATAACTAAACCCCTTTCTATACAAAGTTCAATCAAAGGGCTCCCATTATCATTTACACCTGGCACCCCAAACTTACCTACCACACCCTCTCTAAAAGTTTCTCCTATACAATAAGATCACAGTAAATAGGTGATATCACAATATGCAAAACTACCACTGTGAACAAACATCGGAATTCCATGAGCTTTCGTGACTTCTCACATTATCAAGGAACTATATACATATATATATATATATATATATATATATATATATATATATATATATATATATATATATATATATATATATATATATATATATATATATATATATATATATATTATATATATATATATATATATATATATATGTATATATATATATATATATATATATATATATATATATATATATATATATATATATATATATATATATATATATATATATATATATATATATGTCGTGCCGAATAAGTAAAACTGGTCAATTAGCAAGAACTCATTTAAAATTAAGTTCTTTCTAAAATTTTCTCCTATACGTTTAAAGATATATTTTTTTCATTAATGTTAATGCAAAAAATTTTAATTTTGCTCCAAAGGAATCTTAGAAAACTTACCTAACCTTATTATAACAAGAACAATTTATTTTAGCCTAACCCAACTGTATATATTTTAGATTTGTTTGCAATAATTTAATACTAAACAAACACAGTGAAATATATTTTTTTTTGTTAGGTTCAGAATGATTTTGGCGAAATTATTGCATACACAAATTTTCACTTGTCCAATATGGCAAGATGAGCGTTGCTATTTAAGCCAAAATCGCAAGTTCTGCCTATTCGGCACGACATATATATATATATATATATATATATATATATATATATATATATATATATATATATATATATATATATATATATATATATATATATATATATATCTTCGAGATATCTGAAGTGCACATGATAGCTATTAAGAGAAACTGGATAGGTAGGCAAAAAAACATAGACTGTATAGAAACCCAAAGAAATACGGAACACCTGGCTCAAAGAGGAAGTGATGTCAGGTGCATGAGAGAGAGAGAGCCAGATATTTCCCCCCCCCTGACTGCAAAGCAATGAAGTCGCTTTCTTTGGAGTTCAATCTAGCACTCTATTCACTCACGGAAGCCTCACACCCTCCCAGATGCAAACTTTTGTTGGATCAAAAGCGGTTTCGCATGCCAATAAAACCATCGTTATTTACTTTCTCTTTTGCTTTTGTTTCCTGCCGGGTTTAGTGTCCTTTGTTCTTTTTTTATTCTTCGTAAACACGACGGGTGAAACACACGAGGGAAAGGCACAGGGTAGCTCCACTTCCGTGGATCAAGAGGTCGCGCAAACTGCAAAATAAGAGTAATGGAAATGTAGGAGAAGAGGAACTGAGGATGGACGAAATAAAAGAGGGATAAATGAGATAGATAAATGGAGTGAAAGAAGAAAATATAGATAGATGAGTGAGGGAAATAAGATAGATGGAATAATAGGAGAAATAGACAGAATAAGAGAGAAAAAATAATGGAATGACAGAAGAATATATAGATAGACGAAGTGAGAAAGGAAAATATAAATAAACCGAGGGAACGAGAAAAATCAGACAAAAAATGGATGGAGAAAGATTAGAAGACTAGAAATGGAGAGATAGAGAGAGACATGAAGAGAAAGAGAGATATATAGAGGGAGACATGGAGAGAGATAGCGACATTTACTTACAAATACCCACCGGCACAGCATCACGGCAGTGGGATCCGAACCCTCTTACAGGTGCTCAGGAGAATCCAATACAGTTTGATGGTATTGTAAAGTACCTATTTTTTTCTTAACTGTGTGTGTGTACTCACCTAATTGTGATTGCGGGGGTCGATTCACAGCTCCTGGCCCTTGCCTCTTCACTGGTCGTTACTAGGTAAACTCTCTCCCTGCCCCATGAGCTTTATCATACTTCTTCTTAAAGCTATGTATGGATCCTGCCTCTACTACGTTACTTTCCAGGTTGTTTCACTTACTGAGAATTCCATGGCTGAAGAAATACTTCCTAACATCCCTGTGTGTATGGAAGAGAAATTTCTAAGTATCGACCGGAAGGTCGATTTCTTCGGTCATCTCTTCGGTATCGAAATGCGATGCAGATTCCTGGCCTTAACAGGAACTCTTGATAAGTTCCCAGGAGCGAAGAGTTTCACAAGACCGAAACGTCTGCCTTTTCTTCAGGTCTGTTTTCAGTTTATTTCATCCACTTTTCGAATGTTTTTTTTTTTTTTTGGTTTCTAATAGTTTTCAGCAAATTAGTAAGCTTATTGACGACTTACTAAGCTTTCAAGCTTAAATTTTAAGTTCTAGGGACCCTCATCCTCAGAGAAAAGAATAAACTTGCTTCAGGGAAAACTCAAGATTCTCCCTGAAGCTGTTTGAGAATTTTCTCCTACCACCCCCTATATTTTATATATATTTTATTTAAAGACAAAATACATTGACAAAACATTCACAAAAATACGATAGAAAGTAAAACAACATAGGTAACTCAGAGCTACATCTCGAATACTTCGTCCAGCTCCCCGGCGGTGGGCCGCGTGCCCAGAATGCTGCAGGCATTTCCTCTCTGGATCGCAACACTGAGTCTCTGAAAGAGAAAGCTGGTCGCCCTGTGGTCCTTGGTTTCTATGATGAGCTTTTCACCCAGCTCTATTAGAAACTTTAGAGCACACTTGCCCCATGCTCCAAGGGTCTCCAACCCTATTGGGATGAAGTTATAGCCAGGGGGAAGGTCTTCATATTTTCGGATCTTCTGGGTCTCCCTGTGGCTGGCAGCTCCACCCCCTTCCACTACGGAGTATGGCAAGTAGGTGTCTGCCAATGTGGCGGCACAGGTGTAGTCCCAGGCAATCTGCTTTCCATCCTTCCAGGGAATCACAGTGGCTCCATCAGGACGCTTTTGATTTCCGTCAGACCTCTGCACTTGGGGTTCCCGTTGAGCTGGGCAACGGGCTGTGGCGAGGCTTCTCTTTATGATGTCATTGACCTCCTCATGCCTGGCATACTTCCCTTCTGCTGTGTGACACACGAGACCATGAAGTCCGAATTGATCAGCAGTTGCCCTGCCGCAAATACACCTATGTTTGGTGAGGATGGGGGCGGCTAGGCGAAGAGCAACATCAATCCGAATGGCCTGTGGGTCTAGTCGAGTGCCCAAGGAGGAATTAGGAACAGCTAACAGTAAATCTCCTGTGTGTGGTGCCTTCACTGCCAGGAGACGAGCTTTGTCCTTTCCTGAGGCGTTGGAGAGCATTGTGTTGGCGATTTTTTCCATGATCGGTTTGTCCCAGTGGGACTGTTTGTGTTCTTTGAGAGGAGCTGGTCTACTGGAGGAATCTGTAAGGGTGTCCCCCCGAATCGCTGCTTCAGTAAACCTGGGGTCTTGAGCTCCTACCACATCTCTCAAGCGTTCGGGAACAATCTTCTTGACTAATACACTGGAAGCCAAACACGAAGACAGAAAAGCAGGTAAAGCAACATGCGTTGCTTTTCGCACCCCTATACCTCCCAGTCGCACTGGGAGGATTGCCTGACCCCATTGCTGATCCTCTAGTGACAGGTTCAGTGCCTTCTTAAGGGTTGACCTCAGGTGTGCGTCATATTCGTCGAGTGTTGGGTTGGCAAAGGAGGATGCACACCTCAGGAAGTGAGTCTTGGAATAGTAAGGCACCTTGTGAGGAGATACAGAGCATCAGGGTCATCAAGATTGCTTATTCTCTCCTCTATTCTCATCAGGTCATTCAATTTGTCCTTGAGGACTGTGTCGATGGCCTGGTGACCCAGCGGTGCTCCCAAGAGGGTACTGTTGGACGGAGTGGTAGTAGAGACTTCTGGGAGGATTCTTCGCACAGCATTGATTATTTCCTGGTTCGCTGTGATGATTTCACACTTGGAGGGATTGAGGATGAGTCCCAAGTCTTCTCCCTGTGTTTTCACCAGTTGTAGGTCCCCTACCAGGGACTCTTCAGTACCTGCCAGAGTGCCATCATCCAGGTACCAGATGTTGAGCTCGCTGCGTAGGCTGGAAGTTAGTTCTCTTACTGCCAAGCAGAAGAGAAGTGGAGCTAGCGGGTCACCCTGCTGAACACCTTCTGATGAGAGAATTTCATGTTCTCCAAACAAAAGAATTGAGGGTTTGTTGTAGCCGGCTGAAATGAAGGGAAAAAGACTGGGGAAGCGACCCCGAACAGCTGGCAAGACAGCATCACTCTTTACCATATTAAAGGCATTTCTAAAATCAAGTTTGACTATGGCCTTGTCTTCTGGTAGGTCCCTGATGTAGGCCCTTGCCGCATGAGCTGCAGCTTCACTGCCTTGAGGGACCCCAAAGCCGAATAGGCAGAACTTGCGATCTTGGCTTAAATAGCAATGCTCATCTTGCCATATAGGACAAGTGAAAATTTCTGTATGCAATAATTTCGTTAAAATCATTCTGAACCTAACGAAAAAAAATATATTTCACTGTGTTTGTTTAGTATTAAATTATTGTAAACAAATCTAAAATAAATTGTTCTTGTTATAATAAGGTTAGGTAAGTTTTCTAAGATTCTTTTGGTGCAAAATTAAAAATTTTTACATTAACATTAATTAAAAATATATATCTTTAAAAGTATAAGAAAAAAAATTTAGAAAGGACTTAATTTTAAATGAGTTCTTGCTAAATGACCTGTTTCACATATTCGGCACGACATATATATATATATATATATATATATATATATATATATATATATATATATATATATATATATATATATATATATATATATATATATAAATATATATATATATACATATATATATATATATATTCTTCTTTTTCAACAAGTCGGCCGTCTCCCACCGAGGCAGGGTGACCCAAAAAAGAAAGAAAACAATTTTCTTCTTCTTATTCTTTTCAGTAATCTTTACAGGAAAAGGGGTTACTAGCCCATTGTTCCCGGCATTTTAGTTGACTTTTACAACACGCATGGCTTACGGAGGAAAGATTCTTATTCCACTTCCTCATGGATATAAAAGGAAAAGTAATAAGACCAAGAACTATTAAGATAAAATCAAAGAAAACTCAGATGAGTGTGTATAAATAAATGTGTACATGTATGTGTAGTGTGACCTAAGTGTAAGTAGAAGTAGCAAGACGTACCTGTAATCTTGCATATTTATGAGACAGACAAAAGACATCAGCAATCCTACCATCATGTAAAACAATCACAGGCTTTCGTTTTACACTCACTTGGCAGGACGGTAGTACCTCCCTGGGTGGTTGCTGTCTACCAACCTACTACCTACCTATATATATATATATATATATATATATATATATATATATATATATATATATATATATATATATATATATATATATATATATATACATATATATATATATACATATATATATATATATATATTATATATATATATATAGTGTGTGTGTGTGTGTGTGTGTGTGTGTGTGTATGTACTCACCTATTTGTGGTTGCAGGGGTCGAGTCTTAGCTCCTGGCCCCGCATCTTCACCGGTTGCTACTGGACCCTCTCTCTCCCCGCTCCATGAGCTTTATCAAACCTCGTCTTAAAACTGTGTATGGTTCCTGCCTCCACTACGTCATTTTCTAGGCTATTCCACTGCCTTACAACTCTATGATTGAAGAAATATTTCCTAATATCTCTCTGACTCATTTGTGTCTTCAACTTCCAATTGTGACATCTTGTTTCTGTGTCCCCTCCCTGGAACATCCTGTCTTTGTCCACCTTGTCTATTCCACGCAGTATTTTATATGTCGTTATCATGTCTCCCCTGACCCTCCTGTCCTCCAGTGTCGTCAGGCCGATTTCCCTTAATCTTTCTTCATAGGACATTCCCCTTAGCTCTGGAACTAACCTTGTCGCAAACCTTTGTACTTTCTCTAGTTTCTTGACGTGCTTTATCAAGTGCGGGTTCCAAACAGGTGCTGCATAGTCCAGTATGGGCCTGATATACACGGTGTACAGTGTCTTGAACGATTCCTTACTAAGGTATCGGAATGCTGTTCTCAGGTTTGCCAGGCGCCCATATGCTGCAGCAGTTATCTGATTGATGTGTGCTTCCGGAGACATGCTCGGTGTTATACTCACCCCAAGATCTTTCTCCTTGAGTGAGGTTTGCAGTCTTTGGCCACCTAGCCTATACTCTGTCTGCGGTCTTCTGTGCCCTTCCCCTATCTTCATGACTTTGCATTTGGCAAGATTAAATTCGAGAAGCCATTTGCTGGACCAGGTGTCCAGTCTGTCCAGGTGTCTTTGAAGTCCTGCCTGGTCATCATCAGATTTAATTCTCCTCATTAACTTCACATCATCTGCAAACAGGGACACTTCTGAGTCTAACCCTTCCATCATGCCGTTCACATATACCAGAAATAGCACTGGTCCTAGGACCGACCCCTGTGGGACCCCGCTCGTCACAGGTGCCCACTGTGATACATCATTACGTACCATGACTCGTTGTTGCCTCCCTGTCAGGTATTCTCTGATCCATTGCAGTGCCCTTCCTGTTATATGCGCTTGATGCTCTAGCTTCTGCACTAATCTCTTGTGAGGAACTGTGTCAAAGGCCTTCTTGCAGTCCAAGAAGATGCAATCAACCCACCCCTCTCTCTCGTGTCTTACTTCTGTTATTTTATCATAAAACTCCAGAAGGTTTATGACCCAGGATTTGCCTTCCATGAATCCGTGCTGGTTGGCATTTATACTCTTGTTCCGTTCCAGGTGCTCCACCACTCTCCTCCTGATAATCTTCTCCATAACTTTGCATACTATACACGTCAATTCAATGACACAGGTCTATAGTTTTGTGCCTCTTTTCTGTCTCCTTTTTTAAAAATGGGAACTATATTTGCCGTCTTCCATACCTCAGGTAGTTGCCCAGTTTCCAGGGACGTGTTGAAGATTGTGGTAAGTGGCACGCACAACATATCTGCTCCCTCTCTAAGGACCCACGAGGAGATGTCCGGTCCCATTGCCTTTGAGGTATCGATGTCCCTTAGTAGTTTCTTCACCTCCTCCTCATCTGTATGTATGTCGTCCAACACTTGTTGGTGTATTCCTTGCTGGTGTCCCCATCTGGTCAGTCTCCCCAGAGTCCTTCCTGTCTCTACTGTAAATGCTTCCTTAAATCTCGTGTTGAGCTCTTCACATACCTCTTGATCGTTTCTTGTGAGTTCTCCACCTTCTTTCCTCAGCCTTATCACCTGGTCCTTGACTGTTGTCTTCCTCCTAATGTGGCTATACAGCAGTTTCGGGTCAGATTTGACTTTCGATGCTATGTCGTTTTCATACTGTCCCTGGGCCTCCCTCCTTATCTGTGCATACTCGTTTCTGGCTCTTCTACTAATCTCCTTGTTTTCCTGGGTCCTATGCCTCCTGTACCTTTTCCATTCTCTGTTGCACTTAGTTTTTGCCTCCCTACACCTTCGGGTAAACCAAGGACTCGTTTTGGTATTCCTATTATTTCTGTTTCCCTTTGGAACAAACCTTTCCTCTGCCTCCTTGCACTTTGTTGCCACATATTCCATCATCTCGTTTACTGATTTTCCTACCATTTCTCTGTCCCACTGAACCTCCTGCAGGAAGTTTCTCATACCTGTGAAGTCCTCCCTTTTATAGTTTGGCCAGTCCCCTTCAATTCCTGTTACCTTCTCCACTTGTAACTCTACTATATAATCAAAACTCAGAACCACGTGATCGCTAGCTCCAAGGGGCCTCTCGTAAGTGATGTCCTCAATGTCTGAACTGCTCAGGGAGAACACAAGATCCAGTCTTGCTGGCTCATCCTCCCCTCTCTCTCTGGTTGTGTCCCTGACATGTTGATGCATGAGGTTTTCAAGTACCACATCCATCATCTTGCCTCTCCATGTTTCGGGACCCCCATGTGGCTCCAGGTTTTCCCAGTCGATCTCCCTGTGGTTGAAATCGCCCATTACCAGTAACTTTGCTCTGCTCGAGTGAGCTCTTCTTGCCACCTCAGCCAGTGTGTCCACCATCACCCTGTTGTTTTCTTCGTACTCCTCTCTTGGCCTCCTGCAGTTCTGTGGTGGGTTATACATCACTCCAATGACTACTTTATGTTCTCCGGACTGAATTGTACCTACAACGTAGTCTCTTTCTCCAATCATGTCCATGCCTTCCATTTCCTCAAATCCCCATCGGTGTTTTATGAGCAGTGCAACCCCTCCTCCTTCTCTACTCCTTCTATCTTTCCTCAGGATCTGATATCCCGTTGGGAAGATTGTGTCTGTTATTGTCTCAGCGAGTTTTGTTTCTGTGACTGCTGTGATGTCTGGGGATTTCTCACTGATTCTTTCGTTCCACTCCTCATGTTTATTCGTTATTCCATCCGCGTTTGTGTACCAAACTTTCAGTTTCTTTTCTATCATTGTGGTCATGCAAGAATATTGGGGTTGGGGGAGCGAGAGCCTTGGTGGGGGCCTATATGGGGCTGTGGTGTAGGTGGGGTTTGTGATGATGGGGGTGGAGTCAGAATGTCCATAAGGGACAGCTGTTGGGGTGAGGTTTTGATATGGGGGTTGGTGGCAGAGGAAACAGTGAGTGGGTTGTAGTATAGGTTGCTCAGTTGCGTTGGGAATGTCGCGGTTGGAGTCTTTTGGTGGGAGATTCTGTGGGGTGTGTTTGCCCTTCCTCCTGTGTCTGGGTCCTGCTCATCTTCGTCATTGCCTCTCGTTCCTCCTTGCGTCTCTGTACCCTCTCTTTCAGTGTAGTCCTTTCTTCTTGTGTTCTGTCGCGGTCGAGGTATACTCTCTGGTACCCCTGTTTGTCCCTCAGTCTTGCTTTCTCTGGCAGAATCCTGGTTCGAACTGATTCTTCCTTGAAAATTACTTTGACAGGCCGTATCCTGCCACTCGCAAACCACCCAATTCTCTGAAAATTTGTCACCTGGGTCATATCGCCCTCACCTATTGTTTTCATGATGCCTTGAATCATTTTTTTCTCCTCCTGTTTTATTTCTTCGAAGTTGTCCCACTTGGCTTCTTGGAGCCCGTACACAAAAACTGACCTCGCCCTTTCCTCCTCCCACTGAGTCTCCATCTGCTTCCTCTGAGGCATTTTATTTCCTTCCATTGACATGTTCTTGCCTTCAGTCCCTGTCATAACTGAAACTTCTATTCTCAGTGAACTGTCTTTCATGACCAGCTGTCCCTTACTACTGCAGTTGGCTGTTAGAATCTCTGCATATAGCATATCTTCATTGTCTTTTGACCTGCCATTTGATCTTATAGTGCTCCTCGTCTTTTCCCTGGCCCCACGTGGGTCTGATAGGGCCTTCGCGTACGGCATGTCTCCTTTGTTGCTTTCCGTCCCCTTGTCTGCGCCTGACATTGAATTTCCTGATGTCACATCTGAATTGTCATTTGTCCCTCTAATCTGTTTCAGGCTTTGCAGTTTCTCTTCTAAGCACTGTATCCTAGCTTCTGCTGCTAAGACCTGTACTTCCCACTTCCTGCACTCTTCAGCTATCTGCTCCTCCATTTTCTTACCAAGCTCTACTATCTTCCTTCCCCACTCTTCCTCCCTTTTTCGGAGCTCTAACTCCCAGTCTTTCCTTCCTGGTTCGTCCACCAGATCTCTGGTTTTCCGTCCTCTAGGGCCACCCATTTTTTTTTTTTTTTTTTTTTTTTTTTTTTTTTTTTTTTTTTTTTTTTTTTTTTTTTTTTTTTTTTACCACAGACAGAAGGCTAGAGGAGGGAGAGGGTGAGAGGTGGAGAGAGAAAGGGTATATGAGGGAGAGAGAGGAGAGAGTATGGAGGTGAGGGATAAGACCAAGGGGGAGAGAGAGAGAAATGTGAGGGGGAGAGAAAGGGTAGAGAGAGGGAGAAAGAGAGAGAGAGAGAGAGAGATAGAGAGAGAGAGAGAGAGAGAAAGAAGGGTGAGGGAAAAGGCTATGAGAAAGAGAAATGCGAGGGAGGGGTAGAAATATGTGTGTGTGTGTGTGTGTGTGTGTGTGTGTGTGTGTGTGTGTGTGTGTGTGTGTGTGTAAAATTTTACTTTCAATATCACTGTACCTTAAATTACAATTTTCATTTCTTCTTTGCTTTTGAGGGCCAATCGAATGAAAAACATTCGATCCACAATTGGCATATTTTTTTTTTTACTTTCTCTCTTTCAGTTTCCGAACTCTCTTTCACAACCCGATTCCTTCCGTTCCCTTTGATTAGTTTTCTTCTCTCGCTTTGCGAGTGCAGATTGTCGCCACCAGACCTCCTCTTCCTCCTCTGCTTCTAGCAACGCTAATCAAAGACCCCCTAATAAGAGGCCGTCAAAGCCTGAAGTCTCATCAGACCATTCTCTCTCATCACGGCTCCAGTTCCCACTCTGTATTCCCTGATTGTCCTTATTTTCAAATCCTGATTGCAGACGAGTCCCCGGGTTGCCAGGAGCCCAATCAGGTCGCAATATCTGAATGGCAATCGTAACTAGGTGCATCTCCCGAGGTCTCCTGCCCAACAGGACTCCATCAGCATGGAGTGGAACTCAATTAGAGAGTAATTACAGAGTGAACTTGGAGGAAGTACATATATATATATATATATATATATATATATATATATATATATATATATATATATATATATATATATATATATATTTATATATATATATATATATATATATATATATATATATATATATATATATATATATATATATATATATATATATATATATAGGATAGGGGTCCACCTTTGGTGTAAATTGTGGGACCTTATAGCCTCAGAGAAGCTGGATAAAAAGGCTTCAAGGAAGAATATTTGGATTTCTTCCTGAAGCCGTTTGAATATTCCACTTCTCCTACCACCCCATCTTTTGATATATATATTTTTTTTTACTTATAGGAATATTTTATTACATAATATGGTACAGAAGATTTAAGAGATACATTGTTGATATAAAGGTGGCATATACGGTACATGTTGTTACGTGTGTATCACCGATTATAAGACGAAAATCTCATCCAGCTCTTCAGAGCTGGGGCATGTGCCCAAAATACAGCAGGCATCAAGGCGGCTCCCTTGAAAGTCAGCAAGGCTGAGAGCTGAGAGAGCAATATAGCTTCTCAGGGGTCAAAGAGCTTTGCATATGCAAATTAGGCAGGATAACAAGAGCAGTGAATTTTTCTTTGAAAATCTGGAGTGTAGAGCCTCTTAGTACAGGACGGGGTATATATACGTTGGTATATTGCGGTGTATATAGGTCGAGAGGTGGGAATTTTGCAGTGTATATACTCCGCCGAGAAGTGTGTGTGTGTGTGTGTGTGTCTTGCCATGTATATTCAACGGGAGGTTTATAGCTCTGAGTGTGTATATACTAAGGTGTTTGTATCATTCAGTGTATATAAACCGAGAGATCTTTGTATTTCTGAGTGTATATATGTACACCGTGAGAAGTATATCTATCTCCGTATTCTCTCTCTCTCTCTCTCTCTCTCTCTCTCTCTCTCTCTCTCTCTCTCTCTCTCTCTCTCTCTCTCTCTCTCTCTCTCTCTCTCTCTCTCTCTCTCTCTCTCTCTCTCTCTCTCTCTCTCTCTCTCTCTCTCTCTCTCTCTCTCTCTCTCTCTCTCTCTCTCTCTCTCTCTCTCTCTCTCTCTCTCACTCTCTCTCCTCTCTCTCTCTCTCTCTCTCTCTCTCTCTCTCTCTCTCTCTCTCTCTCTCTCTCTCTCTCTCTCTCTCTCTCTCTCTCTTCTTACCCTCGTGCAGAGTGCCGTGTAGAGTAGGCAGCTGTATATTACAAAGCCATATTAAACCAGGGTAGGGTAATAGAGTCTCGGGGTTACAGTACGGTGATGCGCTGGCTAATTGAACCAGCCAATTATGCATAATTAGGCAGAAGTAATTAACAAACAAGAATTAAAGACATTTTTACTTTCTCTTCTGAAGGATTTGGGTTAATTTAATAGAAACACAATTTTTCCATTAGTAAATGAACAAATATTTTGATAATAGAAAATAATGGGACTGTTTCTTCTGCTTTCTTTTAAGTTTTATTGAAGAGGTAAAGAGGAATAAAGATAATTATTAAGAGGGAAAGAAACAGTTTAACTTTCGCAAAAATTTGGTTTGAGGGATTAGCTCAAATTTTCAGGTGTTTAAAGATGAGTTGAAGGTGTTGTTCGTGAGGGCAGGTGAAGACGAATGCGAACGAAGGTGTTGTTCGTGAAGGCAGATAAAGAAACGTGTGTTGGTGTTGTTCGTGAAGGCAGATAAAGAAACGTGTGTTGGTGTTGTTCGTGGAAGTAAATTAAAGAGAATGTTGTATTCGATTTGTGGTGGAAGGAAGTTAATGAGGTTGTCTCATACAACCTGTCTTGGGGGAAGTTAAGAGCGTCTCATACTTGTCGTGGAGGGAAGTTAAGGTGAACGTCTGATACTTGTCGTGGAGGGAAGTTAAGGTGAACGTCTGATACTTGTCGTGGAGGGAAGTTAAGGTGAACGTCTGATACTTGTCGTGGAGGGAAGTTAAGGTGAACGTCTGATACTTGTTGTGGAGGGAAGTTAAGGTGAACGTCTGATACTTGTTGTGGAGGGAAGTTAAGGTGAACGTCTGATACTTGTTGTGGAGGGAAGTTAAGGTGAACGTCTGATACTTGTCGTGGAGGGAAGTTAAGGTGAACGTCTGATACTTGTCGTAGAGGGAAGTTAAGGTGAACGTCTGATAATTGTCGTGGAGGGAAGTTAAGGTGAACGTCTGATACTTGTCGTGGAGGGAAGTTAAGGTGAACGTCTGATACTTGTCGTGGAGGGAAGTTAAGGTGAACGTCTGATACTTGTTGTGGAGGGAAGTTAAAGAGGTCGTTTCATACTTATGGTGGAGTGAAGGGTGAAGGTGGGTCGCTGCTTCAAGGCACCATGAACGGGGCGACGAGGCGAGACGCCTGAAAAATACCACCGTTAAGGGAGCTGAAACGGGAGGCCATTTATTGCATGACGGACGACAAGGTTGTCGCGCCTGACCTCCAGGAGTGAAGTGGAGTGCTTAACACACACACACACACATACACACACACGCACACACACACACACACACACACACACACACACACACACACACACACACACACGCACACGCACTCATCAATTAAACATACCACGAACAATGCCACACTAATTTTAGCTGAATAATAATTTAACTTTGCAGTGTTGTGAATTTTGGAGTGAGGAGCGTGAGCTGAGCTTCTAAAGAGCTCCGAGCTCTGGTGGCAGCCATTGTGGTGAGGAAATTGAGTTAATAGAGCCTGGGACGTAGCTACTTGGTGGCGCTGGTGGGTGAAGATGAGAGAGAGAGAGAGAGAGAGAGACAGTGTGTGTGTATCTGTGTTTACTCCTATATATGGATGCAGAGGTCGATTCACAGCTCCTGGCCCTCTGTGTGTGTGTGTGTGAGGTCACCTCGAAACCAGTTCCATTCCCTCCAGCGTGATATTTGACTGAAGAAACCCGCTGAGTGGGTGAAACGTTCCGTCAGTAAAGATACTCAGGTGTTGCCAAATGTGTCTTAGACATTAATTTGTAATTATTGTATGCCATCAGTGATATGGTACAAGTTTGTGAGGTATATAGCACTTTTGTATCCCCGTGACCAGTTTGTCAGGGGTCATTCCTGTTCTTCAGCATTCCCCTGGTACTCCACTATTCCAATGGAACTCCAACATTCCACTGGAACTCCAACATTCCACTGGAACTCCAACATTCCACTGCAACTCCAACATTCTACTGCAACTCCAACATTCCACTACAACTCCAACGTTCCACTGGTACTTCAGCATTCCATTGGTCCTCCAACATTCCATTGGTTCTGAAACATTTCACTGGTACTCCAACATTCCACTGGTCCTCCAACATTCCACTGGACATCCAACATTCCACTGGTACTCCAAAATTCCACTGGTACTCCAATATTCCATTGGTACTCCAACATTCCACTGGAACTCCAACATTCCACTGGTCCTCCAACATTCCTCAGATCCTACAACATTAGATTAATCCTACAGCATTCGATTAATCCTACAACAATCTACTTGTACTCCAACATTCCACTGATCTTGCAACATTCCACTGGTCCTGCAACATTCCACTGGTCCTGCAACATTCCACTGGTCCTCCAACATTCCACTGGTCCTCCAACATTCCACTGGTCCTCCAGCATTCCACTGGTCCTCCAACATTCCACTGGTCCTCCAACATTCCACTGGTCCTCCAACATTCCACTGGTCCTCCAACATTCCACTGGTCCTCCAACATTCCACTGGTCCTCCAACATTCCACTGCTCCTCCAACATTCCACTGCTCCTCCAACATTCCACTGCTCCTCCAACATTCCACTGGTCCTCCAACATTCCACTGGTCCTCCAACATTCCACTGGTCCTCCAACATTCCACTGGTCCTCCAACATTCCTCAGGTCCTACAACATTCGATTAATCCTACAACAGTCTACTTGTACTCCAACATTCCACTGATCCTCCAACATTCCACTGATCCTTCAACATTCCACTGATCCTCCAACATTCCACTGATCCTCCAACATTCCACTGATCCTCCAACATTCCACTGATCCTCCAACATACCACTGATCCTCCAACATTCCACTGATCCTCCAACATTCCACTGATCCTCCAACATTCCACTTATCCTCCAACATTCCACTGATCCTCCAACATTCCACTGCTCCTCCAACATTCCACTGATCCTCCAACATTCCACTGATCCTCCAACATTCCACTGATCCTTCAACATTCCACTGATCCTCCAACATTCCACTGATCCTTCAACATTCCACTGTTCCTCCAACATTCCACTGATCCTCCAACATTCCACTGATCCTCCAACATTCCACTGATCCTCCAACATTCCACTGATCCTCCAACATTCCACTGATCCTCCAACATTCCACTGGTCCTCCAACATTCCACTGATCCTCCAACATTCCACTGATCCTCCAACATTCCACTGATCCTCCAACATTCCACTGATCCTCCAACATTCCACTGATCCTTCAACATTCCACTTATCCTCCAACATTCCACTTATCCTCCAACATTCCACTGATCCTCCAACATTCCACTGGTCCTCCAACATTCAACTGATCCTCCAACATTCCACTGATCCTTCAACATTCCACTGATCCTTCAACATTCCACTGATCCTTCAACATCCCACTGATCCTCCAACATACCACTGATCCTCCAACATTCCACTGATTATCCAACATTCCACTGATCCTCCAACATTCCACTGATCCTTCAACATTTTTTTTTCTCTCATTGAAAATAAAATTTCCCCTTTATTGCCCAGTTTTTTTTTTTGGGGGGGGACAATATCTAGTGTTTTTTTCTGTTTTTTTTTGTCATTAGTAAGAATTTGCAATTTTTAACATGTTGAATTTGCAAGGATAAGAGATGCGGTTTCTGTCTCAGCTCATTTACTGGATAAGTTTACTGAAGAGTCTTGGATCCCATACATTTACAGAGATGCCTCTAAGTGCAATCGCGAAGAGACATATCAGAACTATTAAGTAGTTTGATGCCATGACTTCAGGTATACAGGTAGACCAGGAAGGTATATAGGTAGACCAGGAAGGTATACAGGTAGACCAGGAAGGTATACTTCTCTGTACGCAAAACTCTCGCGGGTATCAATCGTTATAATCCTTCGCTAAAATTCCTTGTTATAATCCTTAACTATTATCCTTAATCCCTGTCTATAATGCAATTATAACTTGTATCACTGTGTGCCTCTGCTATTTGACAAACCTGAACTCCTTTGAGCGTTCAAACTTTGAACGTTCAAAATTAGAACGTTCCGTGAACCTCGTAAGAAACACGCTCAGAGGATCAATTTACCATCCATAACATGTCTCACATAACACACTTTGTATAATTAAAGATACACTTTACACACACATACACACACACACACACACACACACACACACACACACACACACACACACACACACACACACACACACACACACACACACACACACATACACACACACACACACACACACACACACACACACACACACAAGGAAGGAAGGAATAGACTCTGAGGTGTCCTTGTTTGCAGATGATGTGAAGTTGATGAGAAGAATTCACTCGATCGAAGACCAGGCAGAACTACAAAGGGATCTGGACAGGCTGCAGACCTGGTCCAGCAATTGGCTCCTGGAGTTCAATCCCACCAAGTGCAAAGTCATGAAGATTGGGGAAGGGCAAAGAAGGCCGCAGACGGAGTACAGTCTAGGGGGTCAGAGACTACAAACCTCACTCAAGGAAAAAGATCTTGGGGTGAGTATAACACCAGGCACATCTCCTGAAGCGCACATCAACCAAATAACTGCTGCAGCATATGGGCGCCTAGCAAACCTCAGAACAGCATTCCGACATCTTAATAAGGAATCATTCAGGACCCTGTACACCGTGTACGTTAGGCCCATATTGGAGTATGCGGCACCAGTTTGGAACCCACACCTAGCCAAGCACGTGAAGAAACTAGAGAAAGTGCAAAGGTTTGCAACAAGACTAGTCCCAGAGCTAAGAGGTATGTCCTACGAGGAGAGGTTAAGGGAAATCAACCTGACGACACTGGAGGACAGGAGAGATAGGGGGGACATGATAGCGACATACAAAATACTGAGAGGAATTGACAAGGTGGACAAAGACAGGATGTTCCAGAGATTGGACACAGTAACAAGGGGACACAGTTGGAAGCTGAAGACACAGATGAATCACAGGGATGTTAGGAAGTATTTCTTCAGCCACAGAGTAGTCAGTAAGTGGAATAGTTTGGGAAGCGATGTAGTGGAGGCAGGATCCATACATAGCTTTAAGCAGAGGTATGATAAAGCTCACGGCTCAGGGAGAGTGACGTAGTAGCGATCAGTGAAGAGGCGGGGCCAGGAGCTCGGACTCGACCCCCACAACCTCAACTAGGTGAGTACAACTAGGTGAGTACACACACATACACACACACACACAAACCGTGAATCGACCCCTGCAACCACAATTAGGTGAGTACAAACACACACGCACACATTCTACGTAACACACATCAATCTCTTTACAAGAGGGAGACAAAAAGACAGACAGATGATGTTAGGCAAAGATACACTGAGAAATTAAGCAAGTGAGGAACAAATGAGAAAACGTGGCCTGTGAGAGCAGAGAGTTTGAGAGAAAGAGAGACAAAGAGAGAGACAGACTTTGGCAGAGAAGCAGGAGGGGGGTGAGAGAAGAACAGCCTTTTTTTGCATAAAAATTCGTTAAGCAGCAGCAGCCTTTTACCTCAGCGTCTAATTACGCAAGTCTGGATGTGAGAGGAGGCAGGATGCTGATTACAAAAGCATGAGAGAATGTTTGCTGTATTTCTGAGAAACCTACAAGACGTGAAACCTGATATATGTATGTATGTATGTATGCACACACACACACACACACACACACACACACACACACACACACACAAACACACACACACACACACACACACACAAAAACACACACACACACACACACACACACACACACACACACACACACACACACACACACACACACACACACACACACACACACACACACACACACAAGTGTGGAGAGAATAACAGGAGTAGAATGGGAAAAGCCTGACTATAAAAGAGGGGAATACATAGGGTTGAAGAACTTCCTGTGGGAGGTCCAGTGAGACAGAGAACTGGCAGGAAAGCCAGTAAATGAAATGATGGAATATGTAACAACAAAATGCAAGGAGGCAGTCGAAAGGTTTATTCCGAAGGGCAACAGTAACAACGGGAAGACCAGAACGAGCCCCTGGTTTACCCGACGGTGTAAGGAGGCAAAAACAAAGTGCAATAGAGAATGGAAAAAGTACAGAAGGCAGAGAACACACGAAAATAGGGAGATGAGTCGCAGAGCCAGGAATGAGTACGCACAGGTAAGGAGGGAGGCCCAGCGACAGTATGAAAATGACATAGCATCGAGAATCAAGACTGACCCGAAACTGTTGTATAGCCACATCAGGAGGAAGACAACAGTCAAAGACCAGGTGATCAGATTAAGGACAGAAGGTGGAGAACTCACAAGAAATGATCAGGAGGTATGTGAGGAGCTGAACAAGAGATTTAAGGAAGTTTTTACAGTAGAGACAGGAAGGGCTGTGGGAAGACAGCACAGAAGGGAACATCAAGAGGGAATATACCAACAAGTGTTGGATGACATACGAACAACTGAGGAGGAGGTGAAGAAGCTCTTAAGTGACCTTGACACCTCAAAGGCGATGGGACCGGACAACATGTCCCCATGGGTCCTAAGAGAAGGAGCAGAGATGCTGTGTGTGCCTCTAACCACAATCTTCAACACATCCCTTGAAACTGGGCAACTACCTGAGAAATGGAAGACAGCTAATGTAGTCCCCATATTTAAGAAAGGAAACAGAAACGAGGCACTAAACTACAGACCTGTGTCTCTGACATGTATTATGTGCAAAGTCATGGAGAAGATTATCAGGAGGAGAGTGGTCGAACACCTGGAAAGGAACAAGATTATAAATGAAAACCAGCATGGGTTCATGGAAGGCAAATCTTGTATCACAAACCTCCTGGAGTTTTATGACAAGGTAACAGAAGTAAGACACGAGAGAGAGGGTTGGGTAGATTGCGTTTTCCTAGACTGCAGGAAGGCCTTTGACACAGTTCCCCACAAGAGATTAGTGCAGAAGCTGGAGGACCAGGCACACGTAAAAGGAAGGGCACTGCAATGGATAAGGGAATACCTGACAGGGAGGCAGCAACGAGTCATGGTACGTGAAGAGGTATCACAGTGGGCGCCTGTTACGAGCGGGGTCCCACAGGGGTCAGTTCTAGGACCAGTGCTATTTTTGATATATGTGAACGACATGATGGAAGGAATAGACTCTGAAGTGTCCCTGTTCGCAGATGACGTGAAGTTGATGAGAAGAATTAAATCGGACGAGGATGAGGCAGGACTGCAAAGAGACCTGGAGAGGCTGGACATGGTCCAGTAACTGGCTTCTCGAATTCAATCCAGCCAAATGCAAAGACATGAAGATTGGGGAGGGGCAAAGAAGACCGCAGACAGAGTATAGGCTAGGTGGACAAAGACTACAGACCTCACTCAGGGAGAAAGACCTTGGGGGGACCATAACATCGAGCATATCACCGGAGGCACACATCAACCAAATAACCGCTGCAGCATACGGGCGCCTGGCAAACCTGAGAATAGCGTTCCGATACCTTAATAAGGAATCGTTCAAGACACTGTACACTGTGTATGTTAGGCCCATACTGGAGTATGCAGCACCAGTCTGGAACCCACACCTGGTCAAGCACGTCAAGAAGTTAGAGAAAGTACAAAGGTTTGCAACAAGGCTAGTCCCAGAGCTCAAGGGAATGTCGTACGAGGAAAGGTTAAGGGAAATCGGACTGACGACACTGGAGGACAGAAGGGTCAGGGGAGACATGATAACGACATACAAGATACTGCGGGGAATAGACAAGGTGGACAGAGATAGGATGTTCCAGAGAGGGGACACAGGGACAAGGGGTCACAACTGGAAGCTGAAGACTCAGACGAGTCAAAGGGACGTTAGGAAGTATTTCTTCAGTCATAGAGTTGTCAGCAAGTGGAATAGCCTAGCAAGTGAAGTAGTGGAGGCAGGAACCATACATAGTTTTAAGAAGAGGTACGACAAAGCTCAGGAAGCAGAGAGAGAGAGGATCCAGTAGCGATCAGTGAAGAGGCGGGGCCAGGAGCTGAGTCTCGACCCCTGCAACCACAATTAGGTGAGTACATATATATATATATATATATATATATATATATATATATATATATATATATATATATATATATATATATATATATATATATATATGTATATATATATATAACGTCTGTCGTGGAACTTTGTTAAACCTGTGATAGAACTTGTGAACCCTGTAATAGAACTTGTGAACCCTATAATAGAACTTGTGAACCCTGTGATAGAACTTGTGAACCCTGTAATAGAACTTGTGAACCCTATAATAGAACTTGTGAACCCTGTGATAGAACTATGTGACCCCTGTGATAGAACTTGTGAACCCTGTGATAGAACTTGTGAACCCTGTAATAGAACTTGTGAACCCTATAATAGAACTTGTGAACCCTGTGATAGAACTTGTGAACCCTATAATAGAACTTGTGAACCCTGTGATAGAACTTGTGAACCCTATAATAGAACTTGTGAACCCTGTGATAGAACTTGTGAACCCTATGATAGAACTTGTGAACCCTGTGATAGAACTTGTGAACCCTGTAATAGAACTTGTGAACCCTGTAATAGAACTTGTGAACCCTGTAATAGAACTTGTGAACCCTATGATAGAACTTGTGAACCCTGTGATAGAACTTGTGAACCCTATAATAGAACTTGTGAACCCTGTGATAGAACTTGTGAACCCTATAATAGAACTTGTGAACCCTGTGATAGAACGTGCGAACCCTGTAATAAACCTTGTTAAACCTTGTTAAATTCACCCCACTCTGAAAAAGACGTGATAGGAACATGACTCAGTGGTCTCGTTCTCAATTTTGTTTGAAACCTGGTAGTTAATGGCCAACTGTTTTCGGGTATTTGAAACCACTAAATTTTTTTTAATTGGGCTGTGGTAACAGGAATAATGTTTCCCTCAGAATTCAGGTGTTTGGAATGTGTAGTTCTGTTTGGAATGTGTAGTTCTGTTTGGAATGTGTAGTTCTGTTTGGAATGTGTAGTTCTGTTTGTAATGTGTAGTTCTGTTTGGAATGTGTAGTTCTGTTTGCAATGTGTAGTTCTGTTTGTAATGTGTAGTTCTGTTTGGAATGTGTAGTTCTGTTTGGAATGTGTAGTTCTGTTTGGAATGTGTAGTTCTGTTTGTAATGTGTAGTTCTGTTTGGAATGTGTAGTTCTGTTTGCAATGTGTAGTTCTGTTTGTAATGTGTAGTTCTGTTTGTAATGTGTAGTTCTGTTTGGAATGTGTAGTTCTGTTTGCAATGTGTAGTTCTGTTTGTAATGTGTAGTTCTGTTTGGAATGTGTAGTTCTGTTTGCAATGTGTAGTTCTGTTTGTAATGTGTAGTTCTGTTTGGAATGTGTAGTTCTGTTTGGAATGTGTAGTTCTGTTTGGAATGTGTAGTTCTGTTTGTAATGTGTAGTTCTGTTTGGAATGTGTAGTTCTGTTTGTAATGTGTAGTTCTGTTCGGAATGTGTAGTTCTGTTTGGAATATATAGTTCTGTTTGGAATGTGAAGTTCTGTTTGGAATATATAGTTCTGTTTGGAATGTGTAGTTCTGTTTGTAATATATAGTTCTGTTTGGAATGTGAAGTTCTGTTTGGAATGTGTAGTTCTGTTTGGAATGTGTAGTTCTGTTTAGAATATATAGTTCTGTTTGGAATATATAGTTCTATTTGGAATGTGTGTTCTGTTTGGAATGTGTAGTTCTGTTTGGAATGTGTAGTTCTGTTTGGAATATATAGTTCTTTTAGGAATATGTAGTTCTGTTTGGAATATATATTTCTGTTTGGAATGTGTAGTTCTCTTTGGAATGTGTAGTTCTGTTTGTTATATATAGTTCTGTTTGGAATATATAGTTCTGTTTGGAATGTGTAGTTCTGTTTGGAATGTGTAGTTCTGTTTGGAATATATAGTTCTGTTTGGAATGTGTAGTTCTGTTTGGAATATATAGTTCTGTTTGGAATGTGTAGTTCTGTTTGGAATGTGTAGTTCTGTTTGGAATGTGTAGTTCTGTTTGGAATGTGTAGTTCTGTTTGGAATATATTGTTCTGTTTGGAATGTGTAGTTCTGTTTGGAATGTGTAGTTCTGTTTAGAATATATAATTCTGTTTGGAATGTGTAGTTCTGTTTGGAATATATAGTTCTGTTTGGAGTATGTAGTTCTGTTTCGAATGTGTAGTTCTGTTTGGAATGTGTAGTTCTGTTTGGAATATATAGTTCTGTTTGGAATATATAGTTCTGTTTGGAATATATAGTTCTGTTTGGAGTATGTAGTTCTGTTTCGAATGTGTAGTTCTGTTTGGAATGTGTAGTTCTGTTTGGAATGTGTAGTTCTGTTTAGAATATATAATTCTGTTTGGAATGTGTAGTTCTGTTTGGAATATATAGTTCTGTTTGGAGTATGTAGTTCTGTTTCGAATGTGTAGTTCTGTTTGGAATGTGTAGTTCTGTTTGGAATATAGAGTTCTGTTTGGAATGTGTAGTTCTGTTTGGAATGTGTAGTTCTGTTTGGAATATATAGTTCTGTTTGGAATGTGTAGTTCTGTTTGGAATATATAGTTCTGTTTGGAATGTGTAGTTCTGTTTGGAATATATAGTTCTGTTTGGAATATATAGTTCTGTTTGGAATATATAGTTCTGTTTGGAATGTGTAGTTCTGTTTGGAATGTGTAGTTCTGTTTGGAATGTGTAGTTCTCTTTGGAATGTGTAGTTCTCTTTGGAATGTGTAGTTCTCTTTGGAATATATAGTTTTGTTTGGAATGTGTAGTTCTGTTTGTAATGTGTAGTCCTGTTTGGAATGTGTAGTTCTGTTTGGAATATATAGTTCTGTTTGGAATATATATTTCTGTTTGCAATATATAATTCTGTTTGGAATGTGTAGTTCTGTTTGGAATATATTCTCCTGTTAATTATCAGCACAGAATTGTGAAAAGGTTTGAAATTAATCGAGCATATTAACAGTGGAGAATATACACCGGGACGTGTGTGCATTTTTCGTGTTTGTATAACGAGTTGTTTATATCTCATTTCATATACATTGAGTGGAGTGTATACTTAACGTATGTGCAACGATTGGTGTATATCTCACTGTATATACACCGAAGTGATCAATGATAGCTGTATATACACCAAAAGATGTACTGTGTATTTCTCTGTTTGTGTATTCTGAAAAGTGTATATCACAGTGTTTATACACCGACAGGTGAGTATGAGTGTGTATACACCGACAGGTGCGTTTCTTTTCTGCACATACACTGAGAGGTGTGTATTTGTTACTATATACACTATAATGAGTATACGCATCAGTGTATATACACCGATAGAGCTGTAAATCTCGGTGTATATCACCGGATAGTCTTTCGTTTTAGTATACAGGTAAATTACTGCCGTAATACAACTATACAGAGATCTGTTGATCTGTGCGTATTGTTTTGTTACGCCTGTCTGTCCGTTTGATGTCTGTCTGTCTGTCTGCCTGTCTGTTTGCCTGTCTGTCTCTGTCTGTCTGTCTGTCTGTCTGTCTCTCTCTCTCTCTCTCTCTCTCTCTCTCTCTCTCTCTCTCTCTCTCTCTCTCTCTCTCTCTCTCTCTCTCTCTCTCTCTCTCTCTCTCTGTCTGTCTCTCTTTCTCTCTCTCTCTCTCAGATCTTGTACAAATATCTCTCAAACACTCATACATGTCTTCCCTAAGATTCTCCCTGCTTCCTACCACTTGAAAAATATCCCAGAATTTCCTGTACGTTAAGGCAAGGCGGCTGTGGGAAATTTACCCATTCCACCCCATTAAACCCGCGTTGGTGGGCGTATCCCGGACCTTTGGTGTCGTGCTGTGGTCCAGTAGGTCTGAGGCGACCGACGTATCTATACTGGTTGATGACAGATTGCTTGTATCGGTGCGTGTTTAAGATGCAGATGAACGGAACGGTGGTGAAGCCTGTGCTGGAACTTTGTGAAGCCTGTGCTGGAATGTTTGTGAAGCCTGTGCTGGAACTTTGTGAAGCCTGTGCTGGAATGTTTGTGAAGCCTGTGCTGGAACTTTGTGAAGCCTGTGCTGGAATGTTTGTGAAGCCTGTGCTGGAATGTTTGTGAAGCCTGTGCTGGAACTTTGTGAAGCCTGTGATGGACCTTTGTGAATCCTGTAACAGAACTTATAAATCCTGTGACAGAACTTGTGAACCCTATGACAGAACCTGTGAACAGTGTTATAAACCTTGTGAACCCTGTGATAGAACTTGTGAACCCTGTGATAGAACTTGTGAACCCTGTAATTAACCTTGTAAACCCTCCAATAGAACTTGTGAACCCTGTAACAGAACTCGAAGAAAAACAGCATTAGCAGAGAACAGTAGCCTCTAACCTGGATTTTTTTTTTTTTTTTTTTTTTTGGCTGGAAGGTGCTCTCTGTGTAACGCAAGGATAGCCAATCTATGGCACATTGCCCCCCGGTGATTAAAATATTAAAAAAAAGGCCTACTCACACAAAAAAATATTAACCAATAACCTATCTGCAGAAAAAAATTAGTGACAGAAGAAATTCATGGAAGTCATATCTACAAATGAGTTTTACTGAGAATAAATCTAAAAATTAGCAATCAATTTTAGTGATATTTTTTTTATTATTTCGTGCAGTATTTTAGCAAATGTCATCTTCTTTCACACTAATCTGTTTTGTAATTAAAATATGTTTAGTAAAACAAGAAATAAATTACAGTGAGCACCCACACCGCATATATGACTTGCTTTATATATATTCACTACACTTGATGCTCTGCTGTTATCAGTGACATTGTACAAAGAAGAGTTCTCGTACGGAAGTTTGTTAATTGTTCTTATCTTGAGGAGAGAGGCACCAACAGTGACCACAGAGTAAATATGCTTGAAGATAATGGCAATTTTTGCAGAATATATTGAAAAAATCAGAATACTGTAAAAGTGATCTGAAAGTTATTTGATTTTTGTCGTTTGAAAGTCATGTGATTTTTGGTAAACGAGATTTCACACTCGCATTTATAATGCCATTTTCACTAAGTGAATAAAAAATCCTGAAGATGCCTTGTAACATACTAATGGAACTTATTGATATGAAAACAAATTCTTTATCGAAAATGAAATTTGGTAAGATTCTCTCTGTCCCAGATGCTTCTGACGTGATTAATTTTCAGCGATCATTACCTCGTCAACATTTTCCAGAACTAAGAAAATTGGCCCAGAGTTATATCTATTATTTTGAAACAACGTACAGATGCGAACAAGCATTTTAATCCATGAAATTTATTGAAAATAAACTGAGGTCGCGAATGACTGATTCAAATTTGAAGAATTCTCTGCTGCTCTCAGTAACTAATTTAGCCTAGACATTAAAATTTGGGCGAAATCAAAGCAGATTCAAAAGTCTCATTAGAATTAGTAATGTTTATCGTAGCTTTGTATTAAATAATTTTATGCAAAAATGTTCAATATGTCCATATTAAGATATTTTTTTAAAGAGGTGAATGGGGGTACAAGTGTGTTATGGCGCACCTGAGCAAGACGGTGAAAAACTGGGGGGTATTGAATATAAAAGGTAGGCTCATACCTGGTTTGACGCGTACCAGACCCACACCGTCTCTGTGTGACGCGTACCAGACCCACACCGTCTCTGTGTGACGCGTACCAGACCCACACCGTCTCTGTGTGACGCGTACCAGACCCACACCGTCTCTGTGTGACGCGTACCAGACCCACACCGTCTCTGTGTGACGCGTACCAGACACACGCGCTCTCTGTGTGACGCATACCAGACCCACACTGTCTCTATGACGTATACCAGACCCACACGCTCTCTATGACGTATACCAGACCCACACGCTCTCTATGACGCATACCAGACCCACACGCTCTCTGTGTGACGCATACCAGACCCACACGGTCTCTGGTTGACGCATACCAGACCCACACGGTCTCTATGACGTATACCAGACCCACGCGCTCTCTATGACGCATACCAGACCCACACGCTCTCTATGACGCATACCAGACCCACACGCTCTCTGTGTGACGCATACCAGACCCACACGCTCTCTGTGTGACGCATACCAGACCCACACGCTCTCTGTATGACGCATACCAGACCCACACGGTCTCTGGGTGACGCATACCAGATCCACACTCTCTCTGTGTAACGCATACCAGACCCATGCGGTCTCTGTGTGACGTATACCAGACACACATGGTCTCTATGTGACTCATACCACACTCACACGGTCTCTGTGTGACACATACCAGACTCACACGCTCTCTGTGTGACGCATACCAGGCCCACACGGTCTGTGTGACGCATACCAGACCCACACGGTCTCTGTGTGACGCATACGACACTCACACGGTCTCTTTGTGACACATACCAGACTCACACGGTCTCTGTGTGACGCATACCAGACTCACACGGTCTCTATGTGACGCATACCACACTCACACGGTCTCTGTGTGACGCATACCACACTCACACGGTCTCTGTGTGACACATACCAGACTCACACGGTCTCTGTGTCACACATACCAGACCCACACGATCTCTATGTGACGTATACCAGACTCACACGATCTCTGTGTGACACATACCAGACCCACACGGTCTGTGTGACGCATACCAGACCCACACGGTCTCTGTGTGACGCATACCAGACTCACACGGTCTCTATATGATGCATACCAGACCCACACGATCTCTGTGTGACGCATACCAGACTCACACGATCTCTGTGTGACGCATACCAGACCCACACGGTCTCTGTATAACGCAAACCAGACCCACACGGTCTCTATGTGACGCATACCAGACCCACACCGTCTCTGTGTGACGCTTTTGAAACCCATACGGTCTCTGTGTGACGCATATCAGGCCCACACTCTGTGTGACGCTTACCAGGCCCACACGGTATCTCTATGCCGCATACCAGACCACACGGTCTCTATGTGACGCATACCAGACCCACACGCTCTCTGTATGACGCATGCCAAATTCTCAGGATCTCTGAAACGCATACGAGACCTGCGGGCTAAGATAACACCCTAAATCATAACAAAACACTAATTAAATCACAGAACTTGACGGACTTGAACCCGCGGCAAGCGAGTCAGGAAACCCCTTCTGGGGGTTTGGTTTGCAATGCAGATATTGCGATTTCGGTAGTCAATATTGCAATGTTACGCAAGCTGACGGCTAAGCGGACTGGATGTTACTTTGAAGGCAACTTCAGCTTTAGCTTGAAGCTCCAGCTGGTGACTGAATTTCAAGAGTTTACACAAATACACATGTGTGAAATATCTGTGTAGAGCTGGTTGCCTGATCAACAAGGGTGTGGTACATGGGAGGACCTGGGAGTACAAGAGCGTGGTATATGGGAGAATCTGGGAGTACAAGGGTATATGGGAGGACCTGGGAGGACCAGGGTTTGGTACATGGGAGGACCTAGGAGGACCAGGGTTTGGTACATGAGAGGACCTGGGAGTACAAGAGCGTGGTACATGGGAGAAGTTGGGAGTACAAGGACGTGGTATTTGAGAGGACCTGGGAGTAGAAGGGCGTGGTACATGGGAAGACCTGGGAGTAGAAGGACGTGGTACATGGAAGGACCTGGGAGTAGAAGGGCGTGGTACATGGGAAGACCTGGGAGTAGAAGGACGTGGTACATGGAAGGACCTGGGATGTCCAGGGAGTACGAAACATCAGGCTTCACAGTAACTTCTAGACTATCGTACCACTCAGCGTCCCATCCACCCACCCACTCACTCGGCCCACTCACCCACCCACTCAACGCCCACTCAATTATTCATTTTCCTTTCATCTCGTGTAAAGAAACTAATGTGGTAAATTATTCATGGCGTGGAGGAACCTGTCACACACACACACACACACACACACACACACACACACACACACACAGCGACAGTATGAAAACGACATAGCATCGAAAGTCAAATCTGACCCGAAACTGCTGTATAGCCACATTAGGAGGAAGACAACAGTCAAGGACCAGGTGATAAGGCTGAGGAAAGAAGGTGGAGAATTCACAAGAAACGATCAAGAGGTATGTGAGGAGCTCAACACGAGATTTAAGGAAGTATTTACAGTAGAGACAGGAAGGACTCTGGGGGGGACAGACCAGATGGGGACACCAGCAAGGAATACACCAACAAGTGTTGGACGACATACATACAGATGAGGAGGAGGTGAAGAAACTGCTAAGGGACATCGATACCTCAAAGGCAATGGGACCGGACAACATCTTCCCGTGGGTCCTTAGAGAGGGAGCAGATATGTTGTGCGTGCCACTTACCACAATCTTCAACACGTCCCTGGAAACTGGGCAACTACCTGAGGTATGGAAGACGGCAAATGTAGTTCCCATTTTTAAAAAAAGGAGATAGAAAAGAGGCACTAAAGTATAGACCTGTGTCATTGACGTGTATAGTATGCAAAATTATGGAGAAGATTATCAGGAGGAGAGTGGTGAAGCACCTGGAACGGAACAAGAGTATAAATGCCAACCAGCACGGATTCACGGAAGGCAAATCTTGTGTCACAAACCTTCTGGAGTTTTATGATAAAATAACAGAAGTAAGACACGAGAGAGAGGGGTGGGTTGATTGCATCTTCTTGGACTGCAAGAAGGCCTTTGACACAGTTCCTCACAAGAGATTAGTGTAGAAGCTAGAGCATCAGGCGCATATAACAGGAAGGGCACTGCAATGGATCAGAGAATACCTGACAGGGAGGCAACAACGAGTCATGGTACGTAATGATGTATCACAGTGGGCACCTGTGACGAGCGGGGTCCCACAGGGGTCGGTCCTAGGACCAGTGCTATTTTTGGTATATGTGAACGACATGATGGAAGGGTTAGACTCAGAAGTGTCCCTGTTTGCAGATGATGTGAAGTTAATGAGGAGAATTAAATCTGATGAGGACCAGGCAGGACTTCAAAGAGACCTGGACAGACTGGACACCTGGTCCAGCAAATGGCTTCTCGAATTTAATCCTGCCAAATGCAAAGTCATGAAGATAGGGGAAGGGCACAGAAGACCACAGACAGAGTATAGGATAGGTGGCCAAAGACTGCAAACCCCACTCAAGGAGAAAGATCTTGGGGTGAGTATAACACCGAGCATGTCTCCGGAAGCACACATCAATCAGATAACTGCTGCAGCATATGGGCGCCTGGCAAACCTGAGAACAGCATTCCGATACCTTAGTAAGGAATCATTCAAGACACTGTACACCGTGTATGTCAGGCCCATACTGGAGTATGCAGCACCTGTTTGGAACCCGCACTTGAAAAAGCACGTCAAGAAACTAGAGAAAGTACAAAGGTTTGCGACAAGGTTAGTTCCAGAGCTAAGGGGAATGTCCTATGAGGAGGAAAGATTAAGGGAAATCGGCCTGACGACACTGGAGGACAGGAGGGTCATGGGAGACATGATAACGACATATAAAATACTGCGTGGAATAGACAAGGTGGACAAAGACAGGATGTTCCAGGGAGGGGACACAGAAACAAGAGGCCACAATTGGAAGTTGAAGACACAAATGAGTCAGAGAGATATTAGGAAGTATTTCTTCAGTCATAGAGTTGTAAGGGAGTGGAATAGCCTAGAAAACGACGTAGTGGAGGCAGGAACCATACACAGTTTTAAGACGAGGTTTGATAAAGCTCATGGAGCGGGGAGAGAGAGGGCCCAGTAGCAACCGGTGAAGAGGCGGGGCCAGGAGCTAAGAATCGACCCCTGCAACCACAAATAGGTGAGTACAAATAGGTGAGTACACGCACACACATACACACACACAAACACTGGGTTGCACCCAGTGGATCGTCAACCACTGGGCCTCCTCCCACTGGGTGTACGGAAATGCCATGAGTTAGGGTGGTAATTACAAGGACTGGCAGTTGCCGCTGGCAGCGTCCACTCAGTAGTCCATTGTAGCTCTCAAAGAGAGAGAGAGAGAGAGAGAGAGAGAGAGAGAGAGAGAGAGAGAGAGAGAGAGAGAGAGATGCTGAGTTACTGTTCTCATGAGAGTGCCACCAATGCTGTCTTCATCATCTCTGAATACTAGTTTTCTGTTTTTTCTTCTCCTTCATCTTTTTCTATTTCCTGTTTCTTTTTTCTTCTTTTCTTTATTATAATTATGATTTGGTTTATTATTATTATTAGTAGTAGTAGTAGTGGTGGTAATAGCAGTAGCATTTATTGTTATTATTATTATTATTATTATTATTATTATTATTATTATTATTATTATTATTATTATTATTATTATTATTATTATTATTATTATTATAAGAGAAAGAAAGATATAATTAGCGTGTGTGTTGAAGCCACAACAACACAAGCAGTCAGGCCAAGCCAGTGGGAATTAAGGCAGTAGTCGGCTTGATTGCATGGATCAGAGACTGTTATGTTTAGAGGCGTGTTGCTCTTATTGGTTGTGTGAGAGAATATATATATATATGTATATATGTATATATATGTATATATGTATATATATATGTATATATGTATATATATATATATATATATATATATATATCAACAAATTTTGTTGAAAATAAGAAAAAGTTTTGGAGTGAGATTAACAAGTTAAGAAAGCCTAGAGAACAAATGGATTTGTCAGTTAAAAATAGGAGAGGAGAGTTATTAAATGGAGAGTTAGAGGTATTGGGAAGATGGAGGGAATATTTTGAGGAATTGTTAAATGTTGATGAAGATAGGGAAGCTGTGATTTCGTGTATAGGGAAGTTCGTGAGGCAGTAGGTAAAATGAAAGGGGGTAAGGCAGCCGGGATTGATGGGATAAAGATAGAAATGTTAAAAGCAGGTGGGGATATAGTTTTGGAGTGGTTGGTGCAATTATTTAATAAATGTACGGAAGAGGGTAAGGTACCTAGGGATTGGCAGAGAGCATGCATAGTTCCTTTGTATAAAGGCAAAGGGGATAAAAGAGAGTGCAAAAATTATAGGGGGATAAGTCTGCTGAGTATACCTGGTAAAGTGTATGGTAGAGTTATTATTGAAAGAATTAAGAGTAAGACGGAGAATAGGATAGCAGATGAACAAGGAGGCTTTAGGAAAGGTAGGGGGTGTGTGGACCAGGTGTTTACAGTGAAACATATAAGTGAACAGTATTTAGATAAGGCTAAAGAGGTCTTTGTGGCATTTATGGATTTGGAAAAGGCGTATGACAGGGTGGATAGGGGGGCAATGTGGCAGATGTTGCAAGTGTATGGTGTAGGAGGTAGGTTACTGAAAGCAGTGAAGAGTTTTTACGAGGATAGTGAGGCTCAAGTTAGAGTATGTAGGAAAGAGGGAAATTATTTCCCAGTAAAAGTAGGCCTTAGACAAGGATGTGTGATGTCACCGTGGTTGTTTAATATATTTATAGATGGGGTTGTAAGAGAAGTAAATGCGAGGGTCTTGACAAGAGGCGTGGAGTTAAAAGATAAAGAATCACACATAAAGTGGGAGCTGTCACAGTTGCTCTTTGCTGATGACACTGTGCTCTTGGGAGATTCTGAAGAGAAGTTGCAGAGATTGGTGGATGAATTTGGTAGGGTGTGCAAAAGAAGAAAATTAAAGGTGAATACAGGAAAGAGTAAGGTTATGAGGATAACAAAAAGATTAGGTGATGAAAGATTGAATATCAGATTGGAGGGAGAGAGTATGGAGGAGGTGAATGTATTCAGATATTTGGGAGTGGACGTGTCAGCGGATGGGTCTATGAAAGATGAGGTGAATCATAGAATTGATGAGGGAA